>NC_069501.1:853472085-853812085 GCF_027579735.1 Bombina bombina | reverse complement strand
TTCTGTAACAGAGACCATCCTGGAAGATTGTGACTACTGACGCAAGTCTATCAGGATGGGGATCTGTTTGGGGTGCCAGGAAGGCACAGGGCTGGTGGACTTGAGAAGAATCTCTTCTCCCTATCAACATTTTGGAACTTTGAGCTATCTTCAACGCTCTGAAGGCTTGGCCTCTTTTGGGTTTGTCCCAGTTTATCAGATTCCAATCAGACATTACCTCGGTGGCTTACATCAACCATCCGGGGGAACTAGAAGCTCCCTAGCCATGAGGGAAGTATTTCAGATTCTGGAATGGGCGGAGGCCCGCAGCTGCTCACTGTCAGCAATTCCGGGTGTGGACAACTGGGAAGCGGACTTTCTCAGCAGACAATTGTTTCATCCGGGGGAATGGTCTCTCCATCCCGAGGTGTTTGCAGAGATTTCCAACAGATGGGGACGCCGGAGATAGATCTCATAGCGTCCAGACTCAATGCCAAGCTACCCAGATATGGGTCGCAGTCCAGGGATCATCAGGCAGGACTGATAGATGCCTTAGCAGTGTCCTGGGGGTTCAACCTAGTTTACATTTTTCGACCGTTATCACTTTTTCCTTTCTCCAGGACGGTTTGGAGAAGGGACTTGCCGCTAGTTCCTTAAAAAGACAGATTTCAGGGGAGTGTCTAAGCCGTGGGCCATGATCAGCCATGAAAATCAGTAGTTCCGTCTACATTATGAGTAATCTGTAGATTATCTAACTAATACAACTTCATCCTGACCTACACTGCTAAATAATTGAATTTTCTTCAATCAAAAGTTTGTTATTTTCAAATAGTACCAGAGTTGTACTATTTTATCTCAGGCAGTATTTAGAAGAAGAATCTTCCTGCGTTTTCTATGATCTTAGCAGCTTGTAACTAAGATCCACTGCTGTTCTCACATATGTCTGAGGAGTGAGGTAACTTCAGAGGGAGAATGGCGTGCAGGTTATCCTGCTATTGAGGTATGTGCAGTTTTAAGTTTTTCTAGGGACTTGAAAATGCTGCTGGTACCTGATTAATGTAAGTTAAGCCTAAAAACAGTGATTTAATAGCGACTTGTATCAGGCTTACTACCAGAGATATATACTCTGATAATATAGCAATATAAAACGTTTGCTGGCATGTTTAATCGTTTTTATATATGCTTTGGTGATAAAACTTATTGGGGCCTAGTTTTTTCCACATGGCTGGCTTGATTTTTGCCTAGAAACAGTTTCCTGAGGCTTTCCACTGTTGTAGTAGGAGTGGGAGGGGCCTATTTTAGCGCTTTTTTGCGCAGTTAAATTACAGACAGAGACATTCAGCTTCCCTCAGCAGTCCCCTGCATGCTATAGGACATCTCTGAAGGGCTCTAAAGGCTTCAAAAGTCGTTTATTGAGGAAGGTAGGGCCACAGCTGAGCTCTGGCAGTTGTTGTGACTGTTTAAAAAACGTTTATTTCGTTTTTTTGATCCGTTTTTTGCATTGAGGGGTTAATCATCCATTTGCAAGTGGGTGCAATGCTCTGCTAACCTATTACATACACTGTAAAAAATTCGTTTGATTTACTGCCTTTTTTCACTGTTTTTCAAATTTTGACAAAATGTGTTTCTCTTAAAGGCACAGTACCGTTTTTTATATTTGCTTGTTAACTTGATTTAAAGTGTTTTCCAAGCTTGCTAGTCTCATTGCTAGTCTGTACAAACATGTCTGACATAGAGGAAACTCCTTGTTCATTATGTTTAAAAGCCATGGTGGAACCCCATATGAGAATGTGTACTAAATGTATTGATTTCACTTTAAACAATAAAGATCAGCTTTTGTCTTTAAAAAATTTATCACCAGAGGATTCTGACGAGGGGGAAGTTATGCCGACTAACTCTCCCCACGTGTCAGACCCTTTGACTCCCGCTCAAGGGACTCACGCTCAAATGGCGCCAAGTACATCAAGGACGCCCATAGCGATTACTTTACAAGACATGGCGGCAGTCATGGATAATACACTGTCAGCGGTATTAGCCAGACTACCTGAATTTAGAGGAAAGCGTGATAGCTCTGGTGTTAGGCGTAATACAGAGCATACAGACGCTTTAAGGGCCATGTCTGATACTGCCTCACAATATGCAGAAGCTGAGGAAGGAGAGCTTCAGTCTGTGGGTGATATCTCTGACTCAGGGAAACCTGATTCTGATATTTCTACTTTTAAATTTAAGCTTGAGAACCTCCGTGTTTTGCTTAGGGAGGTTTTAGCTGCTCTGAATGACTGTGACACAATTGCAGTGCCAGAGAAATTGTGTAGACTGGATAAATACTTTGCAGTGCCGGTGTGTACTGAGGTTTTTCCAATACCTAAAAGGTTTACAGAAATTATTAATAAAGAGTGGGATAGACCCGGTGTGCCATTTTCCCCCCCTCCTATTTTTAGAAAAATGTTTCCCATAGACGCCACCACACGGGACTTATGGCAGACGGTCCCTAAGGTGGAGGGAGCAGTTTCTACTTTAGCAAAGCGGACTACTATCCCTGTCGAGGACAGTTGTGCTTTTCCAGATCCTATGGATAAAAAATTAGAGGGTTACCTTAAGAAAATGTTTATTCAACAAGGTTTTATCCTGCAGCCCCTTGCATGCATTGCTCCTGTCACTGCTGCTGCGGTGTTCTGGTTTGAGTCTCTGGAAGAGGCTTTACAGACAACGACTCCATTGGAGGACATACTTAACAAGCTTAGAGCACTTAAGCTAGCTAATTCTTTTGTTTCTGATGCCATTGTTCATTTGACTAAACTAACGGCTAAGAATTCTGGATTTGCCATCCAGGCGCGTAGGGCGCTATGGCTTAAATCTTGGTCAGCTGACGTGACTTCAAAGTCTAAACTACTTAACATTCCCTTCAAGGGACAGACCCTATTCGGGCCTGATTTGAAGGAAATTATTGCTGACATTACTGGAGGTAAAGGTCATGCCCTTCTTCAGGACAGGTCCAAATCAAGGGCCAAACAGTCTAATTTTCGTGCCTTTCGAAACTTCAAGGCAAGTGCAGCATCAACTTCCTCTGCTAGAAAACAAGAGGGAACTTTTGCTCAGTACAAAACGGCCTGGAAACCTAACCAGTCCTGGAACAAAGGCAAGCAGGCCAAAAAGCCTTCTGCTGCCTCTAAGACAGCATGAAGGAACGGCCCCCTATCCGGTAACGGATCTAGTAGGGGGCAGACTTTCTCTCTTCGCCCAGGCGTGGGCAAGAGATGTTTAGGATCCCTGGGCGTTGGAGATTATATCTCAGGGGTATCTTCTGGACTTCAAGGCTTCTCCTCCACAAGGGAGATTTCACCTTTCACAATTATCTGTCAACCAGATAAAGAAAGAGGCATTCTTACACTGTGTACAAGACCTCCTAGTTATGGGAGTGATCCATCCAGTTCCAAAGGAGGAACAGGGACAGGGATTTTACTCAAATATGTTTGTGGTTCCCAAAAAAGAGGGAACCTTCAGACCAATCTTGGATCTAAAGATCTTAAACAAATTCCTCAGAGTTCCATCATTCAAAATGGAAACTATTTGGACCATCCTACCTATGATCCAGGAGGGTCAATATATGACTACGGTGGATCTAAAGGATGCTTACCTTCACATTCCGATACACAAAGATCATCATCGGTTCTTAAGGTTTGCCTTTCTGGACAGTTATTACCAGTTTGTGGCTCTTCCCTTCGGGTTAGCTACAGCCCCAAGAATTTTTACAAAGGTTCTGGGGTCGCTTCTGGCGGTTCTAAGGCCGCGGGGCATAGCAGTGGCCCCTTATCTAGACGACATCCTGATACAGACGTCAAATTTCCAAATTGCCAAGTCCCATACGGACATAGTTCTGGCATTTCTGAGGTCGCACGGGTGGAAAGTGAACGAGGAGAAGAGTTCTCTGTCCCCACTTACAAGAGTCTCCTTCCTAGGGACTCTGATAGATTCTGTAGAAATGAAATTTACCTGACGGAGTCCAGGTTATCAAAACTTCTAAATTCTTACCATGTTCTCCATTCTATTCCGCGCCCTTCGGTGGCTCAGTGCATGGAGGTAATCGGCTTAATGGTAGCGGCAATGGACATAGTTCCGTTTGCGCGCCTACATCTCAGACCGCTGCAACTATACATGCTCAGTCAGTGGAATGGGGATTACACAGATTTGTCCCCTTTACAAAATCTGGATCAAGAGACCAGAGATTCTCTTCTCTGGTGGCTATCTCGGGTCCATCTGTCCAAAGGTTGGGGTGCAGTTTGGAACTCCCTGAAGGCTCAGGGATCGTGGACTCAGGAGGAGAAACTCCTCCCAATAAATATTCTGTAATTGAGGGCAATATTCAATGCTCTTCAGGCTTGGCCTCAGTTAACAACCCTGAGGTTCATCAGATTTCAGTCGGACAACATCACGACTGTGGCTTACATCAACCATCAAGGGGGAACAAGGAGTTCCTTAGCGATGTTAGAAGTCTCCAAAATAATTCGCTGGGCAGAGAAACACTCTTGCCACCTATCAGCGATCCATATCCCAGGTGTAGAGAACTGGGAGGCGGATTTTCTAAGTCGTCAGACTTTTCATCTGGGGGAGTGGGAACTCCATCCGGAGGTGTTTGCTCAATTGATTCATCGTTGGGGCAAACCAGAACTGGATCTCATGGCGTCTCGCCAGAACGCCAAGCTTCCTTATTACGGATCCAGGTCCAGGGACCCGGAAGCGACGCTGATAGATGCTCTAGCAGCGCCTTGGTCTTTCAACCTGGCTTATGTGTTTCCACCGTTTCCTCTGCTCCCTCGACTGATTGCCAAAATCAAGCAGGAGAGAGCATCTGTGATTTTGATAGCGTCTGCGTGGCCACGCAGGACCTGGTATGCAGACCTAGTGGACATGTCATCCTTTCCACCTTGGACTCTGCCTTTGAGACAAGACCTTCTACTTCAAGGTCCTTTCAATCATCCAAATCTAATTTCTCTGAGACTGACTGCATGGAGATTGAACGCTTGATTTTATCAAAGCGTGGCTTCTCTGAGTCTGTCATTGATACCTTAATACAGGTACAAAAGCCTGTTACCAGGAAAATCTACCATAAGATATGGCGTAAATATCTTTATTGGTGTGAATCCAAGAGTTACTCATGGAGTAAGGTTAGGATTCCCACGATATTATCTTTTCTCCAATAGGGTTTGGAGAAAGGATTATCAGCTAGTTCTTTGAAGGGACAGATCTCTGCACTGTCTATTCTTTTGCACAAGCGTCTGGCGGATGTTCCAGACGTTCAGGCGTTGGTTAGAATCAAGCCTGTGTTTAAACCTGTTGCTCCCCCATGGAGTTTAAACTTGGTTCTTAAAGTTCTTCAAGGGGTTCCATTTGAACCTCTTCATTCCATAGATATCAAGCTTTTATCTTGGAAAGTTCTTTTTTTGATGGCTATTTCCTCGGCTCGTAGAGTCTCCGAGTTATCTGCTTTACAATGTGATTCTCCTTATCTGATCTTCCATGCAGATAAGGTAGTTCTGCGTACAAAACCTGGGTTTTTGCCTAAGGTGTTATCTACTAAGAATATCAATCAAGAGATTGTTGTTCCATCATTGTGTCCTAATCATTCTTCAAAGAAGGAACGTCTTTTACATAATCTGGACGTGGTTTGTGCTTTAAAGTTTTACTTACAAGCTACTAAAGATTTTCGTCAAACATCTGCTTTGTTTGTTGTTTACTCTGGACAGAGAAGAGGTCAAAAGGCTTCGGCAACCTCTCTTTCTTTTTGGCTAAGAAGCATAATCCGCTTAGCCTATGAGACTGCTGGACAGCAGCCTCCTGAAAGGATTACAGCTCATTCTACTAGAGCTGTGGCTTCCACTTGGGCCTTTAAAAATGAGGCTTCTGTTGAACAGATTTGCAAGGCGGCGACTTGATCTTCGCTTCATACTTTTTCCAAATTCTACAAATTTGATACTTTTGCTTCTTCGGGGGCTATTTTTGGGAGAAAGGTTTTACAGGCAGTGGTACCTTCCGTTTAAGTACCTGCCTTGTCCCTCCCTTCATCCGTGTACTTTAGCTTTGGTATTGGTATCCCACAAGTAATGGATGATCCGTGGACTGGATACACCTTACAAGAGAAAACACAATTTATGCTTACCTGATAAATTTATTTCTCTTGTGGTGTATCCAGTCCACGGCCTGTCCTGTCATTTTAAGGCAGGTCAAAATTTTAGATTAAACTACAGTCACCACTGCACCCTATGGTTTCTCCTTTCTCGGCTTGTTTCGGTCGAATGACTGGATATGGAAGTTAGGGGAGGAGCTATATAGCAGCTCTGCTGTGGGTGTCCTCTTGCAACTTCCTGTTGGGAAGGAGAATATCCCACAAGTAATGGATGATCCGTGGACTGGATACACCACAAGAGAAATAAATTTATCAGGTAAACATAAATTGTGTTTTTTCTACTGGCAATTGCTTCAGCACGCAGTCTCTGAGATGGTGGCCTTGCAATGTGAGCCTCCTTACCTAGTTTTAATGCTGATAAGGCTGTTCTTCGCACTGGGTTGGGTTTTATCCCTACGGTGGTGTCTGATCGCAACACCAATCAGGAGATCATGGTTCCTTCCTTGTGTCCTAATCCTCCTCCTTCGAAGAAACGATTACTTCATAATTTGGATGTGGTTCAGGCTTTGAAATCCTATCTTCAGGCTACGAAGGATTATAGACAGACTTCAGCATTGTTTGTTGTCTATTCTGGGAAGTGCAGAGGGCAGAAGGCTTCTGCCACTTCCCTATCTTTTTGGTTGAGGAGCATTATCCGCTTAGCATACGAAACAGCGGGACAGAAGCCTCCTCAGAGGATTACGGCTCATTCAACTAGAGCTGTGGCTTCTTCTTGGGCTGTCAAGAATAAGGCCTCTATGACAGCTTTTGGGAGAAAGGTTTTGTAGGCTGTGGTGCCCTCAGAATAGGGTCCCCCTCTCTTTTTATCCTCCCATTTTTATTCAGTGTCATCTAGAGCTTGGGTATATGTTTCTCACAAGTAAGGAATGAAGCTGTGGACTCTCCTCATATTAATATGGAAAAGATAAATTATGCTTACCTGATAATTTCCTTTCCATCTGTATGAGGAGATTCCACGGTCCCGCCTGTTTTCTCAGTTGGGCGGACCAAATCTTTTTGTTCTTCTGGCTCCATTTATACCCTGATATTTTCTCCTACTGTTCTTTGTTCTCTCGGCAGAATGGCTGGGGGATGAGGGGAGAGGGGGAGGTATTTACGCCTTTAACTGGGGTATCTTTGCCTCCTCCTGGTGGCCAGGTTCTGTATTCCCACAAGTAAGGAATGAAGCCGTGGACTCTCCTCATACAGATGGAAAAGGAAATTGTCAGGTAAGCATAATTTATGTTTTTTTTTTTCATTGCTAGCTTAGGTGTGGTTTTGGTTAATTTAATCTTTGTTTCACAGCTCAAATGATATGATGTGTGTAACAGTATGTACACATTAAACATTTAATGATTGCACAGCCACATTATCAAGAAGAGAATTTACTGTTAGTTGGGTGACCACAAGACCTCTTATTTTATTTCTGACAGTACAGAAAAGGGAATATTACCTTTTCGTTACATCAACCTGTTCTGTTTCTATATACAGTAGGTATGTACCATTGAAGCTTTTTTTTTTTTTTTTTTTTTTAAACATGTGTATGTTTATTTGTAGATTACAATTTACATCACATCCCCATGGGCTACTGGTTTATATTTAGCACCATGCTTCTACAAAAATAAAGACAAGCTTTTTAAATTAACTTGATATATAACTTAAAAATTGTCATTTGGGGTAATCTGACAATACAAGGTAAGTAGTGCAGGATAAAAAATAAAATAATAAAATGTAATCAAATATTTAGATCCTTCGCATGCAAGTTTTACATCACTTTATCTTAAAGCTGCTATATACATTTCTGCTGTGGAGAATAATGGGAGACATGCTCTACAGCATCTTTTATAGAGCTGCCATTATGGCAGTGGGCATAACCAACACCAGCAGTTAAGTCAAGCCTAAAGACCACAGGATAAACCCCAAAGCCCATTAAACTTGTAAAAAGGGTTCAGATCTTAGATGGCTTATTATATAAGTGCTTAGCAATATAAACAAAAAAAAAACAAAAAAAAAAACCCCTAAACTGTGAAAAGGGCTTAAGCCCATTATTCAGAGTGTACCATCTGCATCATAGGGCTCCATTACAGGTTAACTCAAAAACTCAAATCCTGAGTGGGGGCTTTCAGAAACCTGTTCCTTTGTAACTATTCTAAATGAGGGAGGCGCACACATTAACTCAGGTGCCAAACAAGGGTTAAACCATCCCTCAAGGAAACAGTGGGGGAAAAAAATATATATATAAAAAATAAAGTTGGTAAAGGTTAAAAGTAAGGAGGCTGAGTTTCACTCCCAGACATGATTTGGTGTGCAAAATACAGCTGCAAGACTTTCTACAGTTTCCCAAACATAAGTGAGATTACCTTTCCCATTTAAATAGAGCACTGCTTATTACCCCTAATAACACTCTGTTCCAAACCAAATCATTCGCCTTAATAACCAGTGTGGGGATGAAATGAAACGCAGGACCACCTAACGCCCAGCGCTGAATTACATCAATTAGGAAACTGTTACAATGCTTTGGGGAGAAGATATGGAAGACAAGTCCTTTAGCACAGAAACACTCAAAGCAACTTAGTGTCTGCTAGACATCTTTGTGCTCACACTCTCACAGTTCCTTATCTTTGAGTAGTTTGATTTATCCGTGGTGTAGCACCACCCCTTCCTCCTCGAAACCCGCCTCTGAAGCTTCTCCCCCTGAGGAACCTGCCAAAGACGCCAAAAGTTTCAGTGTTTAACTTCCTCTCTTCTGCCCATGTGGTACATCTGGATTTCATCTCTGAAGAGATATTGTCGAAAAACGACATTGTGCTCTCATAATATATATTTGGTCTCAATGGATCCTCTTCAGGAATTCCATCACTATTTTGTGTCTCAACTCCTGAGTCTCCCTTGTCTTCTCCCTCCTTCTCCGGCTTATCACCTTTAACATTTAATTTATCTTTAAATTCTTTGTCCAACTCCTCCCTGTTGAATTGTGCATTTGCAGTCTCAAAATCAAAGTCCCCTTCAAATTTAATTGCATTCTCCTTTATAGTTGTTTCTTATTTCTTGTCCGTCTATTACCTGATCTTCGCCTTTGGGGTCTCCTGTTTTCATTATTCACCAAGCTCTGTGCTGGCACAGGGGGAGGAGTAACTCTGAGAGGAGCTGGTGGTGGTAGTAGAGGTTGAATTTGCTGGTTCCCAAGCTGGCTTACTGACTGCCCCTTTACTTGTTGTAACTTCTTCTGGACCAAGTTTTCAACTGGGCCTGTCTGGACAGCTTGCTCAACCATGGGGCTTTTACGTAGTGGTATAGAGGGAAAGCCAGGTAAACCCAGAGAGACTGCATATTGCTGGTTGAGAAGTGAAGTGGCAGCAAGCTGACTGTAGGAAGGCATGCCTTGAAAAGGACTGTATGGCACAGAAGGTTGATAGGATGCTGTGGGGGCAGAGCCCAGAGAAGACTGGACTATAGCTGGGTCTTGAGGCAGGGCATGCTGAGCTTTGGGTGGTTCACATACAGTGATGTCTTTAATGTCACTTCCCCGGAATATCATATATTCATATACTTCTTCTCTAGGAGGGGCTGGACAGTCAGTCGGACGGTCCTCTGTCCCAAATGACTGCACTTTAGCCAACGCCACCGTGGAGTTGTTGGTGTCAATGGTATACAAAATACCCTCATAGCGTATCTGGGCCTTGGAGATAAGGATGATCTTGCTACCGATGTACGGCATTCCAGAGCTCATTATGCCACCTGCCAAACTTCACCACCGCCTAGCGACTCTGCAGACTGCTCCTTATCTCAGTTATATTATATGTCTAAGGCCCAGATGATCTAAAGTGCTGTGAGATGGTGAAATATTCCAAGGGATCCGCCTCTATGTTGAGCAAGCTTGTCGAAATATTCCAAGCTCCCGACATAGCTGCTAACAGGCAGCATTGCCAAGAGGCGTTTACTATACATGGAACCATGTCCTGTGGTCCGATGAGACCAAAATAAACTTATTTGGTTCAAATAGTTGGAACCATGTCCTGTGGTCTGATGAGACCAAGATAAACCTATTTGGTTCAGATGGTGTCAAGCGTGTGTGGCGGCAACCAGGTGAGGAGTACAAAGACATGTGTGTCTTGCCTACAGTCAAGCATTGTGGTGGGGGTGTCATGGTCTGGGCCTGCATGAGTGCTGACGGCACTGGGGAGCTATAGTTCATTGAGGGAACCATGAATGCCAACATGTACTGTGACATACTGAAGCATAGCCTGATCCCTCCCTTCAGAGACTGGGGCGCAGGACAGTATTCCAACATGATAACAACCCCATACACACCTCCAAGACGACCACTGCCTTGCTAAAGAAACTGAGGGTAAAGGTGATGGACTGGCCAAGCATGTCTCCAGACCTAAACCCTATTGAGCATCTGTGGGGCATCCTCAAATAGAAGGTGGGGGAGCACAAGGTCTCTATCTTCCACCAGCTCGAGGAGTGAAAGAGGACTCCAGTGGCAACCTGTGAAGCTTTGGTGAACTCCATGCCCAAGGGGGTTTAGGCGGTGCTGGAAAATGGTGGCCACACAAAATATTGACACTTTGGGCCCAATTTGGACCTTTCCACTTAGGGGTGTACTCACTTTTGTTGCCAACGGTTTAGACACTAATGGCTGTGTGTGCTGCCCCAATGGGGCATAGAATATGACATAGCCTCTGTTAATATTCATGTTGATATAGTTAAGAAATTATATAGTTTTTTATGCCATTTTCTCAAAGCTTCTCTGTTTATTCTGTGCTGCCATCTAGTGACCTTTTTTTGTTAACGCTCTTGTTTTCTGTAGTATCTTCCCTCAGACCTATTATGCATTTCCCTTTTTGTGTATTGCTCCACCCTTGTAGTTTGATGATGCTTTAACTGTGTCATGGCTGCAGCTAACAGGCCTCATGTAACAAGCACACATGTTATTCTACATTGCACGCTACGAACAGTATCAGCTTTTGACCACTTAAATACTGTAACCATTCATCTGCTGTATCTTATCTGCTGTAACCCGATATTCAGAATAAAGCAACTTTGTGGATGGACAAGGTATTGGTGAGTTCAGCTATCTGACAAGGATTGTCCGCAGTTATTGTATCTTCTTATACAGGGATAGGCCAGGCATAGAGGTCCGACAACTATCGGAGTCAGAATATTTAAAAGTTGTATAGAATTCCTACTGCCTGCTATGTATATGTGCGTGCCTAATCTGCAATCAAGCTCAGGGCCATCCGCCATCTTGTGAAAGCACATGGTCACACAAGTTTACTGTACTTCGTCTGTGAATTTTGAAAACTGTTTCTCTGCATTGAACTTTGTTACCCCACCTGTCTAAGCTGCTGTTCATCTTTTTAAAGAGACAGTACCATGTTTTGCAAATTTGAAAAAAATGTCTAGACAAGGCTCTGAGCACTCTTTTATGGCTGAACCAATTCAGATACATCATGCCTCTGAACCCGCAGACGTACAGGGAGCAGATCCTGCAGATATTGCCGAACAGAGTGTAAGACCCAAACGTACAATAAAACCGACACAGAAACTCAGAGAAAACTATGAAACCACTAGAGATGAATTCTCCAGCAATCTGTCAGACCTAAGGGACAGAATTTCGCGATGCATGTCAGGTTTGTCACACTTTAATGATCAACCAGCCAAATTGAGAGACTCTATAGATCACCTATCTGCTGCGTATGAACGCTACCAGCAGCTGTCTGCAAAATACACAGCCTTCTTACAGGACTTTAATATAAAGGACTCTTCAGCAGAACTGACTAGGACTGATGCACTGGACCAACATAGAGATCTCTTAGTACAAATCGCTAAAGAAAGGGCAGAGTTCTGCATTGCTCAACTGCAAGAGACCAGATCTCATAGATCCACATCAACTAAGCTCACTGCATGTTCTTCTAGATCCTCTCGCTCCAGAAGTTCAACAGTAAGCGACAAGCTAATAGAGGCCCGTGCTGATGCGGAATCAAAAAAAGCGCAAAGCTCCTTTACCAGAAGGGAAGCAGAGGTGGAAACCCAAATAAAGGTTCTGCAAATGGAAAAGGAAGAAGCAGTGGCCCTAGCAAGGCTGAAAGTCCTTGAACAAGCAATGGGAGAAAGTACTAATTCAGACTGCCATATCCCAGCAGATCTGGAAGACCTAGTTGAACGCACTAGTAAATACGTGCTAAAGCATAATATTTGCAATGATACAGAGTCATCTCCTGTACCTCCTACTAACACCATCATTCTCAATTCCAACAGAGAGACCTCTCAGCACCAAATGCCTGAGCCTCTTCAAATCCGCAACACAAGTGCATCTACGCAGCAAACCTCATCACCTCCCGCTGCCAACAAGGTGACTTCCAGTGACAAGCCACAGCCAGCAGAAGCCTTAGAAGCCGCAGAGGTTTGACGACTGTCCAGAGAGCTACAGGGCCTGGAGATCAACCTTCAAGGCTGCTATTGCTGATCTCGACTTTACAACAAAGGAGGAACTCGATTTGCTCATAAAGTGGCTGGGACCAGAATCTGCAGATCGTGTTAAAAGATTGAGAACAGTACATGTTGACCACCCAGACGAAGACCTTGTTGCTGCATGGTTAAGACTTGAGCAAGCCTATGGTAGCTCTGAAGCCATAGAAAGCGCTCTGTTCAAAAGATTGCAAAACTTCCCAAAAATAGAGAACAAAGACTATCGCAAGCTCCAAGAACTAAGTGACCTCCTCATGGAGCTAGAGTTGGCAAAGACAGACCTACGTCTACCTGGACTAAGCTTCCTGGACACTACTCATGGTGTCAATCCAGTGGTGTCTAAACTGCCATGCAACCTGCAAGAGAAATGGGGGCAATAGGGCTCAAGATACAAAAGAGACTATAACGTATCTTTTCCTCCATTCTCATATTTTTGCAGGTTCATCAGCGATCAAGCCAGGATGAGAAACGATTTCAGCTTCTGCGAACCCAACCTGCCTGCTTCATCATCCTCACCAACATCGTCAATGTATGATAATACAGCAGCTAAACAAAGAGACTTTAATAGAGCAATATCTGTTAAAAGGACAGACATCTCACCACTCGTATCCTCTTCTGCACACCAGAGTGACTCGGGCGAAAGAGATAAAGACCCTAATTGTCAGTGCCCTATTCACAGGAAGCCTCACCCTCTTAAGAAATGTTGTGGGCTTAGGGCAAAGACTTTACAAGAGTGCAGGGAGATTCTCCAGAAAATTGGAGTATGCTACAGGTGTTATGCTTCTTATGGTCACTTTGCTAAAGACTGTAAAGTTGTCATCAAGTGCACAGAATGCAGTAGCAACAGACATGTTATAGCTATGCATCCTACTACACTTCCAGACAACCCACAGCAGCTAACTGACTCCACCCCTGTCTCAATTCATGGCGGGGAGCAACAAAGTCGTGCTTCAGTCACAGCGAGTGTTTCCTCTGCATGCACAGAAGTCTGTGGAGAAAGTTTAGACCACGAATGCTGTGCCAAGGTATGCCTATTCAAGATTTACCCACAGAATTAACCTGAGAAAGTTGATAGGATGTATGCTATAATAGATTAACAGAGCAACAGATCCCTGGTTAAGCCTAAATTCTTTGAGATCTTCGGCATAGAGGGTCATGCAACACTGTATACTCTCAGAACCTGTTCTGTTTGTGTAGAGGCCTTCGGCAGAAGGGCCTATGGATTCATGGTCTCTCATATCAAAGGAAACAAAGGCATACCCCTACCAACATTAGTCGAGTGTGACCAGATACCAGATGAAAGGGAAGAGATTCCTACTCCAGAGGCTGCATATCACCATCCGCACTTAAGGCACCTTGTTGATGAGATTCCGGCAATGGAATAGGGTCTGAAATTTGTCGCCCCCCCCCTCTCTTTGAATCTTTAATAGTCTCCATGACCATCCATTTTAATGTATCACATTTTCCATCATGTTTAGTTAGGGTAGCTTAGGGGCTAATAGTGTAAGACGTAGGTATAGGCGGTCAGGGGGAGTTAGCTGGGCGGTGTAGGGGGATTGTAGGTTAGCTCTGACTTAGGTGTAGGCGGTGGTTGGGAGGTAGGGAAGTGAAGCAGGGGGAGTGAAGGCTAGATTTGATGGAGGTATAGGTATCAGGGGGAGTTAGCAGGGCATGCTAGTGGGTGTAGGCTGCACTTTGATTCAGACATATTGAAACAAGTGTGATATGTTCGAATCAGCGAAGTGCAGGTTGCGAGGAGATCGACCAAAGAAGTTGAGTGCACGTGCTCAGCCTCATATCCACAGGTTGTCTTTGGGAAATAGACGTATGAGTGCTGCCAGCATTGCTGCAGAGGTTGAAGGGGTGGGGGGGTCAGCCTGTCAGTGCTCAGACCATATGCCGCACACTGCATCAAATTGGTCAGGACACGAATGCTGAAATCTTGGTCCTGCTAGGAAGAGACATTCTCCGACTACATAAAGTAAGCGAGCAGTGCGATGGACCTGATGCCCCTTATGCACAAAGACTTGATCTAGGCCGGGTGATAGTGGGCGATGTATGCTTAAATAATATGCCTACGTCATCTGAGATCCACTCCTTCAAAACTTACATATTTAGAAAAGGACGTGCATCCCTCTTCAAACAGTGCCCTCACCATTATAAAGTAAGGGAGAAGTCTCCTGACATCATCCAAATACCTGATATTACTCCTATACTTTGTGATGACAATCTGGATACCACAGTGTTTTGTACTACAAGTGATGACCACAAAATAGCCTTGTCAGTTGAAGACATAGAATTCATCAAAGTAATGGACAAAGAATTCTTCAAGGACGCGTCTAACAACTGGGTTGCACCATTGCCTTTTCGTGCTGCAAGGGTCAAACTCCCAAACAATCATGAACAGGCGTTATCCAGATTCAACTCACTTCAACGAACACTAAAGAACAGGCCTGAAATGAAGGACCATTTCATTGCCTTTATGAAAGAAATCTTTGACAATGATCATGCCACCAGGCCAGTGTCTGCAAGTGTCTTTGCAAATTCTTCTTGGTTAACAGACCCTGAATTCCTGCTGGATCATCCAGAAGAAACCACAGCTGATGTCTTCAGTCTTCTAGAACCTGACAAAGATTCAGAGAGTCGTCCTGAAGTAAAAACCCTTGCCACCAGAACTGAACAAAGACTCGTCTTGGTCTGTGAAAGCTTTGAACGTTTCTCAAAGTGGACAAGACTTGTACGTACCATTGCAAGGTTAGTCCATATTGCACACTGCTTTCACACAAAGCCCACAGATGCTCACTGTCAAGATTGGCATGTGTGCCAAAAGTTTCTTTCTGCAAAGGATATTGCTGAAAGTGAACTGTTCATAATACATAGTAATTTGTTGAAATAAATCAATAAATGTATTATAATAGTTAAAATGAATGTCACAAATGTATAAAACACATTATATATCATAAAAAATCCCTAATTGGTACCAACAGCTAGTCTAACTAAAATTTCAAGGACATATATATCTGATATTGTATATAAAGAACTAATAAAGGTGATTTTGTTAACCTCAAGAGATAAAAACGATCTCAATATAACATATACTATAGATTGTTGAATGTAGTTCTAATCACTTCAAGCCACAGTAATTACTGTTAGTGAGTTTTTCTCTAGTTGTGATAATCACAAAATTGCACAGTCTTTTGAATATAGATCCTCAAAAATCCTAATATAACAAGGTAGCAAAGAATAACATAAAAGTCTTTATGCAAAGGTTCGTTATATAGGACAAGTTGCGTTTGCAATTTACCCCCGGGGGGATCGTTTGTATATATTCCGGATAATCAGTTAGCACCGTTAAATCTCCCGGTCCTTGGTGTAAGCTTGTTATGCTGACATGAAGGAAAACTTTCTCAAATGATGTTAAGTTTTCTATAATGATGGCTTGAAAAAGGCTCCTAAGAGCTGAAACGCGTTGCCTTCTAACGGATCACTAACGGATCACTTTCGGAGATACTCGCACACCGGAAGGCTCTCAATCTAACGTCACCCGCATATGTGGGCGTGTCTAAGGAAGAGACACGGCGTACTGGGCGTCATTTGCAGTACACGAGGAACGCTGAAATAAACACGGAAGGGAGATTCTATCAGCATTATAGAAAACTTAACATCATTTGAGAAGGTTTTCCTTCATGTCAGCATAACAAGCTTACACCAAGGACCGGGAGATTTAACATACCGATTATATACCGGTATTTCAGGTAACACAATGAACAGTATTGCTCACAGACTGTTCATTCTGTCACACGGTGCTAACGGATTATCCGGAATATATACAAACTATCCCCCCGGGGGTAAATTGCAAACGGAACTTGTCCTATATAACGAACCTTTGCATAAAGACTTTTATGTTATTCTTTGCTGCCTTGTTATATAAGGATTTTTGAGGATCTATATTCAAAAGACTGTGCAAATTTGTGATTATGACAACTAGAGAAAAACTCACTAACAGTAATTACTGTGGCTTGAAGTGATTAGAACTACATTCAACAATCTATAGTATATGTTATATTGAGATCGTTTTTATCTCTTGAGGTTAACAAAATCACCCTTATTAGTTCTTTATATACAATATCAGATATATATGTCCTTGAAATTTTAGTTAGACTAGCTGTTGGTACCAATTAGGGATTTTTTATGATATATAATGTGTTTTATACATTTGTGACATTCATTTTAACTATTATAATAAATGTATTGATTTATTTCAACAAATTACTATATATTGTGTTTACTCAATGCGTGGGTTGGTTTATTCCTTCTCCTTTCTATTTTAAACATTGATTGATACTTTTATTTGAGACTTTCTCTTTACATATAAACTATTTTAATACCATACAGCCAGAATCTAAAGACCTTTAGCCAGTTTGTGGCTTGACACATTCAGGCGCTCACATATAAACCTTTTTTCTATTACAATATTATTATTGCAGGCCTTGGGATTGCCTGTTTTTTATGTGTAGTTTGGTTTTGTACCAGCGCATTTGTTTTTTCTTAAATAACCTTTGTATTTAAAAAACTGTTCATAATACGCAGTGTACAGTAGGATGTCTTTGGCTCAGAAAGTAAATGTATCCGTGACAAGAGGGACATTCCAAAAAACAGTCCAATGGCTAACCTAAACCCATTCATTGGTGATGATGGCATGTTAAGGGTTGGAGGACGATTAAACAAGGCTAAGTTGGGAGGTCAAGAACAGAATCCTCTCATTATATCTGCTCGCAATCATATCACCACTTTGCTCATACGACACTATCATGAAGGGGTTAAGCACCAAGGTAGACACTTCACAGAGGGTGCCATAAGAGCTGCAGGCCTTTGGATTATAGGAGCAAAAAGACAGATTACAGCTACACTACACAGCTGTGTTCAGTGCCGTAAACTAAGGGGTAAACATCAGCAACAGCAAGTGTCAGATTTGCCAGCTGACAGGTTAAGTACTGACCCATCTTTCACTCATGTTGGTTTGGATGTCTTTGGACCATGGATGGTAACAGCCTGCAGAACTTGAGGTGGCCAAGCAAATAGCAAACAATGGGCAGTGCTGTTCACTTGCATGAGTGTGCTTGCAGTACACATTGAAGTAATAGAATATATGGATGCCTCAAGTTTCATCAATGCTCTAATGCGGTTCCTTGCCATCAGAGGACCAGTCAAAACATTAAGATCTGACTGTGGAACTAATTTCGTTGAAGCCTGTCGAGAGTTACATCTCAACTCTAGGCCAATTCAAGACCTTTTAGCTGAAAAGGGCTGTACATGGAATTTCAATCCTCCTCATTCTTCCCACATGGGTGGCTCATGGGAGAGAATGATAGGCATCACACGTAAAATACTGGACTCCATGTTTATGGACTTGAAATCCACAAGTCTCACCCATGAGATTCTAACCACCTTCCTCGCAGAAGCATCTGCCATAATCAATTCAAGACCACTTGTTCCAGTGTCTGTAGATCCAGAGACCCCCAACTCTTCTTACTCCAGCTACTCTTCTTACCCAGAAGCTTGGGTCTGTTCCTGTTCCACCTGGAGACTTTAAAACAGGATATCTGTGCTACAATCAGTGGAAGCGAGTAAAACACAGTGCCAACTGCTTCTGGAATCGTTGGAAGATGGAGTATCTCTCTACTCTGCAAGGACGCAGGAAATGGCAACGTCTGAACCCTAACATCAAGGTTTATAGATCTCGTTCTCCTCAAGAACCAGCAAGCTGAAAGAATCGAATGGCCCATGGGACTGATTGTAAAGAGCATTCCTAGTGATGATGGCAAGGTGCATAAGGTGGAGGTGAAAGTTGCAAGACAAGGGACTATAAAAACCTTCATCAGACCGATCACAGAACTTATTTTGCTCTTGCCCTTTGGAGACTTTTGGAGAGTGAGCTTACTTACGTATGCTGTTGGAGAAGGAAGTATCTTGAACTTCAATTGACACAACTTGAAGTCTTATATTATAGTTGTTGTTGCATTATATGTATGTGCTCCTTATATCTGTCAGGTCTTCAAGACATCTCTGCAAATTACGTTGTTATGCACAACTTCTGTTATGATTTAAATAGTGACATTTACTATGCCAGACGGGGAGTGTGCTGCCCCAATGGGTCATAGAATATGACATAGCCTCTGTTAATATTTATATTGATATAGTTAAGAATTTATATAGTTTTTTATGCCATTTTCTCAAAAATTCTCTATGTTTATTCTGTGCTGCCATCTAGTGACCTTTTTTGGTAATGCTCCTGTTTTCTGTAGTACCTTCTCTCAGACCTATTATGCATTTTCTTTTTGTGTATTGCTCCGCCCTTGTAGTTTGATGATGCTTTTCCTGTGTCATGGCTGCAGCTAACAGGCCTCATGTAACAAGCACACATGTGAATCTACATTGCACTCTACGAACAGTATCAACTTTTGACTGCTTAAATACTGTAACCATTCATCTGCTGTATCTTATTATCTGTTGTAACCCGATATTCAGAATAAAGCAACTTTGTGGATGGACAAGGTATTGGTGAGTTCAGCTATCGGACAAGGATTGTCCGCAGTGATTGTATCTTCTTATACAGGCCAGGCATAGAGGTCTCAGCAAGGGATAGATCACTATCACAACTATTGGAGTCAGAATACTGTTTGTTGAGTTATTTTGAGGGGACAGCAAATTTAAACTGTTATACAGGCTGTACACTCACTACTTTACACCGTAGCAAAGTGTAATTTCTTCAGTGTTGCCACATGAAAAGATATAATAAAATATTTACAAAAATGTGAGGGGTGTACTCACTTTTGTGAGATACTGTATATATAAGTGTTTTGGAGCCCTTAACAGTTAAGTAAATGAAAACATGTAAAATAATATTTATGCTTTATTCAAGTTTTATAGTGTGTATTTACTGTAAATATTTCACATTCCAATGTTCTGCACATAGATTTTTGTGCTCTTTGAATTGCTCTACTTGCTATTCAGCTGTGGTGTATTGAAAAGTGGCTGGATGTCCCTTGTAATTCTATGCAAAGCCAACAATGGAGGACATATCCTAATATGTATTGTATGGGAAACGGGGCTCTTACAGAGCTGTTATTTTTCTCAGGTGCAGTATAGTGTGCTTCCTCTCTAAAATGCAGGAATTTTAAATGGTGAATATCTGATTAATATTAATATTAGCTCTGGGCGTTTCAGTTTAATTCTCGAACCTTTTGCTTTAATTCTTGAAATGTTTGTTTCTGAAATACATAACTGGTCAGCTAGTATGTTTTACTTAATTTGGGGATTTATGCTTTAATGCTGGTTTCTTGTGGATGTTTACCTCTTCAAGCTTCTTTCCCTTTTAAGTCCTCTCTTTATTTGTGGTATGATACGTCCTACTTAATTTTCAGGCACGTATCTCTGGTTGAGAATTTCTAATCTTAAAGGGACACTGAACCCAATTTTTTACTTTCATGATTCAGATAGAGCATTAACTTTTAATCAACTTTCTAATTTACTCCTATTATCAATTTTTCTAAGTTCTCTTGCTATCTTTATTTTACAAGCAGGAATGTAAATCTTAGCAGCCAGCACATTTTAGGTTCAGCACCATGGATAGCGCTTGCTTATTGGAGGATTACATTTACCCACCAATAAGCAAGCATAACCCAGGTTCTCAATCAAAAATGGGCCGGCTCCTATGCATCACATTCCTGCTTTTTAAATAAAGATAGCAAGAGAACGAAGAAAATTTGATAATAGGAGTAAATTAGAAAGTTGCTTAAAATTGCATGCTCCATCTGAATCATTAAAGAAAAAAAATTGGGTTTAGTGTCCCTTTAACATAATTGCCAAGCTTTATTCTTCATAGATGATATAAGCCATATGCTTCATTTGACATTTTCTTCATAAATGGAAAGAGTCCACAGCTGCATTCATTACTTTTGGGAAATAAGAACCTGACCACCAGGAGGAGGCAAAGACACCCCAGCCAAAGGCTTAAATACTCCTCTCACTTCCCTCATCCCCCAGTAATTCTTTGTCTTTCGTCCCAGGAGGTTGGCAGAAAAGTGTCAGAAGTTTATTTCCGTCTCTTATGGAGGGTAGTACTCTTCAACATGGGACGTGAGTTTTAAGTAATCCTGTCAGTCTCTCAGGGAGCGCTTGGATGAAAGTTAGAGTCCAGAGATGCAGGGAGAGTCTTTCTGCAAAACCATCTCGCGGCCTGCTTCTTCTCTCAAGACCATGGCGGAGGCGAAGCTACTTTCTGTCACACTTGAAGGGCCGTGTTCCTGTACCTGTTCCATGGTGTAGATTCCGGTATGATCATTTCATTTTATTTCTTCATGATTGTACTGTAACTCATTTGTTCCTGCGAACTCACATGAAAAATACAGGGTCTCAGTGGGACTCCTTTAGTAGCTTGGAATCAAGGGTTAATATCTCCTGATGGGGATTATTGAACAGGGGGGGGTTTAATCATGTTTGTTATGTGATTCAATCTGCTTATGTGTAGTGTTAACTGGGCTTATGGCATTTTGAAACATAACAACCTTTCAAAGTGATGCGACCTTACGGTTGGGCGTGCTTTTTTTGGACTGTACGGGTCACCTTGTGATTGGGCGTGTTTACATTCTGGTCTCCCATTTCCCCATTCCTGACTGTGTGGCGATGGAGAATTCTAGTCCGCTGGTGTCTGTTTCATAGGAGGTGGTGAGTGCCTCAGCCATTGTCGGTGTCAGGTGCTGTTTAAATTGTTTTATATATAGTCCATTTTTTGGTATCCTTTATCCAGTTATGGAGGATGCTAATGTTGAGATTGTTCAAATTTCTGATTCAGATTCTTCGTCCTGTGACGAATGCGAACTGGCCCCATTGACTCAGGTTAGTCAGTTATGTTCGTTAGGCCGTTTTAGAGCGCCTTGTTCCTCGGGCTCAGGGATTCAAGGGACTGCTGAGCCATCCAACTCGGGGGCCCTGTCCTCCGGAAGGTGAGTGACCTACCGCACCCTACTACTACTACACATGCGGGTAACCCAGGTTATGTTTTTTACTCTTTGGAGGGTGGATTGTTCTCCCGGAGGTTGTGGCATGTTTTCACTTTTACATACTTTTGGCGCTTGCTCGTCTACAAAGTCCAGATGTTTATTTGCGATTGTGCTCGTACCCGATTGCCCCAGGAGGGCATGTGCAGTTCCCTCCGGGTGAAACTGTTCCTGAGTGTTGTGCCTTTCGTTACAGGCTGGCTCACCTTCATGTTCTAAAAGGATTTTGTCGATATAGGGGCGTGGTACACTTAAGGGATGTGATTTAATTTTATCGAATTATCTAAAATTGATACAAATTATTTTCCAATTGTGGCTTTATAATAAGAATATTGATAGATCCATTGACCAGTGTTTACATGTGTAGAGAAATAATTGTGTATAGAGATGATATTATATCAAAAAGTGCCTTTTGTGATACTAATTTTTAATGTGTAGGTGAAAAGAATGTTACTAAGTAATACAATAATGGTACTAAGTAATACAAGAACCTGTTTTGAATTCACCAAATAATACAAAGAGATATTTGGAACCCTATCTCAAGTTTTATAAAAAAACGGACTTTTTTTGTTGTTGATTTTTGATTTTTTTATTGTTGATTTTTGACTTTGATTTTGTGTTGATTATATATTGTTTATAATAATCTTGACACACATTGAGTTCTTTTATATGGTCATTTGAATATTCATAGTACATCTGGGAGACGTCCCAGAGAAATTCTGACATTTAGTGGTAATTACTAAATATAAGAGATTCTAATAACAAGTTTTTAAATAAATATCATATTCTTTTGATTATATCAGTTAGAGTAATTTATTATTATATTTTTTTGTCACCGGTCTTTTGACACAATTCTACTAATTAATCAGTTACCTAAACACAACACCTACATTTACAAAGAAGTTTTTTATAGGAAATTAACACATCATCACGCACTTGCTTTTAAAAAATTCTAGAATACTGAAGATTCACAAAATTAATGCACCCTTAAAATCGGAAACACTACCTCCTTAAATCACTTATTTTTTTCTATAAGGCCAAATGCAGATACAAACAATAGAATAAAATTATATATGCATTATTAAAATCATTCTTTTCACCTACACATTAAAAATTAGTATCACAAAAGGCACTTTTTGATATAATATCATCTCTATACACAATTATTTCTCTACACATGTAAACACTGGTCAATGGATCTATCAATATTCTTATTATAAAGCCACAATTGGAAAATAATTTGTATCAATTTTAGATAATTCGATAAAATTAAATCACATCCCTTAAGTGTACCACGCCCCTATATCGACAAAATCCTTTTAAATATCTTACATATATATAAGTTGGAAGGAGCTTATATAGATAGGGAGTTTGGGATTCTATAGTTCCAGCGCTCTATCCACTCTAAATTAAACACCTTCATGTTCTACTCAGACACGTTTTTGAGCTGTTTGGGGATCCTATCCTTCTCGGCTATGGGACTCAGTCTCCTCCTTCGAATGGCTCACCTTGTTAGACATGGGGGGATGATGTAATCTCCTTTAAGCCTTGTTATCGAGATCCTTCCCAGTTTTGTTGGAGGAACAGGGTTTCCAGTAGGCTGGTCCTGCGGATCTTTCTGTTCTTCTTGGACGTTAACCCTCGGGTTGCCTGTCATTTTTTTTTTTTTTTTTTAATTTTTTATTGAAACAAATCAAAGTAGTAACAATTACATTCTGACATTACAGGTCAGTTTTCCAGCTCAATATACATATACATTATTATCATAAATCTATTCGCATACTTACAGGTTTAACAAGATTATTATACTAATAAATCTGGTACATTTCTAGCAGCTAGGTTGTCTTCCCAAATAAACACAATTGAATAATAATCTTCTAATTTGTGTGACAGTCGATAATGGTATTTTTCTAAGGATAAGGTTAAAGATATCAGATTTGTCCACTCTTCGTTAGATGGGATCACTGTATTTTTCCACCACCTTGGAATCAATTGTTTTGCACAGTTTAACATAATGTTCAGTAGTGTTGCTCGCAGTCTACATTTAATTTTAGTGGTTTTGTGGAAGAGACATGTCTGGGGGTGTAGTGGGATATCATAATGTAAGGCCTTATCAATCTCAGAGGTCACTATTTTCCAGAATTCTTGAATCTTTGGGCATTGCCACCATACATGAAACAGTGAACCTGTTTGTCCACAATTTCTCCAGCATAGTGCTTGTGTATTTGGATATATTTGTGCCAACCTGTGTGGTGTTAAATACCATCTACATAAAAGCTTCATATTTGTTTCCCTAAATTTCATGGTGGAAGAGGAGGAATTCATGTGTTTTATAATGGAGAGCCAATCCTTTTCCGTAAGTGGGGAGTCTAGGTCTTTCTCCCACTTCTCAGTATATGAGGGAAGTTTACGTGAGTGATAATGCAGGATTTGTTTATAGGTCATAGACAGATGCCCCTTGGTTCCTATATGTTGGAAACATATGTGTTCGAATGGTGTCTTTGGTCTGATTATTTGTTGTTTGTCTATGTGCGTAAGGATTAAATGCCTAAGTTTAAAATATTTGTACCACTGACCAAAATATTCTATGTTAAGTCTAGTTAGTTCCTCTTTGGGGTGTAAAGTAGTTCCACCGAGAACCTTGCAAAACGGTATCAGCGCATGGATCGTGTTGTCCGATTTACATAAAGTATGAATGTTTACTTGAAAAATAGGGTCTGTGAGAGTTGGGGATAGAGGAGAGGGTATAGAGGATATAGTAGGAAAGTGTTTAATAACATAGTTCCAGGTTTTGAAAGTTCCTTTCGTGAGTGAGGAGGTTGAGGCTATAATCTTCTGCTCTGTTGGTGGTATCCAGCATGCACTGCCTAAGTTAGGGAAGGAGGCTAAGGATCGTTCTAGCTCAATCCATTCATTATTGATTCCATTTTTACACCAGTCTATAATTCTAACAAGATGTGTGGCTTGTCTATAAAATTCTATATTAGGGGCCCCTGTCCCTCCTCTATCTTTTGACATATACATGGTATGCATAGGAACTCTTGTCATGTGTTCAGACCAAATATATGAGTTAAGTGTCTTTTGTAGAGAGCGTATGTAAGAATCTGGTAAATGTATGGGGAGGGCCTGGAGTATGTATAAGATTTTAGGGAGGATGACCATTTTTATAGAGTTTATGCGCCCTAACCAAGAGATTGGTTTATGTTCCCATTCGCGAGTTTCTTTCTTAATAGCTTGTATTAGCGGAGGGTAATTTAGCTCAAATAACAGAGATGTGTTTTCTGGGATTTGTATGCCCAGATATTTGATT
Organism: Bombina bombina; assembly: GCF_027579735.1. Lineage (NCBI taxonomy): Eukaryota > Metazoa > Chordata > Amphibia > Anura > Bombinatoridae > Bombina > Bombina bombina. The sequence goes on along the minus strand of NC_069501.1, from coordinate 853,787,100 downwards.
GCCTTAGGATTATGGCGATAGCCGAAATCTGATTGAATTTTACTGACCAGACTAGGGGGATTGTGGAGGCTGATAAATTCTGATTTGGTCTCATTAATTTTAAAAAGGAGAACCTGCCATAGTTAGATAGCTCTAATGCTAGTGGTGTCAGTGACTTTGTAGGGGATGTTAATGTAAGAAGCACGTCATCAGCATATAGTGCCATTTTGTATTGATTCTCCTTAATCTTAATTCCCTGGATGTCCGGGTTCTGTCGGATTTTAGTTGCTAGAACCTCCATAGCTAAGACAAATAGGAGGGGTGAAAGTGGGCAACCCTGACGGGTGCCGTTCGTTATAGGTATAGAAGGAGTTAGGGAGTCGTTTAATCGAATTCTGGCTGAGGGGAATTTATATAAAGCAAATATTTTTTCGACTATGGAGTGGCCAAATCCAAATTTATATAGGGTGGTCTTCAAGAACTGCCAGTTCAGTCTATCAAAGGCCTTTTCGGCGTCTATTGATAAGAAAATAGTTGGTAGTTTAACTTCTGTGGCATAATCAAGGAGGTTAATTAGTTTTATAGTATTGTCCCGCGCTTCTCTGTGAGGTGTAAATCCTGCCTGGTTAACATGTACTAATTTCGGGAGGATTTTGTTTATTCGGGAGGCAATGATTTTAGCATAAAGCTTAATATCCACGTTAAGCAGGGAAATAGGCCGGAAATTTGATGGGGTAGTAGGGGGCTTACCAGGCTTAGGTATTACAGTTATATGTGCTTCCACCATATTATGAGAGAAGGGGTTCCCCTCACCTATCTCATTATAAAGTTGTAGAAGAAATGGAGATAAAATGTCTTTGAATAGGTGAAAATATTTGACCGAAAAGCCATCTGGGCCCGGGCTTTTACCTGTGTTCAGTTCCTTCAGTACCCTGAGCAATTCATGATGAGTAATAGGTGAGTCTAACTCGGCCTTCTGTTCAGGTGTCAAGGATGGTAGGGTGCAATTTTGTAAGTAAGTATCTAAATCTGATTCTTCAAAACCTTTAGATTTATCGTGGGCTATATTGTATAACTTGAGATAATATTCTCGAAAGTGTGAGCCTATGTCCGAGGTAGTCAGAATCTTTTGTTTTTGAGGGGTAATCAAATGATGGATATATGTCTTTAATTTTCTTTTTTTAAGAGCCCTAGCCAATAATTTACCCGCCCTTTTGCCCGCATAGAATTTTTTTATTTTATTTTGTGTGCGATAGTTTGTTGTTCCTGGGCTAAGAGGGTTTTTAATTTAATTCTAGTGTTTGCTAAGTCTTGCGAGATCTGAGTGTCAGTAGGTGTTCTTTTATGTAGGAGTTCAAGTTTGGATAGTTGTTCTGTTAATTCCGCATACCTAAGGCGTTCTGCTTTCTTAAGCTGTGCTTTGAGTTTAATCAGTTCTCCCCTCATATAACACTTGTGTGTTTCCCATAACGTAGAGATGTTAATGTCTGGAGTAGCGTTAAGCACAAAAAATTCTTTTAGGGATTTTGTCAATGTATCTGTATGTTCAGTTTTATGCAAAAGAGTGTCGTCCAATTTCCATATAAATTCAGACTTTCTGGAGTTTGGCCATTTTAAAGAGAGTGTTATGGCAGAGTGATCAGACCACGTAGTGGCTTTAATTTGGGAATTTGTAAGGTGTGGAAGACCAATTTGGTTCACAAAAAAGTAGTCTAACCTACTATACATTTTTGTTGGTGCCGAGAAAAACGTATAGTCTGATCTGTCACCATGAAAATATCTCCAAGTGTCATAGAGATTGTGGTCTCTTAAGTTTTTCCATAAGAATTGCACTGTTCTATTGGATACTCTAATATTGGTATTTGAGCTGTCTTTTAGTGGTTGGATAGGAAAATTAAAATCTCCTCCTAAGATAATTATCCCTTTGGCCATATCTACGAGTTTTTGGAACATTTTGCGAAAGAAGGGGATGTGTTGAGTATTGGGGGCATATATGTTAATTAATGAAACTGGGATACCATACAAGAGTCCAAAAACCCCCAGAAAGCGTCCCTCTGTATCTTTGGTAGTGTTTATGTGTTGGAAAGCAATATCTTTATTAAATAATATACTGACTCCCCTTGTTTTTTGAGAGTTTGAGCTGTGGTAGTGTTGGGTAAAATGAGGGCCCAAATATTTGGGTTCCCGGAATCTTTTAAAATGTGTCTCTTGTAAAAACAAGATATCTGCTCGTCTCTTGGAAAGATCGAGCAATGCCATTAATCGTTTATTTGGTGCATTGAACCCCTTAACATTCTGGGAGATTATGTGTAAATTACGTGACATAGTGTTGTGCGTATCTTGGGGTATCTGTCATACCTGTGCCGACTATAGATCGGGTGCTGCATGCGTATAGAAATTGAATCTGTGTGTCAGAGAAACCTGCAAAGATAAAACCTGTGCAAAAAACAAAGAAAAATACAAAAAATAACAATAACTTTAACAGTAAATTTCTAATAACTAGCATATATTATCGCAAAATATAAATTCCAGGGGAATTTTAGAGTAACCGTGTGATTCAGTGTTATAAAAAGCTATAATCAAATTACACCGAACATTATATTATAGTCTCTGAATGACTTACTAAGAAAGTCCTCTACAATTTTTAATTATGAGTTCTCAATTGTAACAAAACTAACTTCCCCGCATAGCGGGAATCATGTCCATGCCAATTTCTCTTATAAACATATTTACTCACAGTATCAGTCCTTCTCACTCAAGATGAGTCTGGATCCGATTCATCCTCATGTCCGGATGATGCTGAAGATTCAGTCCCCTTGCGCCGTATATTAGTGTCCATAGAGTTCTTTTTTGGGGAGAATCTACTTTTTTTTGAGGGCTGTACCGTGTTCCAAGTCTCTCTCTTCTTCTCTACTTGAGATTTTCTATTTTCTGCTGATGACTCCCGTTGCTCCTGTGGTAATGGAGGTGGATCCAGATCCAGTAGTTTACAGAATTAAAAAATTTCTTGTGGTTTGGAACAAGTGATTCTTCTGTTGTTGTGTAGCACCATGAGTTGGAGCGGAAATCCCCATCTATACGGGATCTTCTTGTTCCTAAGAATGGTTGTTAAAGGAGATAATTCTTTTCTTCGTTGTAGAGTGCGGACAGCAAGGTCAGCATAGAATTGCAGGACCACCCCACGAAATCTCACTGGTTGTTTTTTCCTAGATGCCGCCATAATATTTTCCTTCTCTTGGAAATTCTTAAATTTAATAATAATGTCCCTAGGAGGTGCTGTATCAGGTGGCTTGGGCCGCAGTGCCCTATGAGCCCTCACCCACTGAATGTTGGCTGCATTAGGGTCGTCCAATAAGTGATGAAATAAAGCTGGCAGGTACACTGGGAAATCTTTCGGGAGTACCCCTTATTCTTATATTTTTTCTCCTACTCCTATTCTCCATGTCCTCCATTTTATCTTGTAAGGCCAGTATCAGCTCTGATTGTTGTTCAATGGTCTGTTGTATAAATGTCATATCCTCCCTGACTGTGTCTTGGTTATCTTCTAAGGCTTCTACTCTAAAGCCTATTGTATGCACATCTTGTTTTAGTTCCATCAGCTCTTCCCTGATACATGTTCTAACAATTTTAGCAATGTCCTGTGTGGAGGCCAGGGAGGAAAGGAGATGTGTGGGTATTTGAGTGTGGTCATCCATGGTAGATTCGCAGCTTTTTCTTGCGAAGGGGTAGGTGTATGTGGAGACGTCACTGTTGTTTTCAGGCATTCTAATTCCTTTCTTTCTGCGGAGCTAAAAAAGGAGGTAACACTCTGGCCTTTAGACTGTTGTGGTTTAGTGGCCTTAGCTGGCTTTATACCTTTCTTTGAAGTCATATTGTAGAATCTCACAGTCCAATACTTATAGGTTGAATCTGAGTTGCAAGTTAATTCTAGCGTTGCCTCTGCTAAAAGTTGCAGACTTCTTTTATTTTAATGATGCCTTTTATTTTTGAACATGTATCGTCAGTCCTTAACCCTTACAGTTTATTGGGCTGTTTGTCGCTGCCTGTATAGTTCCCAGTATGTGCCTTATGTTCCCCAGGGTGCAAGACTTACCCTGGTAACTCATGTATTAAAGAAATTAATTGTTTCTGGTGGTCCGTCTGTATCTCTGGCGATTAATGCTGCGCCACACTGAATCCAAGATGGCCGCCGGGTGAAAAGTTTTGTAGCTCTTAAGCGAAGAAAAAAGTAGGTTCAATTTGTCCAGCTGAATCCGGAGTGGTATCGGAGTTATCTCTGGGGACTCTCAACTTGATTACACCATTTTTGGTGTTTGTGGGCTCACTAGAGCCGTCTGAATATCGGTGTCTAAACAATTCTCTGCACGGAGCTCTGGGCTTAAGCAACCATCTCTGTTGCGGCCGGCGCCGCCCCCCCCCTGTCATTTTATTTTATCCGGGTTAGGATACATTTTATTTTTATTTTTCATACTGTGTTTCCTGCTGGAACTTTCTCTGGGAAGTCGGCACACGTTAGTCCCATGTTTGTCTGTTTTTTTTCTTCCTCCCTCTCTGAGGGTGGATTTAGCCAGCTTGGCTGTTATGGCCCTGGTTGCAGGCTGGTCCTGCTTGGGTTCAGATCTTCTGTCTCGCGGCTTATTCAGACACGTGGTGCCTATTATACCTTGCTGGTTGGGTTAGGGTGCCGAGTGCTCTCAATATTATTTATGTTTCTTGTTTTACAAGTTTCAGCTAAGCATTCTCAAGAGGACTTGCGGGTTCGTGCGGCTCTCGAGATTGTTTCAGATTGTGTCTGGAGCTTGTGGCTAGCTGGACAGCTAGCTCAGCATACTAAGGCTCTGTGGCTACTCTGTACTGTAGCAAACCAAGGGTTGCTAGTTTGATCCCCGGCAAGGTCTACTTAGCCTTTCCTCCTTTGAGGTTGATAAAATGAGCAGCGCTTTGCGTCCCTTAAGAGATATAAAAAGGCATACATATTATACGAGATCCAAAGTACATAGCAACAATACAATACAGGGCACATTTTGTAAAATTATTGAGACATACAAACTATACTTATCAGGGATAACGAAGAGCAAAGAGTACTGTATATATGGTCTGCCTTATGCACTGTACACCTCCAAATGGCTCAGGGAGGTCGCTTTTGGACCCCAACAGTAAGTATTAACAATAGTATAGGGGGTGTCTAATCTAAGAGACCACTTTTGGGTCTCAGCAGCCAAACCTCAACTTTGTAAAATTTAATTTCAACTCAAAACAGTCATAAATGAAAGAGAATATGTAAATATAATACAGATACATATGATATGTGAAGCAGATAAATAGCAAAAGAAAAAAAAAAAAGGCATTATGATCACTGTGTACATAGAAATCCTACAATACCTCCATATATTATACTAGACCAAACTAAGCATCTAGGCTATATACAGGGAGTGCAGAATTATTAGGCAAATGAGTATTTTGACCACATCATCCTCTTTATGCATGTTGTCTTACTCCAAGCTGTATAGGCTCGAAAGCCTACTACCAATTAAGCATATTAGGTGATGTGCATCTCTGTAATGAGAAGGGGTGTGGTCTAATGACATCAACACCCTATATCAGGTGTGCATAATTATTAGGCAACTTCCTTTCCTTTGGCAAAATGGGTCAAAAGAAGGATTTGACAGGCTCAGAAAAGTCAAAAATAGTGAGATATCTTGCAGAGGGATGCAGCACTCTTAAAATTGCAAAGCTTCTGAAGCGTGATCATCGAACAATCAAGCGTTTCATTCAAAATAGTCAACAGGGTCGAAAGAAGCTGCCCATGAACTGAGAAAAGTCAAGCGTGCAGCTGCCAAGATGCCACTTGCCACCAGTTTGGCCATATTTCAGAGCTGCAACATCACTGGAGTGCCCAAAAGCACAAGGTGTGCAATACTCAGAGACATGGCCAAGGTAAGAAAGGCTGAAAGACGACCACCACTGAACAAGACACACAAGCTGAAACGTCAAGACTGGGCTAAGAAATATCTCAAGACTGATTTTTCTAAGGTTTTATGGACTGATGAAATGAGAGTGAGTCTTGATGGGCCAGATGGATGGCCCGTGGCTGGATTGGTAAAGGGCAGAGAGCTCCAGTCCGACTCAGACGCCAGCAAGGTGGAGGTGGAGTACTGGTTTGGGCTGGTATCATCAAAGATGAGCTTGTGGGGCCTTTTTGGGTTGAGGATGGAGTCAAGCTCAACTCCCAGTCCTACTGCCAGTTTCTGGAAGACACCTTCTTCAAGCAGTGGTACAGGAAGAAGTCTGCATCCTTCAAGAAAAACATGATTTTCATGCAGGACAATGCTCCATCACACGCGTCCAAGTACTCCACAGCGTGGTTGGCAAGAAAGGGTATAAAAGAAGAAAATCTATTGACATGGCCTCCTTGTTCACCTGATCTGAACCCCATTGAGAACCTGTGGTCCATCATCAAATGTGAGATTTACAAGGAGGGAAAACAGTACACCTCTCTGAACAGTGTCTGGGAGGCTGTGGTTGCTGCTGCACGCAATGTTGATGGTGAACAGATCAAAACACTGACAGAATCCATGGATGGCAGGCTTTTGAGTGTCCTTGCAAAGAAAGGTGGCTATATTGGTCACTGATTTGTTTTTGTTTTGTTTTTGAATGTCAGAAATGTATATTTGTGAATGTTGAGATGTTATATTGGTTTCACTGGTAAAAATAAATAATTGAAATGGGTATATATTTGTTTTTTGTTAAGTTGCCTAATAATTATGCACAGTAATAGTCACCTGCACACACAGATATCCCCCTAAAATAGCTATAACTAAAAACTACTTCCAAAACTATTCAGCTTTGATATTAATGAGTTTTTTGGGTTCATTGAGAACATGGTTGTTGTTCAATAATAAAATCAATCCTCAAAAATACAACTTGCCTAATAATTCTGCACTCCCTGTATAATGGAGTGACTATTTAGTAACCCGAGAGTCTGAGTTGTATGGGGGACATGTTACAATAGTGAAACTAACAGCTTAGCAGCTTGTGGTATAATGGGGCCGTATATCTAAAACACTTCACTTTTAAACATACAGATCTGATAAGGGTCAAGACTTAACATATTTTGCAAGTCTTTGCAACATAGCGATATACCTACACAATTCAAAAATGCTGAATATTTTGGAACATGGATCGCACTAATTCATGACGCCTAGTATGTCCAGGCATGTAATTCCTCGGTAGAGATTCTCTCGATTAGCCTGTAACACTCTTTAGTTCTCAAGTATGACAGAGCAGTGAAATCATAACCCAATCTAGTATGTTCATCGTTAGCTTTCTCCCCTATTGTTAGTAAAATAGTTATAGCGTAGCTACCTTGGTGGACATAGTGAGGGGAAGTATCTTTTTTTAGCGGTACAGCAGGAAAACAAAAACCGAGTAACAAACTAATAAGTGATATATTTACAGTAATGACTCACAGCGTTTGTTTGTACCCGAGACCTAAGCAGATCCAATTATAGCAGCTAGGCTCAGACCAATAGTCTGTATATAGTTCCGTGTTCCAAGCCGGCTGAAGTAAGGTGGAAAACAGCCCTGAATTCTGTTTATTGCGGCCGTTCTCTGTGCTGACATATTGGCCTAACCCACCCCCTGTCTCACATAGCGTGAAGCGCTCTTAAGGAGTGTCAATTCCCAATACCTGACTCCAGGGTAGGAGAAAAACGCCACCGTGTCTCCCCAACACATGCCCCGTACTCCAGCTGTAAAAAGGTGTGGGTGATAGAATGTTCCCATCGCTCCGGCAGGCGACAAGCCCCGATGCATTGAAAGTGATGTCGAAGGCCCCTCACAGCCCGCTGCCATGTCCTTGAGGTCCAGAATGAGCGCTGAGACAGGCCGTTTGTTGTTCACGTGTGGACCTGTTGCTCCTGGGAAATTTAAGAAGAGAAGGCTGCGACTTAGCCCATCATCCTCTGCTGCATATCTCGGCTTGACCAGTTGGGGCTGGGTGTCCACTTCCAACAGCAGCGATGCAGTGCCACTGGCATCTGGGGCTTGTCCATACAGGGATTGCACTGTAGATCTCGAGTCCCAAGCGCCAGAAACAGGTACCGTAATGATAGTGGTCACCAGGGCGATCCGTGGGTCCAGGCTGTTAATCGCACTGCGGTGTGATGTCTGCAGCTCAGCGTCTTTAGCAATATTCACCTCCTTAAGTGCCCTACTAAGTGGTAGTGCAGCTTTCCTCTCCAAGCTGACCGACTGCTTCCTCAGTTCGTCGGGCGGCTTGCTCCAAGTGGTTAGTTCACTGTTTGGGTAGCTGTCCTCGTGCCTCAAAGATTTTGAGCATATGTTAGTTAAAGATACAGAAGGTGTATGGAGCCGATACAGAGAAGGCTCAGCATGTAGCTCCTGTGAGGCTTGCGGCTCTCCTTTAGCACTCGCACATACACTCTTTAAGGAGGCATATTCTTCATCAATAATTGCGCAAAGCTTATTGTATTGAAAATCCAGCATGGCCGAAACTTCCCGAAGGATCAATTTAGAGTCCAGCGCCATATTGAAGGGACTATGCTTAAGTTATATGTATATATGTTATGCCCCTTGTCTCTGAAGGTATTAGTATTTCAGCTGTCAGGAGGTGTGTTATAGGTTATTCTCCCTTTATTTTAACAAAAGTTATCAGTGTCTGTGCACTGCATACCTGGCCTACAAGATACGGGGGGGGGGAGGTGTTGAGAGCCTTTTACTGAAGAAACTGCCCTAGGCCTCAACGCTCCGGTTCAGTTCCCAAGGGTTAATGTATCAATAATTTAGTATCACCCGACTCAGCTTAATCTGTAGACTATTAATGTCAGGATACAGGAGTTGGATGGTCTTCTTGTCCACTGATAAAAGGCAGATTATCTGTGATTCCCTTGGAGCAACCGATATTGCTACCATTCAAGGTGCTGCCCAGAGACACGCCCCTGGTTGGGTTGTGTTTTTTTTCAAGCCTGGTGCCCTCAGAATGGGCCGCCTATTGTACCCTCCCATTTTTGCATTCAGTTTCCTCTATAGCTTGGGTATTGTTTTCCCAAAAGTAATGAATGCCGCTGTGGACTCTTTGCATTTATGAAGAAAAACTTAAATTATGCTTACCTGATAATTTTCTTTTCTTCAGATGGAAAGAGTCAACAGTTCCCCACCCGTATTTTTTTTGTGGGGCGTCGCTTATTTTTTTATTCTTCTGGCACCTTTTCACCCTGGTATTTCTTCTACTGTTCCTTGTTCCTCAACAGAATTACTGGGGGATGAGGGAAGTGGGATGAGTATTTAATCCTTTGTCTGGGGTGTCTTTGCCTCCTCCTGGTGGTCAGGTTCTTATTTCCCAAAAGTAATGAATGCAGCTGTGGACTCTTATCATCTGAAGAAAAGAAAATTATCAGGTAAGCATAATTTTAAGTTTTTTGCACAGTTTCTTTTCCTTTTGGAGCAGCAAATGTAAATGCGTCTCTTCAAGTTGATCCGCCCTGGGCTCCACACAGAAAGTGGTGAGAGTATGAGACGGTAGAATGTTTATGGTATGAGGAGGTGTAATATATAGTGTTATTCTTTGTTTAGGCTGAGAGGCTATACAGATTTGCAAAACCAAAATGGTGCCCCTGTGGCCGGGATTTCATGTTATTGATGTCTCCCACAGTTTTGGTCCTTACTGCCTCTAATGGAACTTTATTGAATGAATCAAACACACTTTCTGTGAAGAAGAGCTTCAATAAATTACAACTGAAACTACTGTATGTATATGTACTATATGTTCTGTATATAGGGTTGCCATAATTCTCTTCCACAAAACCGGGACACTCCACCCCCTATAGATCTCTTTATAGAGGTCCATCACTGGATCCTGAAAACTACAAGCAATACAATATGATTTTTTTCCTAAGATATAGAGAGTCCACAACGTCATCAATTACTAATGGGAATATCACTCCTGGCCAGCAGGAGGAGGCAAAGAGCACCACAGCAAAGCTGTTAAGTGTCACTCCCCTACCCATAATCCCCAGTCATTCTCTTTGCCTCTGTTAATTGAGGAGGTAAAGTTTTGGTTTCTGAAGAAAATTGGATTTCTTTCACTACAAGCAAGATTTTGGGTATAGCTGTAGTCCACATCAATCTCTTCAGTAGAGTAGTGGTGGCTTTAGAGCAGTTAGGAACTTGTAAGGTAGGCCCTGCTGCATTTTCCTAACATGTTGCTGCCCTAGTACAGAAAGCCAGAGTAGGTTTACTCTGGTCTTTCTTTTTTTACACAGGCCTCTGTAAGGAGTTGGCATCCTTTCACGCTTTGTGAGCTGTCCTCTTGACGAACAGCTAGAAGTGCAGGTAAGTGCCATTTGTCTTCTGGGGCTGGGAGGCTGGCACTGAAGGGGTTAAAGGAAAATGAAGCCCAAATTTTTTTCTTTCATGATTTAGAAAGAGCATGCAATTTTAAACAACTTTCTAAATTACTTCTGTTATCTAATTTGCTTCATTCTCGTGAAATCCTTTGCTAAGAAGTATATCTAGATAGGCTCAGTAGCTGGTGAATAGTGACTGCACATAGATGCCTCATTTGATTGGCTCACCCATGTGCATTGCTATTTCTTCAACAAAGGATATCTAAAGAATGAAGTGAATTAGATAATAGAAGTTAATTGGAATTTTATCTTAATATCTTAATCATGATAGAAATTTTTTGGGTTTAGAGTCCCTTTAAGCTTCAACTCTATGCATTCAATTATGGGACTAGAATCCTGGGTACAGGATTCATTTTAGGCAGTGAGCAGGCACATTTTGTATGTAAAACAGACTGGGGTTAATCTCCTTTATGAGAGGAAGGAGTTAACCTTACTGTGATGGCTTATCTATGGCTTAGTTCACTTAAGATTGTGTGAGCAAAGTTTTTTGGGGCATTTTTGTTTGACTTATATCTGCAATCCTTTCCGGCTCTGAGTGAGTCGGTTTTTCATTATTATAGTCTTACGGCTAAAGTGCACTCTTTACATGTAGTGGTGTAGCTTCAATTGCCGGTAATGTGATCTTCCGACTCCGCTGCAGGCTTATCGGAGCGGTTACAGCGTCTGCATTAAGGGGAGTCCAGATCACCCTATGCTAGTTGAAGGGCAGGTAGGCACCTCAGTCAAGGACTGGGGTGTAGAGGTGCTCTGATAGATTGTTCTTATTACCATTTTGCACTATTACTATTTACTAGTTGGGGGAATTTACTCTACAAATAGTGAGACGCAGTGTGTTTTTTTTACTAAAGTTTTTATCACCCGTGGGTTACTTAAAGCGATAGTACCTCAATTATAAGATTGTCTGAGCGGGTCTGTTTGTTTTCCCTAAGCGCATTGTGCACGCTGTCTATTCACAGCAAGCCTGATCATGCCATTAAACTCAATGTAACTCGCTTCCGCTCTGGTCTGGTAGCAGGAGCGAGGTACATTGAGTTTAATAGACAGCATGCCCAATGCGCTTAGGGAAAGCAAACGGACCCGCTCAGTAAAGCCAGGAGCGGCGTACTGTAAAAGTAACTTTCTCCAACATTGGTGTGTCCGGTCCACGGCGTCATCCATAACTTGTGGGAATATTCTCTTCCCCAACAGGAAATGGCAAAGAGCACAGCAAAAGCTGTCCATATAGTCCCTCCCAGGCTCCGCCCCCCCAGTAATTCTCTTTGCCGCTCTAACAAGTAGCATCTTCACGGAGATGGTGAAGAGTATGTGGTGTTTAATTGTAGTTTTTTATTCTATCAAGAGTTTGTTATTTTAAAATAGTGCTGGTATGTACTATTTACTCTAAAACAGAAAGAGATGAAGAGTTCTGTTTATAAGAGGAGTATGATTTTAGCAGCAGTAACTAAAATCGGTTGCTGTTCCCACACAGGACTGTTGAGCTGAGAGAACTTCAGTTGGGGGGAACAGTTTGCAGACTTTTCTGCTTAAGGTATGACTAGCCATTATTCTAACAAGACTGTGTAATGCTGGAAGGCTGTCATTTTTCCCTCATGCGGATCGGTAAGCCATTTTCTTAGACTCAAACAGAATAAAGGGCTTATTATGGGCTATAAACTGGTAGACACTTTTATGGGCTAAATCGATTGCTTTATTTAGGTATTATATGCAGTTTGAAGTTGAATTTCACACTTTTATAACTTTGAGGAAGTTTTTTACGCCAGGCACTTGTTTAGACACCTTCCCAGTCAGGAAGGGCCTTTCTCTGTAGTAGGCAGAGCCTCATTTTTGCGCCATTACTGCGCAGTTACTTTTGAGAACAGTACATGCAGCTGCATGTGTGTGGGTCTGGAATTCACTGAAAAGGTTCCTAGAAGGCTTCATTTGGTATCGTATACCCCCCTGGGATTGGTGAAGTCGCAGCAAAGGCTGGGGCTGGGGCTGTAAGGGGGTTAAAATTGTAAAGGCTCCGGTTTCCACATTTTAAGGGTTAACAGCCTGAAATTTGGGGTGCAATACTTTGAATGCTTTATGACACTGTGGTGAAAATTGGATAATTCCTTCATAGTTTTTCACATATTCAGTAATAAAGTGTGCCCTGTTTAACATTTAAAGAGACAGTAACGGTTTTGTTTTAAAACGGTTTTTGTGCTTTATTAACCAGTTTAAGCCTGTTTAACATGTCTGTGCCTTCAGATAGATCATGTTCTGTATGTATGGAAGCCAATGTGACTCCCCCTTCTAATATGTGTGATAATTGTGCCATAGCGTCCAAACAAAGTAAGGACAGTACTGTCACAAATAGTAAAGTTGCCCAAGATGATTCCTCAGATGAAGGAAGTAGACATAGTTCTACATCATCTCCTTCTGTGTCTACACCGGTTTTGCCCACACAGGAGACCCCTAGTACTTCTAGCGCGCCAATGCTTGTTACTATACAACAATTGACGGCAGTAATGGATAACTCCATAGCAAATATTTGCCAGCATTTCAGAGAAAGCGCGATTGCTCTGTTTTAAACACTGTAGAGCAGGAGGGCGCTGATGATAATTTTTCTGTCATACCCTCACACCAATCTGAAGTGGCAATGAGGGAGGTTTTGTCAGATGGGGAAATTTCTGATACAGGAAGAATTTCTCAGCAGGCAGAACCTGATGTTGTGACATTTCAATTTAAATTAGAGCATCTCCGCGCATTGCTTAAAGAGGTGCTATCTACTCTGGATGATTGTGACAATCTGGTCATCCCAGAAAAATTGTGCAAGATGGACAAGTTCCTTGAGGTCCCGGTGCACCCTGATGCTTTTCCAATACCCAAACGGGTGGCGGACATAGTGAATAAGGAGTGGGAGAAGCCAGGCATACCTTTTGTCCCTCCTCCTATATTTAAGAAATTATTCCCTATGGTCGACCCCAGAAAGGACTTATGGCAAACAGTCCCTAAGGTTGAGGGGGCGGTTTCTACACTAGCCAAACGCACGACCATTGTGCTTTCAAAGATCCTATGGATAAAAAATTGGAGGGTTTGCTTAAAAAGATTTTTGTACAGCAAGGTTACCTCCTTCAACCTATTTCGTGTATTATTCCTGTCACTACAGCGGCGTGGTTCTGGTTCGAGGAACTGGAAAAGTCGCTCAGTAGGGAGACTCCGTATGAGGAAGTCATGGACAGAATTCACGCACTTAAGTTAGCTAATTCCTTTATTTTAGATGCCGCTTTGCAGTTAGCAAGATTAGCAGTGAAAAATTCAGGGTTTGCAATTGTGGCGCGCAGAGCGCTCTGGCTAAAGTCTTGGTCGGCGGATGTATCTTCCAAGACAAAATTGCTTAATATCCCTTTCAAAAGTAAGACCCTTTTTGGGCCAGAATTGAAAGAGATTATTTCAGACATCACTGGGGGTAAGGGCCATGCCCTCCCACAAGATAGGCCTTTCAAGGCTAAGAATAAGTCTAATTTTCGTTCCTTTCGCAATTTCAGGAACGGACCGGCCTCCAACTCTGCAGCCTCTAGACAAGAGGGTAACGCTTCCCAGACTAAACCAGCTTGGAAACCGATGCAAGGCTGGAACATGGGTAAACAGGCCAAGAAGCCTGCTGCTGCTACCAAGACAAGTAGCCCCCGATCCGGGACCGGATCTAGTAGGGGGCAGACTCTCTCTCTTTGCTCAGGCTTGGGCAAGAGATGTTCAGGATCCCTGGGCACTCAAAATAGTCTCTCAGGGTTATCTTCTAGAATTCAAGGAACTACCCCCAAGGGGAAGGTTCCACATGTCTCGCTTATCTTCAAACCAAATAAAGAGACAGGCATTCTTACATTGTGTAGAAGACCTGTTAAAGATGGGAGTGATACACCCAGTTCCAACGGTGGAACAAGGTCAGGGGTTTTACTCAAATCTGTTTGTAGTTTCCAAGAAAGAGGGAACTTTCAGACCAATTCTGGATTTAAAAATTCTAAACAAATTTCTCAGAGTTCCATCGTTCAAAATGGAAACCATTCGAACGATTTTACCTACAATCCAGGAGGGTCAATTTATGACTACCGTGGATTTAAAGGATGCGTATCTACATATTCCTATCCACAAAGATCATTATCAGTTCCTAAGGTTCGCCTTTCTGGACAAGCATTACCAGTTCGTGGCTTTCCCATTCGGGCTAGCCACTGCTCCAAGGATTTTCACAAAGGTGCTCGGGTCCCTTCTAGCGGTTCTAAGACCAAGGGGTATTGCAGTGGCACCTTACCTGGACGACATCCTAATTCAAGCGTCGTCTCTTTCCAAAGCAAAGGCTCATACAGACATTGCTCTAGCCTTTCTCAGATCTCACGGGTGGAAGGTGAACGTAGAAAAGAGTTCCCTGTCTCCGTCGACAAGAGTTCCCTTCTTGGGAACAATAATAGATTCTTTAGAAATGAAGATTTTCCTAACAGATGTCAGAAAATCAAAGCTTCTAAATGCTTGCCAAGTTCTTCACTCTATTCTGCAGCCTTCCATAGCTCAGTGCATGGAAGTAGTAGGGTTGATGGTTGCAGCAATGGACATAGTTCCTTTTGCTCGAATTCATCTAAGACCATTACAACTGTGCATGCTCAAGCAGTGAAATGGGGACTATACAGACTTGTCTCCAATGATTCAAGTAGATCAGATGACCAGAGACTCACTCCGTTGGTGGCTGACCCAGGATCACCTGTCCCAGGGAATGAGCTTCCGCAGACCAGAGTGGGTCATCGTCATGACCGACGCCAGTCTATTAGGCTGGGGCGCGGTCTGGGATTCCCTGAAAGCTCAGGGTCTATGGTCTCGGGAAGAGTCTCTTCTCCCGATAAACATTCTGGAACTGAGAGCGATATTCAATGCTCTCCGGGCTTGGCCTCAACTAGCGAAGGCCAGATTCATAAGATTCCAGTCAGACAACATGACGACTGTTGCTTACATCAACCATCAGGGGGGAACAAGGAGTTCCTTGGTGATGAGAGAGGTGTCCAAAATCATCAAATGGGCGGAGGATCACTCCTGCCACCTATCTGCAATCCACATCCCAGGAGTAGACAACTGGGAGGCGGATTATCTGAGTCGTCAGACTTTCCATCCGGAGGAGTGGGAACTTCACCCAGAGGTGTTTGCCCAGTTGACTCAATTATGGGGCATTCCAGACATGGATCTGATGGCGTCTCGTCAGAACTTCAAGGTTCCTTGCTACGGGTCCAGATCCAGGGATCCCAAGGCGACTCTAGTGGATGCATTAGTGGCACCTTGGTCCTTCAACCTAGCTTATGCGTTTCCGCCGTTCCCTCTCCTTCCCAGGCTGGTAGCCAGGATCAAACAGGAGAAGGCCTCAGTGATTATGATAGCTCCTGCGTGGCCACGCAGGACTTGGTATGCAGACCTGGTGAATATGTCATCGGTTCCACCATGGAAGCTACCTTTGAGACAGGATCTTATAGTGCAAGGTCCATTCGAACATCCAAATCTAGTTTCTCTCCAGCTGACTGCTTGGAAATTGAACGCTTGATTTTATCCAAGTGCGGGTTTTCGGATTCAGTGATAGATACTTTGGTCCAAGCCAGAAAACCCGTGACTAGAAAGATTTACCATAAAATATGGAAAAGATATATCTGTTGGTGTGAATCCAATGGATTCTCATGGAGTAAGATTAAAATTCCCAGGATCCTCTCCTTTCTCCAAGAAGGTTTGGATAAGGGATTGTCAGCGAGTTCTCTAAAGGGACAGATTTCTGCTCTATCTGTCTTGTTACACAAACGACTGGCAGCTGTGCCAGATGTTCAAGCTTTTGTACAGGCTTTGGTCAGGATTAAGCCTGTTTACAGACCTTTGACTCCTCCCTGGAGTCTAAATTTAGTTCTTTCAGTTCTTCAAGGGGTTCCGTTTGAACCCTTACATTCCATAGATATCAAGTTATTATCTTGGAAAGTTCTGTTTTTGGTTGCTATTTCTTCTGCTAGAAGAGTTTCTGAATTATCTGCTTTGCAGTGTGACCCACCCTATCTGGTGTTCCATTCAGATAAGGTTGTTTTGCGTACCAAGCCTGGTTTTCTTCCAAAAGTTGTTTCCAACAAGAATATTAACCAGGAAATAGTTGTTCCTTCTTTGTGTCCGAATCCATTTTCAAAGAAGGAACGTTTGTTACACAATTTAGATGTGGTTCTATTTAGAAGCAACAAAGGATTTCAGACAAACTTCTTCTCTGTTTGTCGTTTATTCTGGCAAGAGGAAAGGTCAAAAGGCTACTGCTACCTCTCTTTCCTTCTGGCTGAAAAGCATCATCCGATTGGCTTACGAGACTGCCGGACGGCAGCCTCCTGAACGAATCACAGCTCACTCTACTAGGGCTGTGGCTTCCACATGGGCCTTCAAGAACGAGGCTTCTGTTGATCAGATATGTAAGGCAGCGACTTGGTCTTCTCTGCATACTTTTGCCAAATTCTACAAATTTGATACTTTTACTTCCTCGGAGGCTATTTTTGGGAGAAAGGTTTTGCAAGCCGTGGTGCCTTCTGTTTAGGTAACTTGATTTGCTCCCTCCCTTCATCCGTGTCCTAAGGCTTTGGTATTGGTTCCCACAAGTTATGGATGACGCCGTGGACCGGACACACCAATGTTGGAGAAAACAGAATTTATGCTTACCTGATAAATTACTTTCTCCAACGGTGTGTCCGGTCCACGGCCCGCCCTGGTTTTTTAATCAGGTTTGAAAAATGTCTTTCTTTATACACTACAGTCACCACGGCACCCTATAGTTTCTCCTTTTTTTCTCCTATCCGTCGGTCGAATGACTGGGGGGGCGGAGCCTGGGAGGGACTATATGGACAGCTTTTGCTGTGCTCTTTGCCATTTCCTGTTGGGGAAGAGAATATTCCCACAAGTTATGGATGACGCCGTGGACCGGACACACCGTTGGAGAAAGTAATTTATCAGGTAAGCATAAATTCTGTTTTCGTAGCAATTTTTCACTGAAATCCTTTAAGGTAGAAAGATGGCGCTAAGCTGATTTTATATAATTGTGCACTCTGTGCAGAATTATATAACATTATTTTGTGGGTTTACTGGCCCTTTAAGCTTTAACACCTTTGTGTATTGTTAAAGGAGGTTTTGGCTACCTTGGACGACTCCGACCCGCCTGTCGTTGTCAACCCTATGAAATCAAGTAAACTTAATAAATACTTTGATGTTCCTTCCTCTTTGGAAGTGTTTCCTGTTCCAGACCGTGCAACGGAGATTATTGCTCAGGAATGGGAGAAGCCAGGGATACCGTTTTCCACGTCTCCTGTTTTTAAAAAGATGTTTCCTGTCACTGACTCCTTTAAAGATTCATGGCGTAAGGTGCCTAAAGTAGAAGGGGCCATTTCTACTCTGGCTAAGAGAACTACCATTCCTATAGAGGATAGCTGCTCTTTTAAGGATCCTATGGACAAAAAGCTGGAGAGAGCATTGGTTATTCTAATAGCTCCTGCATGGCCTTGCAGGATCTGGTATGCAGACCTAGTGAAGATGTCATCTCTTCCACATTGGAGGCTGCCTCTGAGGAAGGACCTTCTAACTCAGGGCCCATTCCTTCATCCAAATCTCATTTCTCTGAAGCTGACTGCTTAGAGATTAAATGCTTACTTCTGTCTAAGCGTGGTTTTTCTGAGTCGGTCATTGAGACCATGATTCAAGCTTGCAAGCCTGTTACTAGAAAGATTTACCATAAGGTATGGTCTTAATACCTGTATTGGTGCGAACCCAAGGGCTTCTCTTGGAGTAGGGTCAGGATTCCTGGGGTTTTTTTTTCTTTCTACAGGAAGGTCTGGCCAGTTCTCTGAAGGGTCAGATTTCTGCATTATCTATTTTGTTGATTAAGTGTCTAGCGGATGTGCCAGATGTTCAATCCTTTTATCAGGCCCTGGTCAGAATCAGGCCTGTGTTTAAGTCTGTTGCTCCTCCTTGGAGTTGGAGCCTTAACCTTGTTCTTAAGGTTTTGCAGCAGGCTCCGTTTGAGCCATTGCATTCCATAGATATTAAGTTGTTATCTTTGGAAGATTTTGTTTCTTATTGCTATTTCTTCTGCTCGGAGAGTCTCTGAATTGTCGGCTTTGTAGTGTGATTCGCTTTACCTTATTTTTCATGCTGATAAGATGATTCTTCATACTCAAGTGGGATTTTTTCCTAAAATGGTTTCAGATAGAAATATTAATCAGTAAATTGTTGTTCCTTCTCTATGTCCTAATCCTTCTTCTCATAAGGAACGTTTGTTACGCAACTTGGATGTTGTGCATGCTCAAACATTCTACTTAATGGCGACTATGGATTTTCGCCAGTCCTCTGCACTGTTTGTTTGTTTCTCTGGAAAGTGTAAAGGTCAGAAAGCCACTGCTACTTCTCTTTCTCTCTGATTGAGAAGTAAAATTGTTTTGCTTATGAGACTGGTGGTCAGCAGCCTCCTTAGAGAATTACGGCTCATTCCACGAGGGCTGTCTCCTCTTCTTGGGCTTTTAAAAATGAAGCTTCTGTGGAACATATTTGCAAGGCTGCAACTTGGTCCTCTCTGCATACTTTTTCCAAATTTTACAAGTTTGATACTTTTACCTCGGGTGAGGCTTCTTTTGGGAGAAAGGTTCTTCAAGCGAGTGGGGCCTTCTGTTTAGGTCTGCCTGTCTTGTTCTCCCTCCCTTGTCATCTGTGTCCTCTAGCTTGGGTATTGGTTCCCACTAGTAGTTGAAGACGTCGTGGACTCTCCATATCTTAGGAAAGAAAGCGAAATGTATGCTTCCCTGACAATTTTTTTTTCTCTGGATATGGAGAGTCCACGATACCACCCTTAAATTTAAAACAGTTATTTTTTAACTAAACCTCAGGCACCTCTACACTTTTGTGGTGTTCCTTTTTTCATTTCCCTTCGGTCAAATGACTGGGGATTATGGGTAGGGGAGTAACACTTAACAGCTTTGCTGTGGTGCTCTTTGCCTCCTCCTGCTGGCCAGGAGTGATATTCACACTAGTAATTAATGACGTTGTGGACTCTCCATATCCGGAAATAAATAAATTTATCAGGTAAGCATATATTTTGTTTTTAATAAGTTAGCCTGGGTTCCTGAAAGGACCTGTTCTTCTTAACTGATCCTTCCTGCTAAGGACAGTTACAGGGACACTGAACCCACATTTTTTCTTTCAAGATTCAGATAAAGCATGAAATTTTAATCAACTTTTCTAATTTACTCCTATTATCAATTTTTCTTTGTTCTCTTGCTATCTTTATTTTAAAAGCAGGAATGTAAATCTTAGCAGCCAGCCCATTTTAGGTTCAGCACCATGGATAGCGCTTGCTTATTTGATGCTTTCATTTACCCACCAATAAGCAAGCATAATCCAGGTTCTCAACCAAAACTGGGCCGGCTCATATGCATCAAATTCCTGCTTTTTAAATAAAGATAGCAAGAGAACAAAGAAAATTTGACAATAGGAGTAAATTAGAAAGATGCTTACAATTGCATGCTCTATCTGAAACATGAAAGAATTTTTTTGGGTTTAGTGTCCCTTTAAGGACAGTTGTGAATGAGCTGCCCAAGTTATAATTTCAGTGGGTTTACTGTCACCTTTACTAGCATATGGAAGGGACACAAAAATACAGCTGGCAACAATAAACCTTGATAAAATGTCACAAGTCAATAGTGATTTTTGTTTAACAGTTCAGAAGATATTAAAATAACCTCACAAGCATCTATCTGCCACTATTATTCCACCCTTACATCCATCCTTGACAATCTCGCCCCTCTTACCATAGCTCGGAACACTCATCCTCAGCCCTGGCCTACTCCTCTGACACGATACCTACGAAGATGTTCCCGTACTGCTGAGCGGCAATGGAGAAAATCTAGGAGTTCAGTTGATTTTCAACACTACAAATTTATCTTGAACTCCTACTACTCTGCCCTTAATTTCCATAAGCAACACTACTTCTCTACTCTTATCTCTAATCTTTCTTCAAACCCAAAACGTTTGTTCTCCACTTTCAATACTCTTCTCCGCCCTCCCCCTCCTCCTAACACAACTTCTCTGTCAGCTCAAGACTTTGCCAACCACTTCAATAACAAAATCAACTCCATCAGAAATGAAATCAGCTCTCAACATAATTCCATTCTCTCACCCCCTCAAATGCTCTCAATCAACCACAAGCCACATAACCTTAAACTTAGCTCATTCTCCCCTGTTACTGAGGAAGAAGTTTCGGCACTTATACTGCGCTCTCACCTCACTACCTGTCCCCTTGACCCTATCCCCTCACAGCTACTCCCCTCCCTCTCTGCCACCCTTACCCCTATACTCACACACACTTTCAAGCTCTCCTTCAGCACCAGTATATTTCCCTCATCGCTGAAGCATGCACTGGTCACACCTATCCTCAAAAAACTTTCCCTTGATCCTATCTACCCATCCAACTACTGCCCTATTTCCCTCCTCCCTCTTGCATCAAAGCTTCTCGAAAAACTAGCTTATGCACGCCTATCCCATTTCCTTACAATAAACTCCCTCCTTGACCCATTGCAATCTGGATTTCATCCCCATCACTCCACAGAAACAGCAATTGTTAAGGTTACCAACGACCTACTTACAGCAAAATCAAAAGGCCACTTCTCTCTGCTTATTCTCCTTGATCTGTCCACAGCCTTTGACACTGTTGACCACCCTCTCTTGCTCCAAACCCTCCAATCCTTCGGCATATGTGACACAGCCCTCTCGTGGCTCTCTTCCTACCTGTCAAACCGTACCTTTAGTGTAGCCTTCTCTGGGGCCTCCTCTGCCCCGTCACCATTTTCTGTCGGAGTACCGCAAGGCTCTGTCCTCTGTCCCCTTCTCTTCTCAATCTACACGTCATCACTAGGTTCCCTAATAAAGTCCCATGGTTTCCAATATCATTTGTATGCCGACGACACCCAAATCTACTTCTCTGCACCAGACCTTTCTCCTTCCTTGCTAACCCGTGTCACTAACTGTCTTTCTCACATCTCCAACTGGATGTCCTCTCACTACCTCAAGCTAAATCTCTCCAAAACTGAGCTCTTTATTTCCCCCCCTTCTTCTAAACTCTCCACCCCCAATCTCTCTATAACTGTCGACAACTCCATCATTACCCCTACCCCGCATGCCCGATGTCTCTGGGTCACATTTGACTCAGATCTTTCTTTCACTCCTCACATTCAGTCTTTGGCTAAAGCCTGCTGCTTCCACCTTAAAAACATCTCTAAAATTAGACACTTCCTTACACAAGACACAACTAAGATTTTAATCCACTCTCTCATCCTCTCCCGCCTCGATTACTGCAACTCTGTCCTCTCTGGTCTCCCCACCTACCGCCTAGCTCCTTTACAATCCTTAATGAATGCCTCTGCCAGACTCATCTTCCTTACACGTCGCTCTTCATCTGCTGCACCTCTCTGCCAATCCCTTCACTGGCTTCCTCTTGCCTCTAGGATCAAACACAAAATTCTCACTCTGACATACAAAGCCCTCAACTGCACTGCTCCCCCCTATATCTCAGACCTTGTCTCCAGATACTCTCCCTCCCGTCCCCTTCGCTCTGCTCACGACCTCCTCCTCTTCTCCTCTCTTGTCACCTCATCACACTCCCGTTTACAGGACTTCTCCAGACTGGCTCCCATCTTGTGGAACTCTCTGCCTCGCTCCACAAGACTCTCTTCTAGTTTTAAAAGCTTCAAGTGCTCCCTAAAGACTCTACTGTTCAGGGATGCATACAACCTACACTAACCTTTCTTTATACCAGTTCCTCTCCTCCATTGCTATCCCCTGAACCCCCCTAGCATGTAAGCTTAAGAGTCCAGCTGTTTGTTGATCACCTTCTCAAGAGCTGACTACAACAGTGCAACTCTTGGCAGGGCCCTCTACCCATTTGATCCCTATAACTGTTTTTTGTACTCCGCCTTTGTTAATAGCACTGCAGAATCTGTTGGCGCTCTACAAATAACCGATAATAATAATAATAATAATAAAGCATATTGGTATTTCAGCTTTATATCATGAAAATTATTTTTTTAATTCATAACTCATGAGCAATATAACTTCTCAGTACTATATTATTTCTTCTTGGGATGATTGTTAAAATATTTTTTTTCTCATAGAGACTTTTGGCTACCGCAAATCCCCTTACGTCAATTGCGTATCCTATCTTTTCTATGGGATTTGCCTAACGCTGGTATTACAAGTCTTGGAAGAAGTGAGCGGTACAGCCTCTACCGTCAAGACTCCTAAAAAAGTCAGTAGTTAAGAGTTTTATGGGCTAACGCTGAAACATAAAGCTCTTAACTACCATGCTACAAGTACACTAACACCCATAAACTACCTATGAACCCCTAAACCGAGGCCCCCCCCCCACCGCAAACAAAAAATAAAATTATTTAACCCCAATCTGCCGACCGGACATTGCTGCCACCTACATTATACCTATGAACCCCTAATCTGCTGCCCCTAACATCGCCGACACCTATATTATATTTATTAACCCCTAATCTGTCCCCCCAACGTCGCCGCCACCTACCTACACTTATTAACCCCTAATCTGCCGACCGGACATCGCCGCCACTATAATAAATGTATTAACCCCTAAACCGCCGCACTCCCGCCTCACAAACACTATAATAAATGTCGCCGCTACTATAATAAAGTTATTAACCCCTAAACCTAAGTCTAACCCTAACACCCCCCTAAGTTAAATATAATTTAAATAAAACAAAATAAATTTACTATAATTAAATAAATTATTCCAATTTAAAACTAAATACTTACCTATCAAATAAACCCTAAAATATCTACAATATAATTAATAATTACATTGTAGCTATTTTAGGATTTATATTTATTTTACAGGCAACTTTGTATTTATTTTAACTAGGTACAATAGCTATTAAATAGTTAATAACTATTTAATAGCTACCTAGTTAAAAATAATTACAAAATTACCTGTAAAATAAATCCTAACCTAAGTTACAAATACACCTAACACTACACTATCAATAAATTAATTAAATAAATTACCTACAATTATCTAAACTAAAATACAATTAAATAAACTAAACTATAGTACAAAAACAAACAAACATTAAATTACAAAAAATAAAAAAATATTACAAGAATTTTAATCTAATTACACCTAATCTAAGCCCCCTAATAAAATAAAAAAGCCCTCCAAAATAATAAAATTCCCTACCCTATACTAAATTACAAAAGAAAATCAGCTCTTTTACCAGCCCTTAAAAGGGCTTTTTGCGGGGCATTGCCCCAAAGTAATCAGCTCTTTTACCTGTAAAATAAAATACAAGACCCCCCCAACATTACAACCCACCACCCGCACACCCCTACTATAAAACCCACCCGATCCCCCCTTAAATAAACCTAACACTACCCCATTGAAGATCACCCTACCTTGAGCCGTCTTCACCCAACCGGGCCAAACTCTTCATCCGATACGGGCACAAGTGGTCCTCCAGCCGGGCAGAAGTCATCAGCCAATCTGATTTTTCCTACCTTAATTTCGATTGCCTGATAGAATCCTATCAGCCAATCGGAATTCAAGGGATGCCATCTTGGATGACGTCATTTAAAGGACCAGTCATTCGTCGGGTAGTCGTCGGTAGAGCTGGATGTTCCGCTCCGGAGGTCTTCAAGATGGAGCCGCTCATCGCCGGAAGGATGAAGATAGAAGATGCCGCTTGGATGAAGATGTCTGCCGGTTCGGATGTCCTCTTCTGCCCGGATAGGATGAAGACTTCTGCCTGGCTGGAGGACCACTTGTGCCCGCATCTGATGAAGAGTTCGCCCGGTTGGGTGAAGACGGCTCAAGGTAGGGTGATCTTCAATGGGGTAGTGTTAGGTTTATTTAAGGGGGGATCGGGTGGGTTTTAGAGTAGGGGTGTGTGGGTCGTGGGTTGTAATGTTGGGGGGTCTTGTATTTTATTTTACAGGTAAAAGAGCTGATTACTTTGGGGCAATGCCCTGCAAAAAGTCCTTTTAAGGGCTGGTAAAAGAGCTGATTACTTTTGTAATTTAGTATAGGGTAGGGAATTTTATTATTTTGGGGGCTTTTTTATTTTATTAGGGGGCTTAGATTACGTGTAATTAGATTAAAATTCTTGTAATATTTTTTTTTTTTTTGTAATTTAGTGTTTGTTTGTTTTTGTACTATAGTTTAGTTTATTTAATTGTATTTTAGTTTAGATAATTGTAGGTAATGTATTTAATTAATTTATTGATAGTGTAGTGTTAGGTGTATTTGTAACTTAGGTTAGGATTTATTTTACAGGTAATTTTGTAATTATTTTAACTAGGTAGCTATTAAATAGTTATTAACTATTTAATAGCTATTGTACCTAGTTAAAATAAATACAAAGTTGCCTGTAAAATAAATATAAATCCTAAAATAGCTACAATGTCATTATTAATTATATTGTAGCTATTTTAGGGTTTATTTGATAGGTAAGTATTTAGTTTTAAATAGGAATAATTTATTTAATTATTGTAAATGTATTTCGTTTTATTTAAATTATATTTAACTTATTATATTTAACTTAACTTATTATATTTAAGTTAGGGGGTGTTAGGGTTAGACTTAGGTTTAGGGGTTAATAACTTTATTATAGTAGCGGCGACGTTGGGGGCGGCAGATTAAGGGTTAATAATTGTAGGTAGGTGGCGGCGATGTTAGGGAGGGCAGATTAGGGGTTAATAAAATTTATTATAGTGTTTGCGAGGCGGGAGTGAGGCGGTTTAGGGGTTAATACATTTATTATAGTGGCGGCGATGTCCGGTCGGCAGATTAGGGGTTAATAAGTGTAGGTAGGTGGCGGCGACGTTGGGGGGGGCAGATTAGGGGTTAATAAATATAATGTAGGTGTCGGCGATGTTAGGGACAGCAGATTAGGGTTTCATAGGGATAATGTAGGTGGTGGCCGTGTCCGGAGCTGCAGATTAGGGGTTAATAATAAAATGCAGGTGTCAACGATAGCGGGGGCGGCAGATTAGGGGTTAATAAGTGTAAGGTTAGGGGTGTTTAGACTCAGAGTTCATGTTAAGGTGTTAGGTGTAGACTTAGAAAGTGTTTCCCCATAGGAAACAATGGGGCTGCGTTAGGAGCTGAACGCTGCTTTTTTGCAGGTGTTAGGTTTTTTTACAGCCAGCTCAGCCCCATTGTTTCCTATGGGGATATCGTGCACGAGCACGTTTTTCCAGCTTACCGCTACCATAAGCAACGCTAGTATTGAGGGTTGAAGTGGAGCTAAATTTGGCTCAACGCTCACTTTTCTGAGGCTAACGCAGCCATTCAGAAAACTCGTAATACCAGCGTTGGCTTAAGGGAGCACTGGAAAAAAAAAGGAGCGTTAGAGTCGCAGGCTTTTACCGACAAAACTCTAAATCTAGGCGTATATCTTCTTTGCATATGGTTTACCAATCAATAAAACATTGATTTAAAATAGTAATTTTTATTCACGGTTGCTGCCTAACAGCTCAGAAATAAAATAGGCAGAACTAGCTTATATACCCCTCTAAGTGAAAAAAGCATCAGCAGGAGCATTAGTAACATTTGGTTCTAGAATAACTGTTTAGCTTATGTAAATTCCATCTAAATAGATTTTATATCCATGATTTCAGCAGTAATCTCCATGGAATATAATTTACATATTTGCTTAGGTTTTGGCACTTTTCTTTATCAGTCTTTTGTTCCACTTTAAAGGGATGGTAAACTCTTCAATATAACTTTTAAAAAAATTAAAGTTCATACCATAATTTTTCATTTTTTTTTAATACTTCTATTAAATTAATTTTTGTATTCATCTATTAGTTTATAGATTATGCTCCCCTGCCAGCCTCCCTCCTCTGTTTAATTTTTTCCCTTTTTTCTGCCCAATCAAAAGCTCTCAGCCATCTAGTCTTTTCAAGCAGGCTTAGTAACCAAAGTCTGTCAGTGCTTATTACTTTTCTACACGAGTGGCACAAAAAAAGGAGGATTCCTAATTTACCTCAACTGATTGATGCTCATCAAAATTGAAAATTTTTGTAAATGCTCTTTTTTTTCATGATCAAAGCGCATTTTTTTTTTCATTCTACTTTAAACATTTTTTATTTTAGACAAGCTGATTGGAGGTATGCGCTATTGTTATGATAAAAAGCGCACACGATTGCAGGATGAGAAGCGCTCATTTAGCTGTGATGTGAACGCTCTACCCATAACAGTGACATGTACAGCGGGCAGGACTGCTGTAAAAGTCAACCTGCGTATAAAGCAATACGTTTGGGGGGAGGTGGATAAAAGAAAAAAATATTAGAAAGCATTCATTTGTTGTGAACACGCGGCTCTACTCCTAGTGACGTGTACAGCGGGCAGGACTGCTGTACACGTCACTTTACTTTTGAGGCAGCGTTTTCTGAGGGAAAGATAATAAAAATAATTGATTGCCTTCGCCTAATTGATTTTCATTGATGCAAATACTCTGATCATAGTGATGTGTACAGTTTGAAAGCAACATTTTCTGAGGGACTGAGGTAATAAAATGATGGGAAAAGCTCTACTAGTGATGTGCACAGCAGGCAGGACTGCTGTACATGTTTATAAGGTGCTGAGAAGCTACATTGATGGGCGGAGCCAAACAAGTGATTGACAGGAATTATAGGATACAAAAATAATGAATATATAGTAAATGTAAGATTTAAAAAAAAAAAAATGCAATTTGTTTATAAAACATGAAATAAAACATTTGGCAAATTTAATTAATAGTGATGTCGCGAACCTAAAATTTTGCGTTCGCGAACGGCGGACGCAAACTTCCACAACTATTCGCGAATGGGCGAACTGCCATAGACTTCAATAGGCAGGCGAATTTTAAAACCCACAGGGACTCTTTCTGGCCACAATAGTGATGGAAAAGTTGTTTCAAGGGTACTAACACCTGGACTGTGGCACGCCGGAGGGGGATCCATGGCAAAACTCCCATGGAAAATTTCATAGTTGATGCAGAGTCTGGTTTTAATCCATAAAGGGCATAAATCACCTAACATTCCTAAATTGTTTGGAATAACGTGCTTTAAAACATCAGGTATGTACACTACTGTTACACCAGATATGAGTTGCACTGGTGTGATACTGTGTCCTGGCAGGCACTGAAACGCACACGTGTGAAGGAAACTGACTGCTATTATTAAACACAGTCAAAAAAGTGTTGTTTCTTTTTTAAATCTACACTACTGTTACACCACATGTGAGTTGCACTGGGGTGACACTGTGTCCTGACAGGCAGGCACTTAAACGCACACGTGTGAAGGAAACTGACTGCTATTATTTAACACAGTCAAAAAAGTGTTGTTGTTTTTTAAATCTACACTACTGTTACACCAGATATGAGTGGTGGCACTGGGCAAGTGGGCACAGTATACGCTGTGAGCCTGACACACACGCTGGCAGGCAGGCAGGCAACTGCAATTAGATTACACAGGAAAAAAAAAAAGCAGCCCTAAAAAGGGCTTTTTGGGGTGCTGTCCTTACAGCAGAGATCAGATGAGTCCTTCAGGACTGTAGTGGACACTGAATACTAGCTATAGATTTCCCTACTAAATCAGCAGCAGCTACACTGTCCCTCCTCTCCCTAACAATGCAGCTTCCGAATGAATCTAAAATGGATGCTGTCCAGGAGGTAGGAGGGTCTGGGAGGGAGGGTCTGCTGCTGATTGGCTGGAATGTGCCTGCTGACTGTGAGGTACAGGGTCAAAGTATTACTCAATGATGACGAATAGGGGCGGATCGAACATCGCATATGTTCTCCTGCCGCGGCGAACGCGAACATGCTATGTTCGCCGGGAACTATTCACCGGTGAACAATTCGCGACATCACTATTCATTAATAATACAATTTACCATCCCTTTAAGACCAAGTGAAACTCAAGAGCGGTTGCTTTTTTTTTTTTTTTTTTTTTTTTTTTTTAAACCCTAATATCCAATTACCGGTTACAAAATCCTGCTGCAACCACCTGTCCAATGCCTCCAAAATAATTTGCAACATACCACAGACAAAAACACAATATAGATTAGAGTGTGCTGTGCTGCACTCTGTCAGCTGCCAACTCCTGTCCAACGTTCCTGCTCACTGTGGGGGAACATATTCTGTGCAGTTTAAATACGCAGCACATGTGCACATAGCTCAGGGGACCCAACAACTCTGGGAATTGTTGTTTACGTCAGTACTCTCATTTTACTGCTGTGAAATGGGTCCGGGGCTGCGCCGTTGCAGTCAGTAAGGAAGCGCTGAATCTCTAGTGCTGTGCTGTGTATTGGAGTGCAGTTTATTGGCTAAGCTTAGAATACCTGCCTAGAAGTATTAGGCTGGATGCATAAGCATAGCCCTGTTTGCTAATAAACAGCCTGCACTACAATACACACAGTTCCTTCAATGAGAACAGTTTAGGTCTGTCCTGGCTCATGGGGGGGCAATTGCCCCGTAGCCAACCTGAATCTGCCACTGCGTTTCCCAACTATTCTAGCAGTGCAGGGGAGGAAAAACATGATTGATGTGAACTCTCTATGGGGAAGGTGGGGCGCCCACACGAAAATTGGGATTAAGAGGGAGCAGGGCAGAACTTTTTTTTTATGCAATAAAATGTGTGATTTTCCAGTTTTCCAGGACATATGAAAACCCTATCTGTGTGTATATATATATCTAACCTTATATGTACTAGTTCCAGGCACTTCACTTGTGTATGTTAGTCTTTGTTGTTATTATAAATAAATATGTTGTATCAAATTGATTTATTACAGTTGTCCTTCAAAATTCTTATACATATTATTATATATTATTATAGTATGAGTACCACTCTGTAGCCACCATTGTTTCACACAGAACTTCACTGTTTGTGTGTGTTTCTTCTCATATGGATGTTATTATTTGATACTACAAGTTTAATTGTAAACAAGAATTGTTACCCCCACTTCAGTGGGATCTGAAGGACTCTATCCATTATTGAGTGCAGTGTTCTATAATAAAATATGTCTTGGGATTACAATGTCATAGCACTGTTAGCCTAACTTACCAATACATATCAGTATTTAAGTAGTGCTGTAGCTATTTACAAAGATTTATGTCCTTAAAGATCCCCAGATTTTTTTCTTACATGAAACATAGAGAGCATGCGATTTTACCTTTTAACTTTTCAATTTACTTCTATTATTAAATTTTCTTGCTCTCTGGTATCTTTTGTTTTAAATTCAGTCTGCATGTGTCTGCAGCACTACAGTTTTGAACAATTGTTATTCATTTGCAAGAGCAATGGATGGCAGCACTTGTTCCTGCTTTGTAGTGCTCTACATAATTGCACACTACCAAACTAGGGCCTAGATTTAGAGTTTGGCGGTAGCCGTGAAAACCAGCGTTAGAGGCTCCTAACGCTGGTTTTAGGCTACCGCCGGTATTTGGAGTCACTCAAAAAAGGGTCTAACGCTCACTTTTCAGCCGCGACTTTTCCATACCGCAGATCCCCTTACGTCATTTGCGTATCCTATCTTTTCAATGGGATCTTTCTAACTCCGGTATTTAGAGTTGTGTCTGAAGTGAGCGTTAGAAATCTAACGACAAAACTCCAGCCGCAGAAAAAAGTCAGTAGTTAAGAGCTTTCTGGGCTAACGCCGGTTCATAAAGCTCTTAACTACTGTGCTCTAAAGTACACTAACACCCATAAACTACCTATGTACCCCTAAACCGAGGTCCCCCCACATCGCCGCCACTCGATTAATTTTTTTTAACCCCTAATCTGCCGACCGCCACCTACGTTATACTTATGTACCCCTAATCTGCTGCCCCTAACACCGCCGACCCCTGTATTATATTTATTAACCCCTAACCTGCCCCCCACAACGTTGCCGCCAGCTACCTACAATAATTAACCCCTAATCTGCCGACCACAAAGCGCCGCCACCTACATTATAGCTATGTACCCCTAATCTGCTGCCCCTAACACCGCCGACCCCTATATTATATTTATTAATCCCTAATCTGCCGCCCTCAACGTCGCCTCCACCTGCCAATCAGATTGAGCTCGCATTCTATTGGCTGATCGGAACAGCCAATAGAATGTGAGCTCAATCTGATTGGCTGATTGAATCAGCCAATCGGATTGAACTTGATTCTGATTGGCTGATTCCATCAGCCAATCAGAATATTCCTACCTTAATTCCGATTGGCTGATAGAATCCTATCAGCCAATCGGAATTCGAGGGACGCCATCTTGGATGACGTCATTTAAAGGAACTGTCATTCGGCTAGTAGGCGTCGGGAGAAGAGGATGTTCCGCGTCGGATGGAAGATGATGGCTCCCGAAGAAAGAAGATTGAAGATGCCGTTGATAGAAGACTTCATCCGGATCATGGACCTTTTCAGCTCCCGCTTGGATGAAGACTTCAGCCGGATCATGGACCTCTTCAGCTCCCGCTTGGATGATGACTTCAGCCGGATCATGGACCTCTTCAGCCCCCCGCTTGGGCTTGGATCAGGACATCGGAGGAGCTCTTCTGGATCGATCGGTGAACCTGGTATGGTGAAGATAAGGTAGGAAGATCTTCAGGGGCTTAGTGTTAGGTTTATTTAAGGGGGGTTTGGGTTAGATTAGGGGTATGTGGGTGGTGGGTTGTAATGTTGGGGGGGGGTATTGTATGTTTTTTTTTACAGGCAAAAGAGCTGAACTTCTTGGGGCATGCCCCGCAAAGGGCCCTGTTCAGGGCTGGTAAGGTAAAAGAGCTTTGAACTTTAGTAATTTAGAATAGGGTAGGGCATTTTTTTATTTTGGGGGGCTTTGTTATTTTATTAGGGGGCTTAGAGTAGGTGTAATTAGTTTAAAATTGTTGTAATATTTTTCTTATGTTTGTAAATATTTTTTTATTTTTTGTAACTTAGTTCTTTTTTATTTTTTGTACTTTAGTTAGTTTATTTCATTGTAGTTATTTGTAGGAATTGTATTTAATTTATTTATTAATAGTGTAGTGTTAGGTTTAATTGTAACTTAGGTTAGGATTTATTTTACAGGTAAATTTGTAATTATTTTAACTATTTTAGCTATTAAATAGTTCTTAACTATTTAATAGCTATTGTACCTGGTTAAAATAAATACAAAGTTACCTGTAAAATAAATATTAATCCTAAAATAGCTATAATATAATTATAATTTATATTGTAGCTATATTAGGATTTATTTTACAGGTAAGTATTTAGCTTTAAATAGGAATAATTTATTTAAGAAGAGTTAATTAATTTCGTTAGATTTAAATTATATTTAACTTAGGGCGGTGTTAGTGTTAGGGTTAGACTTAGCTTTAGGGGTTAATAAATTTATTAGAATAGCGGTGAGCTCCGGTCGGCAGATTAGGGGTTAATAATTGAAGTTAGGTGTCGGCGATGTTAGGGAGGGCAGATTAGGGGTTAATACTATTTATTATAGGGTTAGTGAGGCGGATTAGGGGTTAATAACTTTTAATAATAGCGGTGCGGTCCGCTCGGCAGATTAGGGGTTAATAAGTGTAGGCAGGTGGAGGCGACATTGTGGGGGGCAGATTAGGGGTTAATAAATATAATATAGGGGTCGGCGGTGTTAGGGGCAGCAGATTAGGGGTACATAGGGATAATGTAAGTAGCGGCGGTTTACGGAGCGGCAGATTAGGGGTTAAAAATAATATACAGGGGTCAGCGATAGCGGGGGCGGCAGAATAGGGGTTAATAAGTGTAAGGTTAGGGGTGTTTAGACTCGAAGTACATGTTAGAGTGTTAGGTGCAGACGTAGGAAGTTTTTCCCCATAGCAAAACAATGGGGCTGCGTTAGGAGCTGAACGCAGCTTTTTTGCAGGTGTCCGCTCAAACAGCCCCATTGTTTCCTATGGGGGAATCGTGCACGAGCATGTTTTTGAGGCTGGCCGCGTCCGTAAGCAACTCTGGTATTGAGAGTTGAAGTTGCGTTAAATATGCTCTACGCTCCTTTTTTGGAGCCTAACGCAGCCATTCTGTGGACTCTCAATACCAGAGTTATTTTAAAGGTGTGGCCAGAAAAAAGCCAACGTTAGATACGCGGGTCCTTACCGACAAAACTCTAAATCTAGTCGTTGGTATCTCTCCAACAAAAAATACAATGAAAACAAAAGAAATTTGATAATAGAAGTAAATTGGAAACTTGTATACAGTATTCTGTCTAAATCATAAAAGAAGCATTTTGAGTTTCATGTCCCTTTAAGTAAATGATATTTTTTCAATTTGAGGAAGTTTCAATGATAATGAAAGAATACAGACTTTTAACCTTGTTTTTAAATATATTGTTTTTTTATTTAAATAACTTCCTCATTAAGAAATATTTTTTTTTCTTTTTTTTTTATCGAAGCGAGGCCATATGTTTGAAACACCTACTGTGCGATATGTATGATCTTTTTGAGCAATTGTTGTGCCATGTGCCATTGTGTTTAGTTTCACCTGATCTTATCTTTGCATTTTAAACATTTTGGGCTAGATTATGAGTGGATCGCTATTTAGCGCTCCCGCTTGCGCACTTACTGCGATAGAAGCAAGCTTTTTACTTGTGTCAGGTAGTGCTTGTATTACAAGCTGAAAGTAAAAAAA
Source organism: Bombina bombina (assembly GCF_027579735.1). Taxonomy (NCBI): domain Eukaryota; kingdom Metazoa; phylum Chordata; class Amphibia; order Anura; family Bombinatoridae; genus Bombina; species Bombina bombina. The sequence goes on along the minus strand of NC_069501.1, from coordinate 853,754,021 downwards.
TTGAAAAAAGCCGAACTTCCAATATCGTGGTAGCGTTAACCTATTCCTCTATAGAAGTCAACGGAGAGAGCAAACAAATGAGGGGAAAAACCCTACCCTACTGCAAACCCGATTGCATATTCTCAAGTGCGCTAACCCGACATGAAAATATGAATATTTCACATTCCAATGTTCTTCACATAGAATAATATGTTCTAAATAAATATTTCTAAATATATCTGATGTTTTTTGGTACTATATATATATATATATATATATATATATATATATATAGTTTCAAAGATCAAATAAGCACTCGCTGGACTTCAGTCATCAGTGACAACACGCTTTATTCTGTGACGTTTCGGGACAACACACAGTCCCTTCCTCAGACAAACAACAAATGAAAATGGCAGCCTAATAAAGGCTAGTGAAACCCTCCCCCAAATGTTAAACCAATGAAACAGATGAACGTGTGAGGACAGAAGAAACCAGACTTCTGATAGGTCTGTGATGCTGTAAGAGCCAATCTTATAGGCTAAAAGTAAACGTGTAAGTAGTGAACAAATAGTGTGACAATGTGAAATAAACACAATACACAAACAAATGAACATGTAAATAAAATAAACTCCACATTCTGGGTCCATATAGTGTCACTGGGTAGTATAGACAGCAAAATTATAAGGTACTAACACGGAACATAACAAAACATGAAGATAGCCGTATTGGCCAATCAGATCTGTGTATACATAATCCAAAAATCATTAACCAATCAAAAAGAGCAAACCTTACACCTGTATGTAGTCAAACCCCCTTTGTGTGGCTATAGCCTATGTCGATGTATAATCAGTGTCTAAAAATCAACAACCCCAACGCTAAAAAATATCACAACACAAATCATAATAATGTGTGATTAAGTAGTTCATCAGATTATAGCATTCCAGCGCGATCGAAACAAAACTATCCGAAATACCTAATCTAAACACGGCGTCAACAACCAATGGGAAGCCACAGTGGGTGCACACCCCCATCGGACCCAATCAAATTGTGTGAAGAGACCGCGCCTCGAGACCCACGTAGGTAAGCTGTCAATGCCCGCCAGCCAATGAGATTCACCCTCAGCCAGCCCATAGATACGGCCAATCAGATAACATTGTGGAGCCACATACCACTAATCCGCCAATCCAGTTACGTTTAAGGCACATACTGTCGCACTAGAATCACCGCTGTCTGTAAAGGTGCACCAATACAAATGAATATATATACTACAACACTATGTCAATATATGCGAACACGAATGTGCGCCGATCAGACCACAATAACACCTAATGGCAGTTTTAAAACATTATCGCCACATGGAGAGTGTATAACTAACAGCAACGCTTAATGTTAATTTGTGCACCAAAATAACAGCCCTCAAAAGTGTGAATATGCCTAAAATCATATACCAATATTTGCGATAATCAGCCCCAAAAAATGCAACAAATACATAGTTGAAATGTGTCATTATATCTCATATATACAAAAGTGTTTTTAAAGACTTGTACAAAAGCACATAACGACATTATGAAGCCACACGTAGGATATCTGACAGGGGAGAAAATCATTAGCTCTGGGGACAATGATTTTCTCCCCTGTCAGATATCCTACGTGTGGCTTCATAATGTCGTTATGTGCTTTTGTACAAGTCTTTAAAAACACTTTTGTATATATGAGATATAATGACACATTTCAACTATGTATTTGTTGCATTTTTTGGGGCTGATTATCGCAAATATTGGTATATGATTTTAGGCATATTCACACTTTTGAGGGCTGTTATTTTGGTGCACAAATTAACATTAAGCGTTGCTGTTAGTTATACACTCTCCATGTGGCGATAATGTTTTAAAACTGCCATTAGGTGTTATTGTGGTCTGATCGGCGCACATTCGTGTTCGCATATATTGACATAGTGTTGTAGTATATATATTCATTTGTATTGGTGCACCTTTACAGACAGCGGTGATTCTAGTGCGACAGTATGTGCCTTAAACGTAACTGGATTGGCGGATTAGTGGTATGTGGCTCCACAATGTTATCTGATTGGCCGTATCTATGGGCTGGCTGAGGGTGAATCTCATTGGCTGGCGGGCATTGACAGCTTACCTACGTGGGTCTCGAGGCGCGGTCTCTTCACACAATTTGATTGGGTCCGATGGGGGTGTGCACCCACTGTGGCTTCCCATTGGTTGTTGACGCCGTGTTTAGATTAGGTATTTCGGATAGTTTTGTTTCGATCGCGCTGGAATGCTATGATCTGATGAACTACTTAATCACACATTATTATGATTTGTGTTGTGATATTTTTTAGCGTTGGGGTTGTTGATTTTTAGACACTGATTATACATCGACATAGGCTATAGCCACACAAAGGGGGTTTGACTACATACGGGTGTAAGGTTTGCTCTTTTTTATTGGTTAATGATTTTTGGATTATGTATACACAGATCTGATTGGCCAATACGGCTATCTTCATGTTTTGTTATGTTCCGTGTTAGTACCTTATAATTTTGCTGTCTATACTACCCAGTGACACTCTATGGACCCAGAATGTGGAGTTTATTTTATTTACATGTTCATTTGTTTGTGTATTGTGTTTATTTCACATTGTCACACTATTTGTTCACTACTTACACGTTTACTTTTAGCCTATAAGATTGGCTCTTACAGCATCACAGACCTATCAGAAGTCTGGTTTCTTCTGTCCTCACACGTTCATCTGTTTCATTGGTTTAACATTTGGGGGAGGGTTTCACTAGCCTTTATTAGGCTGCCATTTTCATTTGTTGTTTGTCTGAGGAAGGGACTGTGTGTTGTCCCGAAACGTCACAGAATAAAGCGTGTTGTCACTGATGACTGAAGTCCAGCGAGTGCTTATTTGATCTTTGAAACTATCTATTACACATATAGCACCCTGGCAGTTGCACACAGATGGTGAGAGTGCACACACCAACCAACTATATATATATATATATATATATATACAGTGAGGCCTCGGTTTACGAATTTAATTCGTTCTCCGGGTCGTTTCGTATTGCGAAAAATTCGTAAACCGAAACACGGTTTCCCATAGGAATGCATTGAAAATCAATTAATGCGTTCCGGAGGTCCGAAAAAATTCAAGTAAAGTGTCCAAAAAAGGCTCCAAAAGGCTTAACAACTTGCTGCAAATGGCTCCAATGTCTCCAAAAGGCTCCACAACTTGCTGCAAATGGCTCCAAAAGGCTTAACAACTTGCTGCAAATGGCTCCAAAAGGCTTAACAACTTGCTGCAAATGGCTCCAAAAGGCTTAACAACTTGCTGCAAATGGCTCCAAAAGGCTTAACAACTTGCTGCAAATGGCTCCAAAAGGCTTAACAACTTGCTGCAAATGGCTCCAAAAGGCTCAACAACTTGCTGCAAAATGGCTCCAAAACCTCTCCAACACCTCTACACTGGTACCCAAACTTCATTAATTCAATCATACTTGAGTATGCAGGGGGCACAGGGGCCACTGGTTTCGTATTGCGAAAAATATTCGTAAACCGAGGGGGGCAAACCGGCATTTTGTTTCGTATTGCGAAAAAAATTCGTAAACCAAGGGGGGCAAACCGGCATTTTGTTTCGTATTGCGAAAAAAATTCGTAAACCGAGTCAAATTTTCTTCAAATTTCGATTTCGTAAACCGAGTCGTGCGTAAACCGGGGCCTCACTGTATATATCTATATATATATATATATACATACATACATGATGCTAGGTATAGATATATAAAGCTATATATAGGAATATCTATAAATATATAGAACATATGTGTATATATATATATATATATAAATACAGTATATAAATATATACAGTATATATATATATATATATATATATATACATACATATACATATTTATATTTTAGTAATTTTTATTAGATTGTGTTATTTTGAATGTAACTGTACTATTACATGTAATTTTTAGATGTTTTGTGCAACTTTTTATTTGAGCGTAACAGTAAACCGGAGATCTGAGGTCACGCTAACCTTTCTTCTTGTTTTATGTAGATGTTCAGTAATGAAAGTGTTGTGGTAGAATATTTACTATAAAATGTTTTTTTTTTAATTACTTTCTGTTTAGTGAATTGTTGGAAACAAAACAAAATAATGTTTTTTTCTTGAGTCCACTATACATGATGCCCTCAGATAGTCTGGGTTCTTTATGGGTTGTTAGGCTTGTGTTCTCAGTAAAACAATAATGAAATGTTTTATTTAAAACTGCATAATCTACAGAATTTCTAAAGTCAATGAGATTCATACACTTGAAATGGCTGATTCTTGTGCTAATTTTCTAAATATTCTACTAGCCTTTCAAACCAGTTCTTTAACAATTGGACTGTAGGTGTGTTTGGTTACTAGGGCCAAATGTATTTCCGAATCTAAAATGACCACCTTAGAAAGAAAATGGCAGAAATTCTGTTCAAGATCTAAAAAGGGATATCATTTTCCCCTAATATATAATGATGCAAATCATTTCTCAGAGCTCCATTGTTTAAAGTAGATTGCGTTTTGGTCCCTAATTTTTAAGTGTGATGTCACCGTCACTTGCTTCTGTCACATGCTCACGCACACAGCTTACCTGCATATGCTAGGGAAGCCCCATGAATGTGAAATGTTTTTACAGAACTATTCTTTTTAAAAATGTACATTTGTGTCCTGTTAAAAAAGAGACTATAAAGTTGAATCTGTTTAAACTAAGAGTATGTGATGCTGGTCTTTTCTCTTATTTTATGTTATTCTGCTAAGTGTAGGGGAAGTCCACCCATAAGACTGTTTGCTGCTTTTCAATTTGTAATTCAAATGTTTAGATGTGTCCGTGGAAAATATCACATTGGCGTATTGCTTCCAAATACCATGTAAACAAGTGTAGATACTCAGAATCTACTACTCCTTAACAGTCAAGTCAAAATATGTGCCAGCTCTCTATATGTTTAAAAAGTAGCTTTATTAAGCTTGAGCTTAATAAAGCTACTACTGGCAAATATTTTCTTGACTGTTAAAGGGACACTGAACCCAAATGTTTTCTTTTGTAATTCAGAAAGAGCATGCAATTTTAAGCAACTTTAAATTTACTCCTATTATCAATTTTTCTTCGTTCTCTTGCTATCATTATTTGAAAAAGAAGGCATCTAAGCATTTTTTGGTTTCAGTACTCTGGACAGCACTTTTTTATTGGTGGATGAATTTATCCACCAATCAGCAAGGACAACCCAGGTTGTTCACCAAAAATGGGCTGGCATCTAAACTTACATTCTTGCATTTCAAATAAAGATACCAAGAGAATGAAGAAAATTTGATAATAGGAGTAAATTAGAAAGTTGCTTAAAATTTCATGCTCATGAATCACAAATGAAAAATTTTGGGTACAGTTTCCCTTTAAGGAGCCATTTATCCAGTATTATTCTGTGAGTATCTACACTTGTTTATATGGAGTTTGGAAGCACTATGCCAATGTGATATTTTCCAGAGACACAGAAATCACTATTCCCGGACAAAGTCTTTAAAGAACCACCTGGAACCTCTATGAATCAGCGCCTCCTACAACTACATATATCGTTTTAACAGCCTTTGGGAGAGACTGTTGGAAGGCAGCGGTTCTAATCAGTTCATATCCGTATTATATACCTTTTTTGGTTAAATGTCTCAATGTGGTTACTACTTTTTTCACTTTCAAATGTAAGACTTTTTATAGGATTTACAAAGAATTCTTCAAGTTTTACTGAACTAATTAAAATAAGATAAAAAGCTTTAGAAGCAAATAAAAAAAAAAAAAATACGTTCAAACACATTAAAAAACATTTTTGCTATTCTGGTTCAGCTTAGACAGCAGTCTATGTGAATGCCCCGCTCTGGGAAATCAGAATTTTGTGTAAGTTTAAAATATATCAAATATTTTAATGGTTGGTGCTTCTGAATGCTTGATCCTCTGAAACAAATGAGGTATAATTTGTGTGGGTACCTCACAGAAAATAAGTTATAAATTAGGTGTAAATTTAACACGTGTCAAGCAACTAAAAACAGTTCTAGCACAGAGTGGGGAAATGGCTTAAAGGGATATGAAACCCATTTTATTTTTATTATTATTATTATTTGGATAGATCATGTGATAACTTTCCAATTTACTTCTATTATTTAATTTGTTTTGTGCTGATTGGTGGCTGCACATAAATGTTATTGGCTCATGCAGTGCATTCAGCTAGCTTACAATAGTCCATTGCTGCTTCTTCAACAAAAGATACCAAGAGAATGATGCAAATTAGATAATAGAAGTAAATTGAAAGTTATTTAAAATTGTATTCTGCGTAATGAAAGAATATGTTTTGTGTTTCATGTCCCTTTAAGTTCAGCACTTACCTTACCAATATATAGGGAATTTCTAGTATGGTTACTGAATGATGTCATGAATTGATGTGGTTCTGTGTGCAGTTAGGTATCCAACTGCTTGAGCTCAGTTTAATCTTACAGTAAATAATGAGGGTTCTGTTGGACCTTCTCCATGACAGTGATTTCCCTCTAGATGCACTGGGGAAGGAGTCCTTGTCTTATTTTCCTTATTGCTCTGCCTTTGGCTCAGAAGAAACCGTTGAATAGTCACTGTGTAAGCCATATTTATACTCTTTCATTGTATTTGGTTTCTTTTGTGAGCAGTTAGTTTTGAAGTGCAGATAATAATTTAGTTTTAAACTCACAGAGTTGAGTTCATGTGATGTCACCTTGGTTCAGATCCATTTACTGAGATTAAACTGATGTACTGTCACAATGAAATCTGAAAGGAAATTAGATTTTTGTTTACAGATACATTTCTATTTTTTGTCAAGCACATGAGAAGCTTGAATTTAGTGTGTGTATGTTGCCTTGATATTTCTGCTTGGGTTTTTTTTTTATTGTATGTTGTCACTGTTTTTGCAGCTAGGGAAATCATAGACACAGAGGTTTGGAGTCTGAGGAACAGAACATGTCTCAGCAAATTAAAGGGACAGTCAACACAAAAATTGTTATAGTCTAAAAAAGATAGATAATGCCTTTACTACCCATCCCCCCAGCTTTGCACAACCAACATGGTTATATTAACATACTTTATAACCTTTAAACCTCTAAATTTCTGTTTCTAAGTCCCTAAAGACAGCCCCATGATCACTTGCTTTTGTATTTGCTTTTCACATCAGGGGAAGCTAGTTCATGTGAACCATATAGATAACATTGTGCTGACGCCCGTGGATTCTAACAACCCAGCACTAATTGGCTTAAATCCAAGTCAATAAATAAAGTCATGTGATCAGGGGGCCGTCAGAAAATGCTTAGAAAGAAGGTAATCACAGAGGTAAAACGTGTATTAATATAACTATGTTTTCTGTGCAAAACTGGGGAATGAGTATAAAATGGGTTATATCTATCTTTTAAAACAATAAACAAAATTTGAGTTGACTGTCCCTTGTCCAAGTAATTGTGAGACTTATTATTTAATCATTATAATTTAATCAATATTTTAACATTTTTTATGACTATTTACAATGCAACTAAATGTCTCAGACTGATTAGACTTGTTATCTTCTAAAATACACAGGAAATCACTGATAGCTGGCAGAATAAAAAATGCTTTCACAAAATGTGTAAAATGTTTGTTTTCTTTTTTTGTTATTTTTGTTTATTTTATTTACTAGGGAGGGCTTTTCAACTGGAATAGCCTTTTCCACCCATTGCGACAGAGGCATAATGTGAATCAAGCTGAGCCGCAGGCTCCCCCTCCTCCAGCATCTGAACAGCAGGTAATTTAATGGCATATCCATAACTTTATGTCCATAATGCTGCTGTTAGGTTGAGGCTTTAGAAAGTTAAAATGTATGCAGAAGTTATACATAGGGTAGTATCCTCCTCAACTTAATTCTCAAATGAAGACAATTGAAAACAACATTTTGTGAAATAATATTTTTAAAATGACTAACAAAGGACACAATTTAATGTAACTCAGACTCAGTTTTGATTAGCAAATTATTAATTGTCCTATTTGTATGGGGTAAAAAAATGACAACTGCACACAGAATTGTTTTCATTATGATATGGAATGCAGAAGGGCACTATATTTGGTAGTTTTACAACTGACGTTTCTGTTGCTGTCTTCTTAAAGAATTGCTCAATTCATGGCCTACAATTTCCATAAGTTATTAAAGGTAAACACTGCTTTAGTCTTGACCTACTTTACAGACCAAAATATTTACCACAGTTTTAAATGTCCAAAGCACCTTTACCGAGTTAGATTTTTTCCTAGCTACGCAGATTTCTAATGTAGTATGTCAAACCATGGAAAATTATATGAGTGATTCCACGACAGAAAGCTTTAAGGAAATCCCCAGCCATATTATGCAATCATTGTAAAACCCAGTAACAACTGCATTTTTTTATTTTTATAAAAAGTTTGTAAAGTTAGAGTTTGTTCTTTTTATATATAAGAACATGACCCCCACTAAAACCTTCACACATCCCGACACAGAAAAACAATATGAAATTAAAGATTTTCTAAACTGTAGATCTAAGCAAGTTATATATATCGCTATGTGCAAATGCCCAAAAATCTATGTGGGTGAGACCTCAAGAGAGTTACGAACCAGAGTGCTAGAACATATAGGTGACATTAAATGGAACAGAAATGTACCTGTAGCACAACATATGAACAATGAACATCAAGGACATAAATATGAAATTTATTTCTGTGCAATTGAGCAAATAAAATTGAAAGGGAGAAGGGGCGACATTACTAAAATACTATTACAGAAAGAATGTAGATGGATTCATGAACTAAAATCTACCGCACCAAGGGGACTAAATGAAGCGATATCATACAAATGCTTCTTATAGAAACATGGCAAACAAACAGTTATGCCTTTTCTGATTTCTCAAATAATTTCTTAAGGAGAATCTTATGATTACAGAAATATACATTGTGGTTACAAATATACACAATTCCAAACAGTCAGGATGTTCTTGAGCTAATATGAAGCAATTGATTAGTATAAATCAATATATATTTTTGATATTGTGCATAACTAATATGATACCATTTCAACTGATAAAATAAATAAGTATCATGTTGTTTGATATTGATTGATATATCATCTTATATATAACACGCAGAAAATTTCTTCTTTGAAAATGTAAAAGAGATAAACATTATATAGCCTACTAACATCCCCCTTCAGACCAGTAATTTATTGGTTTGAATAAAACTCTGTATGCTATATCTGGCATTATGTGTCTACGTAGGCTGCCATTTGGTAGCTAAAGAAACCTGACTTATAGATAACATCGAGTATGTTTAGTACGGTTTTCATAATAAAAATATAACTATCAGTGTATACTGTTTAGCCACCTTTCTTAGTGCTAAAATATTCTCCCTAAATATATGCCCCTCTTTTAGATGTTGATGATACTAGAGAAACCTATTACTGTCCACCAGTAAATCTGCACATGCTAATTAAGCAAATGTTGAAAATAACTCAGTACATGAGCGTTATGCTAAACAAGGTATTAGAAACTTTATTGAGAACTTAATGCTCTTATATTGTTATACACTTGGCAATTGATTAAGGCTGAATAGGATATCAGTATCTTGTTCAAACAAGATCGAAAAAACATTGAGGCCACAGCGGAGTTTACACCTCCGCGACTACTGCACACTGACAACATACGTTGCCATGACGAAGGATCGCTATAATAAGCCGAATCAAACGCTGGGCTGGCCCTATGCCCTGACGAAGTCACGTTCTGTGACGGAAACGCGTCGGTGGGCGTGGCTTAGGTGTTCCAGCATGTCTGATGTAAAACTGGTCTATACACACACAATACTCTAAGTTAATATTAGCGGTTATGCTTAATACCGCCTTAGAATCTGCAGTATATGTTTGACTACAAGGTTTGATGTAGATACATTGTTGCCATCTTTAATCAGTATATATGCTATTACGCTATATTTAAGTTACTAAGTAGCTTCTGACTTTGAATCCTAATGACAACTTGTATCTAATGGAGTTAATACATTTAGCTGATAGCTAATTTCTATTTCTACCTTTACACATATTTGCAAGTATTTTTTAATGTATTGTATGTATGATAAGTTCTGAACAGTAGGGACCCTAGCAAGCAATCGGCTGACTCTGTTCAATCAGAGCAGTACGCAGGTAGGAGGACGCCTTTGAGCGCATAGCTAGCTCTCATATGTGTGTGGAAACATGAGGGTAACTTTAGTTATTCCTACCTTTCATTACTAACTACATTATCCCTATTAATTACCTATTTAGTTTAAAGACCTAACACGCAACACCTAGTCCACTAGCCCTTTTCTTTATACGTTTTTAATTTTTGGGTGCTATAGAATAGAGGCTATTAATTACTGAAACATGGAAGTGACTTTTCCCATTTTTCACTAGCCTTCAATACCACTCATTTTTTACTTGTGTTATTACCAGTGGGGGAATGCTGGTTTTGTTAGGATTATCTGGTACATTATTCAGAGGTTATTAAACCCTGGATTTAACTATCCCTATCAGCATCCCCTATTAGTAACGTCTGTTTCAAGCATATTTGTTTAATAAAGTGTAATTCATTTTCATTTGCTATTTGAAAGACACCCAAGCCAAAGGCTTAAATACCTCCCCCACTTCCCTCATCCCCCAGTAATTCTTTGCCTTTCGTCACAGGAGGACGGCAGAGAAGTGCCGAAGATCAGAGTAGTCTCTTATGGAGGGTACTACTCTTCGCATTGGGACTGGAGTTTTATGTAGTCCTGTCAGCCTCTCAGTGAGAGCCTGGGCAAAAGTCCGGAGATGCAGGGAGAGTTTTTCTGTGAAACCATCCCGACTCATATTAACAGCTCCACAAGCAATCAGCGTTGACAAGTTTCGCTGCCTGCGTTTCGCACTCAAATCCATGTCAAGAGTGAGGCTACTAACCTGTCACACTTGAAGGGCCGTGTTCCTGTTCCATGGCGTAGATTCTGGTAAGATCGTAATTTTTTTTTACATAATGATAACACAGAAGACAGGGTCACAGTGTGATGCCTCTTATCTTTAGAGAATCAAGGGTTAATATTCATGGAAAGGGGATTATTAAACAGGGGGGTTATACATGATATTGTTTATTGTGTTATTGCTGCATTATGTGCAAGATGAGGCTCTGGCAATGTGTGGAACTTTCAGGTGACTTACAGGAGTATTGCGCAGCCCTTTTTTGGCGCGTTTTCTCCTTAGACAGGGGCGGTCCTGCCAGGCATTCCATGTGACCAGGTGTGGCTATCTCTCTTCCTCTTTTAATCAGCGACGCAGGAGATGAAACGGTTTCTGTAGTCCGGGTCATAGGAGGTTGTGAGTGCCCCGGCCATTGGAAGTTATAAAGGTGCCTATTTATTAAGTTAATCTAGTCCGTAATAACAGCGCAAGCTATGGAGGACTCTGACACGTTAGAGGGTTCTCCCTCTTTAACAAGGTCTCATTCCTGTGTTTATTGTGAGGAGGTTCTGGTAGAACAGCCTGCTCAACTATGTTCCACATGCCTTAATAAAGTTACGGCATCTAAAGGTAAACGGATGTCTAGTACTACTGAGTCGTACACCTCTGAGGGTTCCCTGTTCCATGAGGTGTGTTCCCTGCATTCATCTCCAATTGCACATGCAGCGCCCCAGGGTCCAACCATTACTCCTGCGGGAGAGATTTGTTGGTCGTCAGATTTTGCGCATCAACTGCAAACGGAGGTATCAAATGTGATCCATGCCTTACCACATTCTGCTAAACGCAAGCGAAGGGAGTATCATGGCAGCCCGGCCCAGGGGTTGTCTACGCCTATGGAAATATCAGAGGTGTTATACGATGACAAGGCCCACTCCGACTCTTTGGAGGAGGCCCCTTCTGAGTCGGAGTCCATGTCATCTAAACCTCCGACTGCGGAGGAGCGTGACTTTAGATTTAGGATAGAGAATTTGTGCTTTTTGCTGAAGCAAGTGCTTGCTACTCTGGAGGTTCCGGAACTGAAGCTTCAGTAGGAACCTGCAATTCCTAAGCTTGATAAGGTATATGAGGACAGGGTGGTGCCTCAGATCTTCCCGGCTCCTGCTAAGATGGCTAATATTATTAAGAATGAATGGGAGCAATTAGGTTCTTCCTTTTCCTCTTCTTCTTCCTTTAAGAAACTGTTCCCCATTCCGGACTCTCAGCTTAAGCTGTGGGGTACTGTCCTTAAGGTGGATGGTGCTATCTCCACGCTCGCGAAGCGGACAACTCTTCCCCTTGAGGATAGTTCGTCGTTTAAAGAGCCCATGGATAAAAAGTTGGAAAACATGTTAAAGGGACACTCAAGTACAAAAAAACTTTCATGTTTCAAATAGGGCATGCAATTTTAAACAACTTTCCAATTTACTTTTATCACCAATTTTGCTTTGTTCTCTTGGTATTCTTAGTTAAAAGCTAAACCTAGGAGGTTCATATGCTAATTTCTTAGACCTTGAAGGCCACCTCTAATCTAAATGCATTTTGATAGTTTATCACCACTAGAGGGTATTAGTTCACGGGTATCATATAGATAACATTGAGCTCATGCACATGAATTTACCATGGAGACAGCTCTGATTGGCTAAACTGCAAGTCTGTCAAAAGAACTGAAATAAGGGGGCAGTCTGCTGAGGCTTAGATACAAGGTAATTACAGAGGTAAAATGTGTATAATTATAACTGTGTTGGTTATGCAAAATTGGGGAATTGGTAATTAAGGGATTATCTATCTTTTAAAACAACAAAAATTCTGGTGTTGACTGTCCCTTTAAGGAAGATGTTGCAACACACAGGGTTTGTTTTTCAGCCGGCAGCGGCCGTAGCCATGATTGCCAGAGCTGCGACATATTGGTGTGAATCCCTGTGTGAAATAATCGAGGGGGAAACTTCCATCGATGAGATACAGGATAAGATTAAGGCGCTGAAGGTCGCCAATTCTTTCATCTGTGATGCCAATATGCAAATTATTCGCCTGAACGCTAAGGTGTCAGGTTTTTCCATTTTAGCTCACAGGGTCCAGTGCCAGCAGCCCAGTGCGAAAGTGGAGTAGTCCAAGGGAACTTGGAAGCCGGCTCAATCTTGGAACAGGTCTAAGCAGAGCAAGAAGCCCGCCAGGACAAAATCGTCATGATGGGATGGTCCCCGATCGGTCTCCAGACCAAGTAGGGGGCAGATCATCTCTCTTCTCAGAAGCCTGGTTACAGGACATTCAGGACCCTTGGGTTCAGGAGGTTGTCGCCCAGGGTTACAGGATAGGGTTTAGATCTCATCCGCCCAGGGGCAGATTCCTCCTATCAAACCTGTCTTCAAAATCGGAAAAGAGAGAGGCCTTTCTAGAGTGTGTGAGGGATCTCTCCTCTCTTGTTATCATATCAGTACCCCAAGCAGAAAGGGGTCTAGGGTACTATTCAAATCTTTTTATGGTTCCAAAGAAGGAGGGCACAATCTGCCCGATTCTGGACCTAAAGTGTTTAAACAAGTTTCTGAGTGTTCCATCCTTCAAAATGGAAACGATCAGATCTATTCTGCCACTAGTTCAAGAGGGACAGTTCATGACAACTATAGACTTGAAGGGCGCTTACCTTCATGTGCCAATTCACAGGGACCACTTCAAGTTCCTAAGATTTGCGTTTCTGGACCAACACTTCCAGTTTGTGGCCCTCCCCTTTGGTCTTGCAATGGCTCTGAGAGTCTTCATGAAGGCTCTAGGGGCACTACTTGCAGTGGCCAGAGCCAGAGGCATTGCTGCGGCGCCCTATCTGGACGACATCCTAGTCTAGGCGCCATCGCTCAGTCTCACTGAGGATCATTCGAGGGCTCTTCTTCTTTTGCTCCAATCTCTTGATTGGAAAATCAACTCAGGAAAGAGTTCCCTGGTTCCCAGCAACAGGGTGCAGTTCCTGGGCATGATAATAGACTCTATGTCCATGAAAATTTTTCTCACAGACCATCAACGCAGGAAGATTGAGTCCTCTTGTCTGGCCCTTCAGTCCTCCTCAAGCCCCTCGGAGGCTCAGTGAATGGAGGTGATCGGACTCATGGTTTCCAGCATAGACGTCATTCCATTCGCCAGGTTCCATCTCAATTGTGCATGTTCAGACAGTGGAACGGCGATCATTCAGATCTATCACAGCAGATATCCATGGATGCTCGGACTCGGATCTCCGTTCTGGTAGATTGTGACCACGGGTGTGAGTCTGGCAGGATGGGGAGCTGTTTGGTGTGCCAGAATGGCACAAGAAAAATGGACCCGGGAGGAGTCTCTCCTTCCGATAAATATTCTAGAACTCTGAGTAATCTACAATGCTCTGAAGGCATGGCCTCCTCTGGGGTCGTTCAGCTTCATCAGATTCCAGACCGACAACATTACCTCGGTGGCTTATATCAACCATCAGGGGGGGTACGAGGAGCTCCCTAGCCGTGAGGGAAGTGTCTCGGATCTTGGAGTGGGCGGAGTCCCACAGCTGCTCACTCTCAACGATTCACATGCGAGGTGTGGACAACTGGGAAGCAGATTTTCTCAGCAGGCAATCCTTCCATCCGGGGGAATGGTCTCTCCACCCCAAAGTGTTTGCGGAGATTTGTCTCAGGTGGGGATTACCGGAGATAGATCTCATGGCATCTAGACTCAATTGCAAGCTACCCCGATATGGGTTGAGGTCCAGGGATCCACAGGCAGAGCTGATAGATACCTTGGCGGTGCCTTGGGGGTTCAGCCTAGCTTACATTTTTCCACCGTTACCACATCTACCTCTTGTAGTGGCACGGATAAATCAGGAGCAAGCTTTGGCCATTCTGATTGCTCCATCGTGGCCGAGGAGGACGTGGTTTTTGGATCTGGTGGGGATGTAATCCTCTCCTTCGTGGAGGTTACCCTTTTGCAGGGATTTGCTGGAACAGGATCCTTTTCAACATCAAAATCTCGATTCTCTGAGGCTGACTGCGTGGAGATTGAACACCTGGGGTGAGAAGCATGGATATCCTTGGCATAAGGCGAAGGTATCCAGAAATCTGTCTTTTCTCCAAGAGGGTTTGGAGAAGGGTCTTGCCGCCAGTTCCTTAAAGGGACAGATTTCGGCATTATCACTCTTGTTGCATAGGAGACTCACTGAGCTCCCTGACATACAATCTTTTGTTCAGGCTCTGTCTAGAATCAGGCCTGTCTTTAGACAGTCTGCTCCTCCATGGAGCTTAAACTTAGTCCTTAAGGTATCGCAGAAGGTTCTGTTTGAGCCTATGCACTCCATTGACATTAAAGGGATACTAACCCCACATTTTTTCTTTCATGATACAGATAGAACATGCAATTTTAAGCAACTTTCTAATTTACTCCTATTATCAATTTTTCTTTGTTCTCATGTTATCTTGATTTGAAGAAGCAGTAATAAAAGGTTAGGAGCCGGCCCATTTTTAGTTCAGCACCTTGGTAGAGCTTGCTGATTGGTTTGCTACATTTAGCCACAAATCAGCAAGTGCTACCCCGGTGCTGAACAAAAAATGGTCCGGCTCTAAAGCTTACAATACTGCTTTTTCAAATCAAGATAGCATGAGAACAAAGACAAATTGATAATAGGAGTAAATTAGAAAGGTGCTTAAAATATCATGCTCTATCTGAATCATGGAAAAAAAATTGGGTTTAGTATCCCTTTAAGCTTCTGTCCTGGAAGGTTCTTTTCCTGTTGGCCATTGCATCGGCACGCAGAGTATCTGAACTGGCAGCCTTGCAATGTGAGCATCCTTATCTGGTTTTTCATGCGGATAAGGCTGTGCTTCTCACTGGTTTTGGGTTTCTTCCCAAGGTGGTGTCTAACCATAACATAAATCAGGAAATAGTTGTTCCTTCTTTATTTCCAAACCCTTCTTCTTCTAAGTAGACGTTACTTCATAACCTGGATGTGGTTCGTGCCTTAAAGTTCTATCTGCAGGCTACAAAGGATTTCAGACAGTCTATATCTCTTTTTGTGGTGTATTCAGGGAATCGCAAGGGGCAGAGAACCTCTTCTACTTCTTTGTTCTTTTTGGTTAAGGAACTTAATTTGCTTGGCTTATGAGACAGCGGGACATAAGCCTCCTCAGAGGATCACGGCTCATTCAACTAGTGGCTTCGTCTTGGGCCTTCAAGAATGAGGCCTCTATGGAGCAAATTTGTAAGGCGGCTACCTGGTAAGTAAGTAAGTTGTTTAAAATGATATGCTCTATCTGAATCTTGAAAGAATATTTTTGTGTTTCATGTCCCTGTAAAATATTGCTGCTGCATGAATTCTTAACCCCTTAAAGACCAACTTTAAGCCCTTAAGGACCAGTGCCGTATCCTGTACGGCACTGCTGTCCTGGGCCTCTTTCTGCCACAATCTCGCTAACAGTAGCAAGATTGCACTATTTCTGCGTTTGCCACGAGTGGGGCAGTGCAGAAATAGTAGTTCAGAGAGAGCGACACTCTGTGTACCTCTCTGCATCGGGTGTTGGTGGTGTGGGAGGGTCAGGTGGGAGGCAGGTGGGCGGCCCATCGCTGGAGGGGAGAAGGAGGGGTGGGAACGGGTTAGAACGCTGAGCTGCAGTAAATAAAAATGAATATAAAACTGGGTACTGGCAGACAGCTGCCAGTACCTAAGATGGCGGACACTAGTTAGAGGGGGAGGGTTAGAGAGCTTTTTGGGAGGGATCGGGAGATGGGAAGGTAAGGGGGTAATCCTACACTTATTAGGAAATAATATTAAAAAAATTTAATTAAAAGGACTAACACTTCGCATTGGCAGACTGTCTGCCAGTACCTAATATGGAGGTCACCAGTGGGGGGGGTGAGGGAGGGAAGAAAGCTGTTTAGGAAAGATCAGGTAGGGATCAGGGGGTGGGAGGGTAATCACTACACTACAGCTAAACTTAACCTTACAAGCTACCTAATTAACCCCTTCACTGCCAGGAATTTCAGAATTGTGGTGCGCAGCTGCAATTACCAAAAAGCGATGGCAAAGCCATGTATGTCTGCCATTTCTGAACAAAGGGGATCCCAGAGAAGCTTTTACATCCACAAGCGGTATATAAATAATTTCAGTGAGAACCCCAAAGTTTGAAATATACCACAATGGGCCTAGATTAATACCTTGGGTTGTCTTCAAAAACATATATACAGTCGTATGCAAAAGTTTAGGCACCCCTGACAATTTCCATGATTTTCATTTATAAATAATTGGGTGTTTGGATCAGCAATTTCATTTTGATCTATTAAATAACTGAAGGACACAGTAATATTTTAGTAGTGAAATTAGGTTTATTGGATTAACAGAAAACGTGCAATATGCATCAAAACGAAATTTGGGCACCCTTGTCATTTTGTTGATTTGAATACCTGTAACTACCTAGCACTGATTAATTGGAACACACAATTGGTTTGGTGAGCCCATTAAGCCTTGAACTTCATAGACGGGTGCATCCAATCATGAGAAAAGGTATTTAAGTTGGCCAATTACAAGTTGTTGTTCTCTTTGACTCTCCTCTGAAGAGTGGCAACATGGGGGCCTCAAAACAACTCTCAAATGACCTGAAAACAAAGATTGTTCAACATTATGGTTTAGGGGAAGGCTACAAAAAGCTATTGCAGAGATTTAAGCTGTCAGTGTCCTCTGTGAGGAACATAGTGAGGAAATGGAAGACCACAGGCACAGTTCTTTTTAGGACCAGAAGTAAAATATCGGAGAGGCAAAGGCAAAGGATGGTGAGAACAATCAAAAACATCCCACAGACCACCTCCAAATACCTACAACATCATCTTGCTGCAGATGGTGTCGCTGTGCATCGTTCAACAATTCAGCATATGGGAGAGTGGTGCGGAAGAAGCCTTTTCTGCACACAAACAGAGTTGCTTGAGGTATGCAAATGCACATTTGGACAAGCCAGCTTCATTTTGAAACAAAGATTGAATTATTTGAACATGACAAGGGGCGTTATGCATGGCGGCAAAAGAACACAGCTTTCCAAGACAAACACTTGCTAGCCACAGTAAAATTTGGTGGATGTTCCATCATGCTGTGGGGCTGTGTGGGAATCTTGTACTGGGAATCTTGTTAAAGTTAAGGGTCACATGGATTCCACTCAATATCAGCAGATACTTTAGAATAATGTTGAGGAATCAGTCACAAAGTTGAAGTTATGCCAGAGCTGGATATTTCAACAAGACAACGGCATTTATGCAGTGGAACAAGTACAATGTTCTGGATTGGCAATCCCAGTCCCCAGACCTGAATAATATTGAAAATCTGTGGGATGATTTGAAACGGGCTGTCCATTTTTGGCAACCATCAAACCTAACTGAACTGGAGATGTTTTGCAAGGAGGAATGGTCCAAAACACCATCATCCAGAATCCAGACACTCATTACAGGCTATAGGAAGCGTCTAGAGGCTGTTATTTCTGCTAAAGGAGGCTCTACTAAATATTAATGCAATATTTCTGTTGGGGTGCCCAAATTTATGCACCTGTCTAAATTTGTTTTGATACATATTGCACATTTTCTGTTAATTCAATAAACCTCATTTCACTACTGAAATATTACTGTGTCCTTCAGTTATTTGATAGATCAAAATGAAATTGCTGATCCAAACACCCAATTAATTATAAATGAAAATCATGGAAATTTTCAGTGGTGCCTAAACCTTTGCATACGACTGTATATAACGGTATATAGTTTTGATAGGTAAATTAAAAAAGGCTCTATTTCTGTTTGAACGTCCTGAGAGTTTAACTCATATATCAAAATAACATGTTACAAATTACATCTATAGATATTAACATAGTTATGGAAATAACTTTCTGCATGGCCAATTATCTTGATAATTAAACTGAATATATTATGACACAGTGTTCTGGAGACAAAAAAATGTGGTTTAAGTGTGGCAGTTTAACACTATCAGTCAGAATATGCGGCAAATATCTCATCCTGTAGATGTTAGA
The DNA here is from genome assembly GCF_027579735.1 of Bombina bombina. Lineage (NCBI taxonomy): Eukaryota > Metazoa > Chordata > Amphibia > Anura > Bombinatoridae > Bombina > Bombina bombina. The sequence continues at coordinate 853,734,993 of NC_069501.1, read as the reverse complement.
CTGTATATCGGGTTTATTATTGCTCAGTTTCCTTCTGATGACACCCATTTACCTCCACCCAAGAGAGTGATAGCAAGGCCTCGCACACAGCATGAAAAAAATGCAAAACATTTATTGTGAAAATTGCCCACTTCACATCAGCGATTCTCAGCCACTATACTAGTGCACTATGGGAAGTCATAGCCACAAGCTGAGGGTGTTGCAGATAATATAGGGTAAAATGTCTTAAGAGAACCACAGTGGGTGATGTGTAATACAGTTTTGTGAGACCTATTATTTTACCTGCATTGTATTTTCTACCTTTGTATAAAAGTTTTAAATCAATATTAAGCTATAGAATAATCTTTATCTTATCTTTAAACTGTGTATTCTTTTTACTTAATGAGGCTTGAAACACAGTTTTTTTTCTTTCACGATTCAGATAGAATATGCAATTTTAAACAACTTTCCAATTTACTTTTGTATCCTTTGTTGAAAAGCATACCTAGGTATGCTCAATAGGAGCAATGTATTAATGAGAGCTAAAAACAAGTTTCACCTAGATTACGAGTTTTGTGTTAGAGGCTATGCGGTGCTAACGAGCAGTTTTTGCTCACCGCTCACTTACCTGCAGCGCTGGTATTATGAGTTTTCACAAACCCGTTGTTAAAAGACAAGAAGTGAGCGTTGAGCAAAATTTTGCTCATTACCGCACTCCAATACCAACGCTGCTTAAGTCAGCGGTGAGCTGGTGTAACGTGCTCGTGCACAATTTCCCCATAGGAATCAACGGGGAGAGCCGGCTGAAAAAAAGTCTAACACCTGCAAAAAAAGCTGCGTAAAACTCCTTAACACAGCCCCATTGATTCCTATGGGGAAATAAAATTTATGTCTACACCTAACACCCTAACATGAACCCCGAGTCTAAAAACCCCTAATCTTATACTTATTAACCCCTAATCTGCCGCCCCCGACATCGACAACACCTACATTATATTATTAACCCCTAATCTGCCGCTCCGGACACCGCCGCCACCTACATTAAACTTATGAACCCCTAATCTTCTGCCCCCAACATCGCCAAAACCTGCATTATATTTATTAACCCCTAATCTGCCGCCCCCAATGTCGCCACCACTTACCTACACTTATTAACCCCTAATCTGCCGCTCCCAACGTCGGCCCCACCTACCTACATTTATTAATCCCTAATCTGCCGCCCCCAACGTCGCCGCCACTATATTAAAGTTATTAAACCCTAAACCTAAGTCTAACCCTAAACCTAACACCCACTAACTTAAATATAATTTAAATAAGTCTAAATAAAATTCCTATCATTAACTACATTATTCCTATTGAAAACTAAATAGTTACCTGTAAAATAAACCCTAAGATAGCTACAATATAAATAATAGTTACATTGTAGCTAGCTTAGGATATATTTTTATTTTACAGGCAAGTTTGTATTTATTTTAACTAGGTAGAATAGTTATTAAATAGTTATTAACTATTTAATAACTACCTAGTTAAAATAAAGACAAATTTACCTGTAAAATAAAACCTAACCTGTTACAATAACACCTAACACTACACTATAATTAAATAAATTAACTAAATTAAATACAATTACCTACGTTAAATTAAATTAGCTAAAGTACAAAAAAACAAACACTAAATTACAGAAAATAATAAACAAATTACAGAAATTGTAACTAATTACACCTAATCTAATAGCCCTATTAAAATAAAAAGCCCCCGCAAAATAAAAAAAAAAAACCTAGCCTAAACTAAATTACCAATAGCCCTTAAAAGGGCCTTTTGCGGTGCATTGCCCCAAAGTAATCAGCTCTTTTACCTGTATAAAAAAATACAAACATCCCCCCCAACAGTAAAACCCACCACCCACACAACCAACCCCCCAAATAAAATACTAGCTAAAAAAAAACCTAAGCTCCGCATTGCCCTGAAAAGGGTATTTGGATGGGCATTGCCCTTAAAAGGGCAGTTAGCTCTTTTGCCGCCCAAACCCTTGTCTAAAAAAGAAAACCCACGCAATACACCCTTAAAAAAACACTAAAAAAACACTAACCCCCTGAAGATCGACTTACCGGGAGACGTCTGCATCCAAGCCGGGCGAAGTGGTCCTCCAGACTGGCAGAAGTCTTCATCCAACCCGGGCAGAAGTGGCCCTCCAGACAGGCAGAAGTCTTCATCCAGACAGCATCTTCTATCTTCATCCATCCATCCGGCGCGGAGCGGGTCCATCTTCAAGACATCCGACGCAGAGCATCCTCTTCATCCGACGACTAAAACAGAATGAAGGTACCTTTAAGTGACGTCATCCAAGATGGCGTCCCTTAGATTCCGATTGGCTGATAGAATCAGCCAATCGGAATTAAGGTAGAAAAAATCCTATTGGCTGATGCAATCAGTCAATAGGATTGAAGTTCAATCCAATCAGCCAATAGGATTGAGCTTGCATTCTATTGGCTGATTGGAACAATCCTATTGACAGATTTCTACCTTAATTCCGATTGGCTGATAGAATTCTATCAGCCAATCGGAATCTAAGGGAAGCCTTCTTGGATGCCGTCAATTAAAGGTACCTTCATTCTGTTTTAGCCGTCGGATGAAGAGGATGCTCCACGTCAGATGTCTTGAAGATGGACCTGCTCCGCGCCGGATGGATGAAGATAGAAGATGGATGAAGATGGATGAAGACTTCTGCCCGTCTGGAGGACCACTTCTGCCCGGCTTGGATGAAGACTTCTGCTTGTCTGGAGGACCACTTCACCCAGCTTGGATGAAGACATCTCCCGGTAAGTCGATCTTCAGGGGGTTAGTGTTAGTTTTTTTTTAAGGGTGTATTGGTGGGTTTTATTTCTTTTTAAAGACACGATGAGTCCACGGATTTCATCCTTACTTGTTGGATATTCACCTCCTGGTCAGTAGGAGGAGGCAAAGAGCACCACAGCAGAGCTGTTAAATAGCTCCTCCCTTCCCTCCCACTCCAGTCATTCTCTTTGCCTACTTTAGTGGTAGGAAGAGGTAAAGTGAGGTGTTAGTTATAGATTCTTCAATCAAGAGTTTATTATTTTTAAAGTAGTGCCAGAGTGTGCTGCTTTGTTCTAGGGTGTAGCTGTAGTCCATATCAGTCTCTACAGTAGAGCTTTTGGTGGCTTTAAAGCAATGGGAACTTGTGGGACATAATTCTCACTGCGCCTCCCATATTCTGTTGCTGCCCTTACACTGATGAAAACCTGAGGTGTTGTTACTCAGGAATCTTATTTAATTGCAGGTCCATGGGAGGGAGAGGATCTCTCACACCTGGAAACTGCCGTGCTGCCAGGCAGAAGATGAGGTAAGTGCTAACTTTATTTCTGGGGGTGAGAAAACTCAGAATAAGTTGGAGCACTTTACTTTCTATATTCAGACCTCATGTAATAATGGGCTTCTTCTAGGGGTTGCAGAAATATATTCTCCTATCGTGCTAGGGGTTACTTGGGCAGTATGGAAGGCACTGGGGCTAATTGTGACTCTCCTTTTCTGGCGGTTCTCACTGATAGGTAACCAACCGGGAGATTTCATATGAGCTGTAATGCACGAGCTCAGTGTGAGGGGGATTCCCTTTTAACATTTATCAGAGGAGTTCGATGTACTGTAATGTAGAGACTCAGTGTGAGGGTGCTTTCCTGTTAGATAACGGACCATGCAGCTTCCTAATCTGTGACGGCTCAGTCAGTTATTTCTCCCATATCAATGGCTAAAAGACCGGGAGTTGACTATTTAAAAGGCCCACGGAGGGCGGAGCTTGTCTGTGTACTGTATTGCAGGATGCGATATTACGTGTAACGGTGCTGTTCTACTAATTTAATATATTAAGCTCCATGGCAATAGTTAAACTACCTAAGAAGGGAAATAGATTGCCCGGTTTGTTATTTATCCCGGTAACTTAGCAAAGACAATAATGGCGACCGGGAGATAACCTTTAAAACGCCCACGAGGGGCGGAGCTTGTTTGGCGCCAGTTTAGTTGCGCTTTCCTTTCTAAGCTTCCGGTTATCAGAAGGAACAGGGGAACAGCACCCTTTTTTCTTAATGCTTCCGGTTATCGGAAGGACCTGTGAATTTATGTCAGTGTTTGCGCTTAAAATGAAAGTGCTTCAGCTGAGTCACAAATTTGCATAGAATGATTGTCAGACGCCACAGCTGGGTTCAGCTGAGTTGTAGAGCGGGTTTACATTTATCTGCCTCTTGTTTTTCCTATGCAGCCAATTTAAATAAAGAAGTTACTCTTTACAATTTAAAGAAACAGTAACGGTTAAAGATGTTACATTTTTTTATTTGGCTCTCATACATATGTGAACCAATAGACCATACAAAGTGTCTCCTTTATTTTATTGCAACTACCAATCTCTTTCCTTGTTCATCTATGTTGTAAAGAGAACTTTCATAAGGGTATTGAGAATTTTTTCCATCAAGTGTTCAAATTTTTTCGTAGCTCACACATGCAGTGCCCTGCGCTTCCTCGGAAACTCCATCTGGAGTTGAGTTGCAAAACATCGCTCCTATTAGGTCATGGCGATATCTGCATTTATTTCTGATTTAATGCCTGAAGGCAGAAGATACTTCGGTAGCATATGGGGGAAAATCTCAGACTCTGTCTGGGTATCTCCTCTATCTGACACTGAAGTTGAAGTTACTTCAGTAGTAATCTTTATCTGATCCTGAGGTTGCTTTTCTTTAATTTTAGCTTGAGTTCCTCCATTTGTGAATGTGGAGGTTTTTAGCTACCCTGGAGTCCAGTTTCTTATACTAAATGTATCCTTCATGGTGAAGCCTTTTCTTGTACCATATAGGGTTATACCAGGTTTTGCAATGGCAGACAGCGGTGTGCATTGCTACCGTCACTAGTGCGGCGGTTTATTGGTTTGATGCATTGTCTGATGCTTTTAGGACAGAAACTTTTGTGGATGAAACCCAGGATAGGATAAAAACTCTTATACTGGCTAATTCCTTTTTTTACAGATGCTTCCCTTCAAGTTATCAATCTGGGAGCAGAAATTTAGGTTTTTTTTCTATTCTAGTTCGCAGAGCATTATGGTTAAAGCCTTGGTCTGCGGCTGTGTCGTCTAAGTTTTTAGCTATTCCTTACAAGGGGTAGACCTTGTATGGACCTGGCCTGTCGGAAATTATCTCCAATATCACGGGAGGTGAGGGTCATCCTCTCCCGCAGGATAAGAGAAACAAACTAATAGGACGACAGCAATTTTCGTTCCTTTCGAAATTTTCCTCTTCTGCCTCCAAACAGGAACAGAGTAGGCCTACATGGAGACCCAATCAATCTTGGAATAAGATAAGTCAATCCAAAAAGCCTGCTGTTGAATCAAGGACAGCATGAAGGGCATCCGGGACCGGATCTTTTAGGGGGCAGGCTTTTCTGCTTCACTCAAACTTAGGTTTGAGATGTTCAGGATCCCTGGGCAATAGAAATAGTGTCCCAGGGATACAAGTTGGAATTCAAGATTTTGCCTCCCAAGGGCAGGTTTCTGCTTTCGAGATTGTCTGCAGACCAGACAAAAAAGAGAGGCGTTCTTACAGGTCCTGTTCCAGTTCAGGAACAGGGTCTGGGATTTTATTCCAATCTGCTCATAGTTCCCAAAAAAGAGGGAACCTTTAGGCTAATTTTAGATCTCAATAATCTAAACAAATTTCTCAGAGTACTGCTCTTCAAGATGGAAGCTATTCGTTCCATTCTCCCTTTGAGCCAAGAGGGTCAATTTATGACAACAGTGGATTTAAGGGACGCGTACCTGCATGTTCTCATTCACAGGGATCATATCAAGTTTCTACGGTTTGCTTTTCTAGACAAACACTTCCAATGCGTGGCTCTTCCTTTCGGTCTTGCCACAGCTCCTAGGATTTTCTGGGACCGCTGTTGGCGGTGCTTCGGTTACGGGGCATTTCAGTGGCGTCCTTTATGAACGACACTAGTCCAGGCGCCATCCTTACAATCAGCAAGGTTCCACTCTGAAATGTCGTTTTCCTTCCCACGATCTCACTGTGGGAAGGTAGATTTGATAAGAGTTCCTTAGTCTCAAATTCAAGGGTAACTTTCTTGGGAACCATAATAGATTCCCTATCGATGAAGATTTTTCTGACAGAAGTCAGGAATTGAAAGATTTTCGATACTGTCTAGCTTTTCAGTCCACTCCTCAGCCATCAGTGGCTCAGTACATGGAGTTAATCGGGCTGATGGTAGCGGAAATGGACATCATCCTGTTTGCTCGGTTCCATCTCTGACCTCCGCAGTTAAACATGCTCAGGCAATGGAATGGAGATTATGCAGATTTGTCTCCTCGAATGCATTTAGAGAAGGAGACAAGGGATTCTCTTCAATTGTGGTTGTCTCTGGATCATCTTTTCCAGTGAACCTGCTTTCGCAGACCATTTTGGGTGATTGTGACAACAGACGCCAGCCTTCTAGGGTTCCCTAATAGGCTCTGGGAGTGTGGACTCAGTCACAGTCTGTTCTTCCTATAAACATCCTGGAGCTGAGAGCGATCTTCAATGCTCTTCTGGCCTGGCCTCAGTTAGCCTCGGTACAGTTTATCAGGTTCCAGTTGGACAACATAACTTCAGTTGCTTACATCACTCATCAGGGAGAAACGAGGAGTTCCTTAGCGATGACAGAGGTAACCAAGATAATTCAGTGGGCGGAGGCCCATTCTTGTTGTCTGTCGACGATCCATATCCCAGGGGTAGACAACTGTGAGGCGGATTTTCTGAACAGGCAGATTTTTCTTCCGGGGGAGTGGAAACTCCAACCGGAAGTGTTCTCCAGTCTGATTCTCAGGTGGGGTCAGCCAGAATTAGACCTCTTGGCATCTCAACAGACTGCCAAGCTCCCGAGATACGGGTCAAGATCCAGGGATTCCCAGGCGGAACTGATAGATGCTGTGGCGGTTCCTTGGACCTTCAGTCTAGCATACCAAATTCTTCTGTTTGTGCTTCTTCCTAGGATCATTGCTCGGATCAAGCAGGAGAGGGCATCAGTGATCCTCATTGTTCCTGCTTGGCTTCGCGGGATTTGGTATGCGGATCTGGTGGATATGTCATCTCTGCCACTGTGGAGACTTCCGTTGAAGAAGGACCTTCTAATTCAAGGGTCTTTCTTTCACCCTAATTTAGTTTCTCTGAGGCATACTGCTTGGAGATTAAACGCTTATTTTTGTCTAAGCGGGGTTTTTCTGACTCGGTCATAGAGACCATGATTTAGGCTTGCAAGCCTGTAACTAGAAAGATTTTCTATAAGATATGGCGTAAATATCTCTTTGGTGTGTATCCAACAGCTACTCATAGAGTAGAGTTAGGATTCTTAGAATTTTGTCTTTTCTCCAAGTGGGTTTGGAGAAAGACTTATTGTCTGATTCCCTAAAGGGTCAAATCTCAGAAATATCTATTTTGTTTCAGAAGCGTCTGGCGGATGTTTTGGATGTACATTCATTTTGTCAGGCCTTGGTCAGAATCAGGCCTGTGTTCAAACCAGTTTCTCCTCAATGGAATCTGAATTTAGTTCTTAAACTTCATCAAGGGATTCCGTTTGAGCCTTTGCATTCCTTCGATATTAAGTTATCTTGGAAAATTGTATTTCTTGTTGCTTTTTCCTCTGCTAGTAGAGTGTCAGAGCTCTCGGCATTGCAGTATGAGTCTCCTTACCTTATTTTCCATTCCGATTAGGTAGTTTTATGTGCTACATTAGGATTTCTTCCTACGGTTGTTTCTGATCGGAACATTAATCGGGAGATTGTTGTTCTTTTTTTGTGTCCTAATCCTTCTTCTCAGAAGGAACAACTCTATACAATTTGGACGTGGTCCCTGCTTTTTCTACTGCAGGCGACTAAGGATTTTTGTCAGTCTTTTCTTTGTTTGTGGTTTTCTCAGAAAAATGTAAGGGACAGAAGGCTACGGCTACTTCTCTTTCTTTCTGACTGAAGAGTTTCATACGTTTTGCATAGGAGACTGCTGGACAGCAGTCTCCAGAGAGTGTTACGACTCATTCCACGAGGGCTGTAGCTTCCTCATGGGCATTTAAAAATAAACTTCTGTAGAACAGATTTGCAAAGCTACAACTTGATCCTCTCTTCATACTTTTTCTAAATTTTACAAATTTGATACTTTTACCTCAGCTGAGGCTGTTTTTGGGAGAAAGGTTTTTCAAGCAGTGGTGCCTTCCGTTTAGGGTCCCTGTCTCGTCCCTCCCTTATCATCCGTTTACTCTAGCTTTGGTATTGTATCCCACAAGTAAGGATGAAATCTGTGGACTCATCGTGTCTTTAAAAAGAAAAGAAAATTTATGCTTACCTGATGATAAATTTATTTCCTTTTAGACACAATGAGTCCACGGCCCGCCCTGTTCTCTGAGACAGATGATTAATTTTTGTAAACTTCAGACACCTCTGCACCTTGGCTTTTCCTTTCTCTTCCTAACTTCGGTCGAATGACTGGAGTGGGAGGGAAGGGAGGAGCTATTTAACAGCTCTGCTGTGGTGCTCTTTGCCTCCTCCTGCTGACCAGGAGGTGGATATCCCACAAGTAAGGATGAAATCTGTGGACTCATCGTGTCTAAAAAGAAATACATTTATCAGGTAAGCATAAATTTTCTTTTTTTTAGATTAGGGTTTGGGCGGCAAAAGAGCTAACTGCCCTTTTAAGGGCAATGCCCATTCAAATGCCCTTTTCAGGGCAATGGGGAGCTTAGGTTTTTTTAGCTAGTATTTTATTTGGGGGGTTGGTTGTGTGGGTGGTGGGTTTTACTGTTGGGGGGTTGTTTGTATTTTTTTTTTACAGGTAAAAGAGCTAATTACTTTGGGGCAATGCCCCGCAAAAGGCCCTTTTAAGGGCTATTGGTAGTTTAGTTTAGGCTAGGGTTTTTTTTATTTTGGGGGGGGGGGGTTTTTTTATTTTAATAGGGCTATTAGATTAGGTGTAATTAGTTAAAATTTCTGTCATTTGTTTATTATTTTCTGTAATTTAGTGTTTTTTTTTTTTTTGTAGTTTAGCTCATTTAATTTAATGTAGGTAATTGTATTTAATTTAGTTAATGTATTTAATTATAGTGTAGTGTTAGGTGTTGTAACTTAGGTTATGTTTTATTTTACAAGTAAATTTGTTTTTATTTTAACTAGGTAGTTATTAAATAGTTAATAACTATTTAATAACTATTCTACCTAGTTAAAATAAATACAAACTTGCCTGTAAAATAAAAATAAACTCTAAGCTAGCTACAATGTAACTATTAGTTATATTGTAGCTAGCTTAGGGTTTATTTTATAGGTAAGTATTTAGTTTTAAATAGGAATAATTTAGTTAATGATAGTAATATTTATTTAGATTTATTTAAATTATTTTTAAGTTAGGGGGTGTTAGGTTTAGGGTTAGACTTAGGTTTAGGGGTTAATAACTTTAATATAGTGGCGGCGACGTTGGGGGCGGCAGATTAGGGGTTAATAAATGTAGGTAGGTGGCGGCAATGTTAGGGCCGGCAGATTAGGGGTTAATAATATTTAACTAATGTTTGCGAGGCGGGAGTGCTGCGGTTTAGGGGTTAATATGTTTATTATAGTGGTGGCGACGTTGGGGGCGACAGATTAGGGGTTAATAAGTGTAGGTAGGTGGCGGCAACATTGGGGGTGGCAGATTAGGGGTTAATAAATATAATGTAGGTGTCTGCGATGTTGGGGGCAGCAGATTAGGGGTTCATAAATATAATGTAGGTGGCGGCGTTGTCCGGAGTGGCAGATTAGAGGTTAAAAATTTTATTATAGTGTTTGTGATGCGGGAGGGCCTCGGTTTAGGGGTTAATAGGTAGTTTATGGGTGTTAGTGTACTTTTTAGCACTTTAGTTATGAGTTTTATGCTACGGCGTTGTACCATAAAACTCTTAACTACTGACTTTTAAATGCATTAGGACTCTTGACAGGGTAGGGTGTACCGCTCACTTTTTGGCCTCCCAGGACAGACTCGTAATATCAGCGCTATGGAAGTTCCATAGAAAAAAGACTTTATGAAGTTTCCGTAAGTCGTTTTGTGGTAAGGCCAAAGAAGTGTGCGGTACACCTAAGCCTTCAAGACTCTTAAAACCAGCGGGCTTAAAAAAGCAGCGTTAGGACCTCTTAAGGCTGCTTTTTTTACCCTAACTCACAACTCGTAATCTAGCCGTTTGGGTTTCAAGTCCCTTTAACCATATTTATATTTCTGTCTGTTTGTAGTAAATGAATGGGTCATTTGAGGAATAGCATATTTCAAAAGTATGTCAGGTTTATCACCCATAGACTGGTTTTTATTTCTAGCATTAGCCAAAAAATATTGCAAATGCTTGCTAATGTTTTAGCAATATCTAATTACCAAAAGTGTCTACACCAGAACTTTTAGTGTTTAAAAAGATAGCTAATCCCTTTATTACCCATTCTTCAGTTTTGCAACATGCTTATATAAATATATTTTTTACCTCTATGATAACCTTGTTTGTTAGCCTCTGCAGACTGCCCCCTTATTTTTAGTTCTTTTGACAGGCTTGCATTTTAGCCAATCAGTGCTGACTCCTAGGTAACTCCATGGGCGTGATTATATGGAACACATGAACTAACGCCCTCTAGTTGTGAAAAACTGTCAAAATGCATTTTGATAAGAGGCGGTCTTCAAGGGCTAAGAAATTAGCATATGAGCCTAGCTTTCAACTAAGAATATCAAGAGAACAAAGTAAATTGGAAAGTTGTTTAAAATGACATACCCTATCTGAATCATGAAAGTTTATTTTTGTCTGTCCCTTTAACATTTAAAGGGATATTAAACAGCTCAAGATATTAGTATAAATAGTTTAATTACATGTAGTAAAACAACTTTGCAATATACTTTCATTATTTATTTTGTTCTCCTTTCCTGTAATTTTATTCTGAATATTGTGGGCTTTACAATTCATGTTAAATATGGAAGTACGGACACAGCGTCCACACTGTCATTGGTTGCACAGTCTAGTAAGCCATTTATAACCATTCCTAATTGGCCTTAGCATAAAAGGTAACCTATGTAGAATGTTACCCTTATTTTTTCAATATTTAAGCAACTAATACAATAAATGTACAAATTATTCTCTGGCTACTCTTTGCTTTGAATACATTCAAGCAATGTTTTATTTAGTGTTTGTCCCTTTAAAGATTAACTACAGAGCAATAATAGACAAGTGCTTCTCAACTTGCCAGATTCATTGATAAAAGATTTTCATTACTGTTACAAGAAAAATAGCAAAAGCAAAATACAAACTTATGTATTGTATATTATCATGTGTTAGCACATTTACAGAATTGACAGAAAATATAAACTAGTATTTTAGATCTTTATTTTTTTAAAAGCCTTCAGGCCACTAGTGGAATTTATTAATAAATGGAAATTAACATTGAAAGTAGATTTTATTTTTAAATGACCAATTTCTCATTTAGGTTATTCATATTTTTCCTTTGCTGTACTGTCTACTGAATAAAACCACTTTTCTAAGTCTGGTATAGGAAAATCTGAGTATATGCAAAGTATAGCACATGTATTACTACTCTAGCTGTCTTTTTTTGTCTCATGTATATAAATGTAAAATAAAAAGCCATGTAATTGAATACAACATACTGATGTTAGTGTAGATGTTATGCCCCTGCTTCTGATGTGGACTAAGGGGAAAAGTCAAGGGAAAGTTATTTTGTTGTTCAATTTATTTTCATGATTACTCAGTTTTCCTAGATGTATCCTTAATTTTTTGTTAGAATCTGGAAGACAAGCAGCAATGAGAAACTTTTACAACATATGACACCCCTGGGGTGTTTATAATGCATCAGCTTGGCCAACATAAACTTCATTAAATAATGCATAAAAAAGATGTCCTGAGTACATCATGTCCAAGACTGAGCTCCTTCTAATCCCCCCCTCAAGCTCTACGCCAACTTCTGACTTTTCTATCCCTGTCGACGGCATCACCATCTCCCCATCGCCCCAAGTCTGCTGACTCAGAGTTACACTTGACTCAAATCTATCCTTTGTCCCCCACATCCAATCTCTTTCTTCATCCTGCCGCAACCACCTATGCAATATTTCCAAGATTTACCCTTTTCTGAGCGCTAACACCACAAAGCAAATAATCCACTCCCTTGTTATTTCCCGACCTGACTACTGCAATAACCTACTCGCTGGCCTTCCTCTTTTCCGCCTCTCCTCCCTTCAATCCATCCTAAATGCCTCTGCCAGGCTAATCCACCTTTCCCGTCGCTCTGTATCTGCTACACCTCTCTGCGAGTCCCTTCATTGGCTCCCCATTCACAGCAGAATTAAATTCAAAATTCTCACCCTTACATACAAAGCTCTCACCAACGCCGCTCCCCTCTACCTATCCTCTCTAATACACAAGTATACTCCAGCCCACCCACTAAGATCCAACAATGACCTGCTCCTTGCATCTGCGACTATCACCTCCTCTCATGCTAGACTGCAGGACTTCTGTCGTGCAGCACCTACCCTCTGGAACACTCTCCCCCATGCTGTCAGGCTTTTCCCTAATCTTTCTTCCTTTAAATGTTCCCTGAAGACTTTTCTGTTCAGAGAACCCTACCACCCAACTAAATAATAAATTAATTCCACTTACCTAACATTTCCCTCATCTAACTCTGCATTAACATCTTTCTCAATCTTGCAGTCCTCACATCCTGTTTCTCTACCTCCTACCCTTCTAGATTGTAAGTTCCCACAGCAATAGGGCCCTCAATTCTTCCTGTATGTGTTTGAAAAAATGTGTCTTGTCTCTTACAAGTTTTATATCATTGTTTTATTTAAAGGGATACTAAACCCAAATTTTTTTCTTACATGATTCAGATAGAGCATGCAGCTTTAAGCAACTTTCTAATTTACTCCTATTATCAATTTTTCTTCATTCTCTTGCTATCTTTATTTGAAATAGAAGACATCTAAGCTAAGGAGCCAGACAAAAAAAAAAGGAGAACAAATCCGGACAATTAGTCAGTGCAAGTTGAGTTTATTCCTTGAGGTGGTAGTTTAGCTGGAGCTGCTTAAACCATCTGACATGTTTCACGCATGTCAATTTTTGGTTCAGACCTTGGACAGCATTTATCGACCAATCAGCAAGAACAACCCAGGTTGTGATCTGAAAATGGGCCGAATTTTACACTTACATTCCTGCTTTTCAAATAAAGATAGCAAGAAAATGAAGAAAAATTGATAATAGGAGTAAATTAGAAATTTTCTTAAAATTGCATGCTCAATCCTGATAGATAAAAATTTGGGTTTAGTGTCACTTTAATTGTACTCATGGACAGCTCTGCGGAATATGTTGGCGCTTCATAAATAAAGTATAATAATAATAATAAATAGTCCTATATAAGTATCAATTCAGACCCAAATTGTCTCATTCATACAATGCAAATTAGACAAGTGGGGGTGCCTGGTGCATATAAAGGGGCATATTTATCAAAGTGCGAGCGGACATGATATTATGTAGCGTATAATTTCCGCTACACATCGATAAATGCCGAAAACATACGCTGTCCGCTTTTATCATTGCACAAGCAGTTCACCAGAACTACTTGTGCAATACCGCCCCCTGCAGATTCGCGGCCAATCGGCCGCTAGCCGGGGGTGTCAATCAACCCGATCGTATTCTGATTTCTGTCCGCCGCCTCAGAGCAGGCTGACAAATTATGGAGCAGCGGTCGGAGCTTGATAATTCGGCCCCAAAAAGTTAATGGTATCACTAAGAAAAGAAAAAAAGACACACCTTTTAGGCACACACTTAGAAATGCTAAATAGCAGTGCAAATAGTATGTATATATATATACATACTATAAAAATATGAAACCAAAAAAGAGACTAAAATAAAACAACCTTTTATTCACCCAGATTTTAAAATTGGGTATAAACATACCCTTATTAAAAACATTTAAAAGTATATAGTACAAAAAAAAAAAAATCAGGACTGCTGGGGTGTCTGAGAATATCAATGAATATTCCATACAAGTGGATCAAATGTCAAAATTTACTAACACACTAGTCCACTTCAAAGAGGTAACTCGATTACCACAATTATTATCGCCTTTGAAAAAGCTCAGGCGTGTAGCTGCTAAGGTATGTGTGAATAATTTGTGTGCACTTTAATTTTGTTATACTTTGATCACACTAGTATCTATCTGGAGTAAGCCCTTGGACTTTATTGTGATAATGCATTCTGTGAGAGTATATATGTGTTAAAGGGACAGTCTACTACAAAATTGTTATTGTTTAAAAAGATAGATAATCCCTTTATTACACATTCCCCAGTATTGCACAACGAAAACAGTTTTATTAATACACTTTGTACCTCTGTGATTACCTTGTATCTAAGCCTCATTTGACAGCCCCCTGATCACATGGCTATTTATTATCTATTGACTTGTATTTTAGCCAATTATTCATAAATAACTACATGGGCGTGAGCACAAAGTTATTTATATGGCCCACATGAACTAGCAGTCTCCTGTTGTGAAATGTAAATAGAAAAGCATGTGATAAGAGGCTGTCTGTAGTGGCTTAGAAACAGGCAGACATTTTGAGGTGTATTTGTTATAAAGTATATTAATATAACAATGATGGTTGTGCAAAGCTGGTGAATGGGTAGTAAAGGTGTTATCTATCTTTTTAAACAATAATAATTTTGGTGTTGACTGTCCCTTTAAGCCCAACTATTACCCAAATTTGTGGGACTCACCTAATCATAGTGGTAATTACTACAGGGATCTTTTTTACTTGCAGAGTGTGCTACAATGGGCTTTTCAGATTGTAGGCCAGTTACCCCTTTGAAGTGGACTAGTGTGTTAGTAAATTTAGAAATATGATCCACTTGTATGGAATAGTCATTGATATTCTCAGACCCCCCAGCAGTCCTGATTTGTTTTTTGTACTATATACTTTTTAAATGCTTTTAATGAGGGTATATGTATATACCTCATTTTTAAATCTGGGTGAATTATAGGTTGTTTATTTTTTCTCTTCTTTTGGTTACAGCTACATGTACTATTTGTACTGCTATTCAACATAGACTTCAGTCAGTTTTGAGACACTTCTTTTGAACGCTGCTTCAGGAACTTGGAGCTGGTTTGTTTTTAAATCTATACTATAATCGCGTTTGTAACACGTCCGTCACTGTATATCACTAACAATATACAATATAATATAATAACAATATACAGTTACATACAGCGCCCTCTATTGGCTGTTAGTTATATACAGCACCCTCTATTGGTTGTTACATACAGCGCCCCCTATTGGTTGTTAGTGATATACAGCGCCCTCTATTGGTTGTTAGTGATATACAGCGCCCTCTATTGATAGTGATATACAGCGTCCTCTATTGGTTGTTATGATATACAGCGCCCTCTATTGGTTGTTAGTGATATACAGCACCCTGTTAGTGATATACAGTGCCCTCTATTGGTTGTTAGTTACATACAGCGCCCTCTATTGGTTGTTAGTGATATACAGCACCCTGTTAGTGATATACAGTGCCCTCTATTGGTTGTTAGTGATATACAGCACCCTGTTAGTTACATACAGCGCCCTCTATTGGTTGTTAGTGATATACAGTGCCCTCTATTGATTGTTAGTGATATACTGCACCCTCTATTGGTTGTTAGTGATATACAGCGCCCTCTATTGGTTATTATTTATATACAGTGCCTTCTATTGGTTATTAGTCATATACAGCGCCATTTATTGGTTATTACTTATATATAGCGCCCTCTAATGGTTATTAGTTATATACAGCACCCTCTATTGGTTATTAGTTATATACAGCACCTTCTATTGGGACAGAGGGATAGGGACATAGGGATAGGGAGAAACTGACAGGGGGACAGGTACAGGGGGACTAGGACACAGGAGCAGAGGGATAGGGACAGAGGGACAGGGATAGAGGGACAGGGATAGATGGACAGGGACAGAGAAATAGGGACAGAGGGATAGGGAAAATGGATAGAGGGACAGGGACAGAGGGATAGGGACAGAGGGATAGGGACAAAGGGACAGGGACAGAGGGACAGGGATAGTGGGACAGGGGCAGAGGGATAGGGATAGAGGACAGAGGGATAGGGACAGAGGGATAGGGACAAAGGGACAGGGACAGAGGGACAGGGATAGTGGGACAGGGGCAGAGGGATAGGGATAGAGGACAGAGGGATAGGGACAGAGGAATGTGGATAGAGGAATAGGGACAGAGGTATAGAGGGACAGGGATAGAGGGATAAATGGATAGGGATAGATGGACCTCACTTTAAAAAAATAGCCTGCCCTCTGGGCAGGCTTATCGCCTAGTTAGTAATAACTTTATTCACGAGGGCTACTTGTTAAAATGTGCACATGGTAATACAGATCACTTTCTACATCAAGACCAGCCCAGTTTTTAAAATTAATCAGCGCTCAGATTGCAACATATTACAGATGCAAATCCCCAAACCCAGAATTCAAAAATCCAGACTTTTTCCATTAATATTTTTTTTAAAAAATTATTAAAATTTAACGTTTTCCTTTACCAGTGAGTCACAATCGTCTCTGCCTGTTTCTTTGATTTGCTAATCTATATTTATTAAAAACAACTATTATTATTACATTTATGATGACAGTACTGCGCTATTTTTCTGATGTTACTATCTATACAAAAGTATTAAACATTATATAAATCTACCTTTATGTTGCATGTATAAGCTTATAACATGTAAATATTGCCTAAATGACATAAGATATTGCTGTTTACATATTGGGGCCGATTTACCATCTGTCGGACGGACGTGATACGCTGTAGCGTTCATGTTCGCCCGACATCGCTGAATGCCGACAGCATACGCTGTCGGCATTTAACATTGCACAAGCAGTTCTGGTGAACTGCTTATGCAGTGCCGCCCCCTGCAGATTTGTGGCTAATCGGCCGCTAGCAGGGGGCGTCAATCAACCCGATCGTATCCGATCGAGTTGATTGCTGTCCGCAACCTCAGAGGCGGCGGACTAGTTAAGGAGCAGCGGTCTTAAGACCACTGCTTCTTAAAGGGAAAGTCTAGACCCAATACATAATTTTGATAACTTATTGTTACACACCAGAAAAGCATCCTGCAACTGATCCTACATCTGTAAGCTTGTAAGAAGTACATGAAACATTTAAATAATCCGCCCACAGCTTTCTTCTTGTCCAGTCACTTGTTTTCTTTGTATGACAGTTCCGCAGTGCACGTTTAATATTTTTCAGTTAACAATTTTAAATTGCACATGTGCAGTGTTTTTTTCCCCCCTAAGCCAGAAATGCAGGGGACATTTATTGCAGGCGGACCAGCATCAGTTCCTATAAATAGTGATAGTTCTATTGCAAGTGATTATTATTATATAGATAATCTTTATATTCTCGTGTTAAGAACATTTTATTTATTCAATTGTTGATTTATGTTATTGTTAATAAAGTATCTCATTACTTATGAATGTTATGACCCACCATTGTCATGATCTCCCGGTCTGTGCAGGTGGACACATCTCTGCACCTCCCCATCATATATAGTTGTGCCAGCTGTAGCAATTTAATTGTGCTCGTGGCTATCTACTACATGAGCGGTGCTGCAGTGCTCTGAGTTGGTGACTACTGATATTGATATTATTTTGCTTCATTTTCTGAGGTTACACCTCATGATCACTCCTTTGATCTGTGTATGATCAATAGATGGTTATTTGCTTTAATGCTAGCTGGAGGCATTGCTCAATCAGACACTTACATGCCCAGTGCAGGCGTTCTTACGTAGGAAAATTAGTCTGTTCACATATTCACTAAACCAAAGCGTACCACTCACTTCCAAGCACCAGGTCACCTAGAAGAGCAAATTATTGAGATCACATTATCTCTTTCAATAAGTGCATATTTACCAGGTTCCATGCTCGTTGGTGTTCTATTTATAACTAATGGATCTGTACTGCCCAACCGTGCAATAGATATAGGTTTATCATATTCACGTCTTTCAATCCTATAAAGCCTGCAGTTTCATATAACATCCACAGAAGCGCATCATAGAATGTTTAACATATATTTTCAGATTCTCTCTTGAATGTCATGATGTTTCTTATTTTTTGGTGTGGTGAAAAGACCTTATAGCATCGAAATTATGACACACACAACAGCACCCATAGCCCCATGCATGCAATGTCACCAATAGCTATTCTGGAAGCGGCAATCATTTCCAGACCTCTGAGGTAGTAACTGAGTGACATGTCATATTTGTCATGGGAATAAAAACCAGGACTTTCTACTAACATAATACACAGCAGTAAAGTGCTGTTAAAAAGTCTAAATAAATCCTACACTTGTGTGTTAGAAAAATCATGAGGTGTGTGAGTATAAGGCTAATGAAGAAATGAAGCACTTCCATTACATTGTACTGGTTGTTCAAAAGAGAAAGCCCTATGCATTACAGCCAATCACCAACTATCTCGTCATGTTTGATTTATAAAAATGATGGGAGGTGTGAAGCTCATTTATCAGCCAATCTGTGCTGATTCAGTGTGCAGATAATTTACATCTTTCTTAGTATGACGATCACAAACTATCCTTATAAATGAATACTGTAATTTTCTGTTGTCATTTATCTTGTTTGGTAATTTGTGTATCTATCTAAACATGAAAGTGGGCTGTACTCTCAAACCGGACTGGGTCCACATCCCATGATACTGCAAAACGTACAGCCCTGGGTGCTTACCAGCACTCACAGCCAGCTGCACAGGGACTCAGGCAGTTAACCCCAGGCTAGCATGGGTGCAAAGCCCATAAGGAAAATTACAATACAAAATTATTAACACAACACATAGAAAGTCTGGCACTGTCTTGCAAGCACACAGCTAGATTAAAAACAAGCTGGAAGAGTTAGTTACAGCATTTGGCCAAATAGTGATAGAATGAAACATAAACAAGGGGCGCCAACATAGTGTAAATCGTATACACAAAACAAATGGTGAATAAAGTGTACAGTGAACTACTCACAAAGCTGGTGGCACCTTAAATCAATAAAGTGCAGACAGGCAAACTGACATTCATAACAGCAGTCAGTACGCTGTGGGTCTCACCCAGGAGGCCCGCGGAGTACGTGTGGATGAGGTGCAGCAGTGGCAAAACCTAAAGACGATGGCAAGGTGATGTGCTCTGGGAACAGGTGTGCCGGTGCTCTTGTAACAGGGATATTGGTCCCACTCTGCTCACACGATCAAAATGTCTTGAAACAGGATAAAATACCACGGATAATAAAACCGGGTCTTGGTTTAAAAACAAGCAGTTTTTTATTAAAACGCGTTTCTCAGTCTATAGAAGACCGTTTCATCAGGCAACCTCTGTGGGCTCATCTATGTGCATTATGCAAATGCACAGTAAGTCCTGGGCTGGCACTCAGCAAAAACGTCACAGTGCGTTCAGCAAAATGTGAAAAGGGAGGGAATCCGCAGAGGTTTAAGTGGCCCATCAATAACACACTAACTAGGAGAGGCTGAGAAAGTGATACTGGCTTCTGCAAAGTACAAAGTTTTCAATTAGACTTGACTGTAGATCTCATGGTAAGGTCTCACTGGAGCCTCAGTTTTTTATTCATATTTATGTGATAACCCTAAGAATTATTTTGGTAACCCTAATTAAAATATCTACCTTGCGGTTCATAAGTTGCTCTGTCTTTGCTTCCAACCCCCCATCTAATTCTCCAAACTCACTATGTCTCTTTCTCTAAACCTTTTCTCTATCTCTCCCCCGCATTTCTGTATCACCCTCTTTGTCTCCCTCCCTCTGTGTGTGTGTGTGTGTCTCTCTCTCTCCCCCTCTGGCGCTCTCTATCCCTCTAGCGCTCTCTTTCATTCTCCCTCTGGCGCTCTCTTTCCCTCTGGCACTCTCTCTCCCTGTGGCGCTCTCTCTCTCTCTGGCACTCTCTCTCCCTCTGGCGCTCTCTCTCTCTCTCTGGCGCTCTCTCCCTCTCTGGCGCACTCTCCCTCTCTCCCTCTCTGGCGCACTCTCCCTCTCTCCCTCCATGTACTCACATCTATTAGTTTTATTAGTTATTCTGTTTTAGTTTTACACATTTCCAGACTATATGGTCTCAAAAAAATGTACAACATGACATTATTTATTTCTCAGCTACCGGGTTTATTACTTCAGTAGTTATAATAATGTTAACCACTTACACATTATTATACACTTTTATTATTTCTAATGTATACATTGTTCTTCCACATGTCTCCAAATAATGCATTTTTTGTTTATAGTATAATCATTATAAAATTGTGTATATGTATAAATATATATATAAATATATATATATATATATATATATATATATATATATATATATATATATATATATATATATAATGTCAATTAGCCGGTGGCCCAGCACTCCAACCTCTGTGGTGTAGCTCTGGCCTGGGTGCAATCCTCAAGGGTCTGATATTTGAAGCTAAGAAGGGCACTCACAGGATTTTTAGTTTCAACAATAGACAGAATTTAATCCGAAAACATCAGAATTTATACATAAATAGTCATAGTCTACGTTTCGGCTCTTTTTTGAGCCTTCTTCAGGACAAGGTTTATTTTAATACGGCTAAGCAGCCATGCTCCCATATCAAGTCATATATATACACTTAATTATACTATAAACAAAAAAATGCATTATTTGGAGACATCAATGTATACATTAGAAATAATAAAACAATGTGTAAGTGGTTAACATTATTAAAACTACTGAAGTAATAAACGCTGTAGCTGAGAAATAAATAAATAATGCATGTTGTACATTTTTTTAGAGACCATATAGTCTGGAAATGTGTAAAACTATTACAGGGGGGGGGTTTGTGTTGCAGACACGATCATTTTTAGAACACAGAGCCATTGAAAATCACTCAAGACAGCGACGAGGAGCAGAAGAAATATAGCAAGGGGTCAAGAGCTCAGCGCAGCTCCTTAGGTTAGAGGAATTTTTTTATTTCCACGTCCAGTGAGAATTTTTTTTTTTTTTAACATCCTGCTGTGTACTTTTTTTTCCAATTGATTCAGTTTATCAGCAAGGATCAGAGAATAGAAAAGCTCAAGAGATATAGTGTGAGGGAGGAGGTGTGGGAGATCGTACCTAGCATACATCTGCAAGTAAATCAAGCAGGGGGATTCAAGACTTCGCCACACAGAGACAGGACAGCTAGTGGAGCAAACATGGGAAAGTAGGGCGGTGTTCTGTGCGGAAAAGCCTCCAGTATAGCAATATGCAGAGTCACAAAAATTACAACATATAGTATTTGGGGAATGATTAGGCAGCAACACTGATGTGTCAACTGCTTATGCAATAATCATCGGGTGTGCGTATTAAAACTTATTTACGACTCTAGCTGTCTGGAAATATTTACAAATGTGTAATTCTTGAATCGGTAGGTTTTTAAGCCATGGACGATTCTAATTCCTACTAGTAGTTATTCAAGAATTTGTAGCCCAATCTGATTCTGACATGTTTTAGGATCCTCGCTCCTCAAGGTTATCATCGTTGGTCAATACCGCGACGGATCTGACATTGACTTTTACTACTCTCAACTCATCATGACCCGTTGAGAATGTGTATGTTAATGGAACTCTCTGTTTTGTGTTCTTAAAAAATTTGTATTGATATTACATTAATAAAATTTATTTTTGAAAAGTAAAAAAAGAAAAAAAAAACTTATTTACAAGTCGATGGTGATTGGAGGAAGCTATCTATACCAACTACATACAAAATGGTGGGCGGAGCTTGGCAGCCATTTTAGGCTGCTAACGAAGTTTAAATCTTTTGCATTTTTGGCAACTTCTTGAAAGCTTATAGAAGAGGGATATAGTGCAGGATGCTTGTGTGGTATGTAAACATATTTAAAAATACTTATATGTAGGGTGTAGACTGTCCCTTTTACTCCTGTTTCCGGAGAGCCTGAAGGGCGTGTGGAAACAGGGTGAAACAGGGTGATTAAGCACGATAATAAATCTCCAAGCTGTCCTATTTTGCAGATGCAAATATACAAATATTCCAAAATCCTAACCATACAACTAAGGGGCATTGATGACGTTGGGTTGGGCCTCTCCTAAAATGTTTTGTTGTACATTTTATCTCTTTCTGCACTATCTTCATCAACCCTGGTCTCTGTCCAAGGTGGCCAACAACAAAACCCTCCTCACTTCTAACTCCAATCATGGAGACAGCCCAAAGTACTGCAAAAGTCCTCAGCTGAATCAGCAGTATGACAGATATGTATGCAGAACTGCGGCAATCAATTATTATTAACTTGCTTAGAAACTGCAGAAGGCCTCTCCATACTCAAATGCACCTTTCTGTTTAGCACTTGGACTTGCCCCACACAGAGCAATCCATACTCCTTTATTCACAATTAAACTGGTAGTTCTAGTCCCTTCTTGTCGTACTTGTCAGTGAAAAGGACCAATCTACTACCAGGCTCTTTTAAGTTGATACCTCACATTGCTGCATGCTCCATCTTTGCATGTAGTTGCTATCATCAATGCATTTACCAAATGCCTTCACTCAGTCGGCATCAGGACATAACAGTACATTACCAGGTTAATTAATTAGCTGTCCAAACAAAGTGGGCTATTAGGTGAGATATTCATCCAGTAACAGAGTGGGTTTTAATTGTCTTTATCTGGAATCAATGGATTTTAAAATGTAAAGAGAAGCTATTCAATGTTTGTTTTTTATTTTAAAAAATCAGAAAAAAACTTCAAATAACATTACTCTAAAACAGCTTCCCATTTTTAATATATTATGGAAAAACGAAAATGGCTCAAGACTCAAAATGGAATGCACAGCAATTTGAAAAAAAGGGCAGAAACTGAATTATGAAAAATAAAAACTGAGGCGGGAGGGTAATCTTTACTTTAAAATCAAAATGTATTTTCTTTCTTCTTTCGAAGTGGTGATTGTATCACCTTACAGTAAGTGCATTACTGCTAAGTTTAACAGTAGGGTATTTGCTGTTATGTAAAATTAAAAACTAACAGTTTAGATTTACTATTTCCTTCTTAATATAAGGAGAGTCCACAGCTTCATTGCTTACTGTTGAGAAATACTGAACCTGGCCACCAGGAGGAGGCAAAGACACCACAGCCATACGCTTAAATCTGGAGTCTGGAGATGCATAGAGAGTCTTTATGTGAACCCATCCAAACTGCCTGCTAACAGCTCCTTAAACAATCAGTGTTGACTAGTTTCACTGCCTGCTCGTTCTTCACTCAAGTCCATGGTAGGAGCGATGCTACAAGACTGAGAGGCTGTGTTTCTGTTCCACAGCAGAGATTCCGGTAAGATCGTTTCAATTTTTACATATGTTTAAAATGCTAGAAGACAGGGTCACAGTGTGGCTCATTTTATCTTAATAGAATCATGGGTTAATATCTCTTGATTTTATGCTGCTTTCTTTCTATTGACACGTTGAGTCCACGGATCATCTCTAATTACTATTGTGAATATCACTCCTGGCCAGCAGGAGGAGGCAAAGAGCACCACAGCAAAGCTGTTAAATATCACCTCCCTTCCCTCCAACCCAGTCATTCTCTTTGCCTACGTTAAAAGCAAGGAGGTGGTAAAGTTTAGGTGTCTGAAAGAAGATTCTTCAATCAAAATTGTATTTTTTTGAAGCAGGGATTTAGTCGTACCCCATGTCAGTCTCTTCAGTAGAGCAGTGGTGGCTTTTAAGCAGTTGGGAACTTGTGGGGTATAATCCTCACTGCGCCTCCCAAATAGTTGTTGCTGCCCTATCCGGAAAGCCTGATTAGGATTATTCAGCCTTTTCCTATTTTTCCCACAGGTCCATGTGAGGGAGAGGACCTCTCATACCATGTGAGCTGCCCTGCTGCCGGGCAGATTTTTCCTCAGGTAAGTGCCTAATTTTATTTCTTATGAAGAATGTGGCACTTTTTTCAGTTAAACCCTTTTTTGGGGGCACTAACAATCCTATTTGGGGTTAATAGGATTTTAGTAGGCAGTGTGTGCAGGCACTGGGGATTTTTGGAGAGAGGCTTAGATTTACTTTATTGTTCCAGCTCTGAAGGCTCAGATATGATTAATGTTCCGTTTTCATTCCGGACCTTGTGGGACAGAGTCAGTATGTTTTTTACTACGGAGCAACGGCTGGCATTGATAAGAATGGGAGCCGGCTTCTTTCTAGTTAAGTTACGCCCACGAATTGGAAGGGCGGGTTTCTGAGGCGGCAATTTAGTGTTGTGCGCCTTTCTGGAGCTCTTCCTGTTAGTTCCGGTCCGGAGTGTGTTGCTGCGTCTCTGCTTACAAAGTTATATCATAGCCGTTTTTGAACAGCTAGACTTGAGTCTGGATCGTAATTGAGTAATCCGGTTCACAGGAGGACAGGTAGGCACCTAAGCAATGAGTGCTGAGGTGAGGAGGCTGTCTGAGGGTTTGTCATGGATTATACCTGTTGCTTTAAATTCTTTCGCTCCTCCTTCTTCCTCACCTGTTATAAGCAGTGATTAACATTCCTTCAGTGCTTGGATATTGTTTCCTGTTAGCTACATGCTGCTAGAGACTCTCAAGCTCCTTTAACTTTTGTCACAGTTTATTCCTTCTGACTAATACAGAATTAAATGCCTAACTTGGCTGGATCACCAGTTTCTCACTTCCAGCAATCATTGTGTTAGCTCTCCTCTGCAGGAATCTTCAGCGTCTGCCTCATATCAATCAGCCTGTCAGCTGCTCTCTGCACCAGACTAAGCCTCCTCCCTCTGGGCACGCTGTAACCGGAACATCCACCAATATGTCTGTTTTGCCAGAGAAGTTTTGCAGGCCTTTCACACTCCCTCTGTTTGATCTTAACACTGAGGTCATCTGTGTGTGAACTTTTGTGTTTCTTCTTTTCAGATACCGGACAGATTAACACAACCAACCTGCTCCTGTACAAACAGTAGTTTGCCTCAGACTACAATTAAAAACAACAACAGCTCATTAAAGGGAACTACAGAGAGGCCTCCTTCCAAGAGACTCTAAGTATTTGTTTGATTTTTTTAATTGTTTATCTGCAACCAGTTCAATACCTTACAGAAGCATTCTGTTTTCATGTATACCAGCAGTTACTTACTGTGAACTCTCTAATATGCTTGCATAAACAAACAACTAGTTTGATTACTTTTCTCTCATGTGAATGTCTTGGGAGCACTGCTTACTTTAACCCTTTCATATTTACTATTAAACTGCAGTTTCTCCGAACTTTTACTCACAAATGGTAATTGGTTCCTTTCACTGCATACATTCCAAGCATTTAAAAGAAAATTGTTGTATCAGTTTTAAAAGTATCTGACAGGGTTATATTAGACTGCTGTTTTTGCGGTAGACAACGAATGATAAAGGAAAATTCTTTTCTTTTAAAATTTAAAGTGACAGTAACTTTCTTTGGTGTTATTATTTTTCAAACTTAAATAAAGCTCTTGAGTTTATTTTGTTTCTAAATTGAGTAAAGATGGATCAAGAGGCCCTGCAAAATGTTACATGTGGCTTGTTTTGATTCTAATGTGGAACCCCCAATTCCATGTTGTCCCTCATGTATTGAAAGAACATTACATTACAGGGATATACTTTTTGAATCTGAGCCATCATTAGCTAAGGCGGCTGCTGTTCAGGGGTCCCCTGTTCAAGATATACCGCAGCTCTCTCCTCAAGTGTTTCAAACATTATCGTCCACTCATGCAGTGCCCTGTGTTTCCTCTCACACTCCAGTTGGAGTTACTTTGCAAGACATTGCTACCCACATATCCTCTGCGGTAACTGATGCACTGTCTGCTTTTCCCATGCTACAGGGAAAGCACAAGAGGAAATGTAAAGAATCAGTGAGTAAGGTTTCTGACACAGTCGTGGCTATTCCGAATGTTCCCTCCCAGAAGTCTGAGGAGAAAGATACTTCGGTAGCATCTGAGGGTAAAGTCTCAGATTCAGACAGTGTAATTCCTTCTACTGACACTGAAGTTGTATCCTTCAGGTTTAAGCTAGAACACCTCCGGTTGTTACTTAAGGAGGTTTTGGCCACTCTGGACGACTCCGACATGACTGTTGTGGTCAATCCTAAGAAGTCAAGTAAGTTAAACAAATACTTGGACCGGGCTACAGAGATTATTGCTCAGGAATGGGAGAGACCTGGTATCCCTTTTTCTCCATCCCCAATTTTTAAGAAGATGTTTCCAATAGCTGACTCTATCAAGGAGTCTTGGCAGACGGTTCCCAAGGTGGAAGAGGCAATTTCCACTTTGGCTAAGAGAACCACTATTCCCATAGAGGATAGCTGAGGATAGCTGTTCCTTTAAGGATCCTATGGATAAGAAGTTGGAATGGTTACACCAGGGTTTACAATGGCAACCTGTGGTGTGTATTGCTACCGTCACCAGTGCGGAGGCACACTGGTTTGATGCGTTGTCTGAATCTATTCAGACAGATACTCCCCTTGAGGAGATCCAAGATAGGATCAAGGCCCTTAAGTTGGCCATTTCCTTTATTATGGATGCTTCCCTACAAGTTATTAAGTTGGGAACAAAGATTTCTGGTTTTGCAGTACTGGCCCGCAGAGCTTTATAGTTGAAATCATGGTTTGCGGATGTTTCGTCTAAGTCTAAGCTTTTGGCGATGACCTACAAGGGTACGACCTTGTTTGGGCCAGGCTTGGCAGAAATTATTTCAGACATTACGGGAGGTAAGGGTCATTTCCTCCCTCAGGATAAGAGGAATAAGCAGAAGGAACGTCAGAGTAATTTTCGTTCCTTTCAAAACTTCAAGGGTAAAAGTTCCTCTCCTTCTGCCAAGCAAGAACAGTCTATGCCTTCCTGGAGGTCCAACCAGTCTTGGAACAAGGGGAAGCAATCTAAGAAGCCGTTAGTGACTCAAAGTCAGCATGAAGGGTCTGCCCCCGATCCGGGACCGGATCTAGTGGGGGCAGACTGTCTTTCTTCTCTCAGGCTTGGGTTCAGGATGTACCGGATCCCTGGGTGGTGGACATCGTGTCCCGGGGATACAAACTAGAGTTCAAAACCTTTCCTTCCAGGGGCAGGTTTCTGCTCTCCAGATTATTTGTAGACCAGATAAAGAGGGAGGCATTCTTACACTGTGTCTGGGACCTTTCTGATCTAGGAGTGATAGTTCCTGTTCCAATGCAGGAACAGGTTCTGGGATTCTACTCCAATCTGTTCGTGGTTCCCAAAAAAAGAGTGAACTTTCAGGCCAATTTTGATCTCAAAAGTCTCAACAAGTTTCTTAGGGTACTGTCTTTCAAGATGCAAACTATTCGTTCCATTCTTCCCTTGGTTCAAGAGGGTCAATTCATGACAACGGTAGATTTGAAGGATGCGTACCTACATGTTCCCATCCACGGGGATCATCACAAGTTTCTGAGGTTCACCTTTCTAGACAAACACTTCCAGTTTATGGCTCTTCCTTTCAGCCTTGCCACAGCTCCCAGAATTTTCTCAAAAGCATTGCAGTGGTGCCTTATCTGGGCGCCATCCTTTCATCAAGCAAGCTCCCACACAGAGATGTTGTTATCTTTTCTGCGTTCCCATGGATGGAAGGTGAACTTGGGAAAGAGTTCCTTGAAATCAGCTACAAGGGTAGTGTTCTTGGGAACCATAATAGATTCCTTATCAAGGAAAATATTTCTGACAGAGGTCAGAAAGACATAGATTTTCGACTCTTGCCTTGTCCTTCAGTCCTCTCCTCGGACATCAGTGGCTCAATGTATGGAGGTAGTGGGTCTGATGATGGTAGATGCCATGGACATCATTCCATTTGCCCGATTCCATCTCAGACCTCTGCAGTTATGCATGCTCAAACAATGGAACAGGGATTATGCGGATCTGTCTCCACATTTATATCTGGATCAGGCGACAATTGATTCTCTTCCTTGGTGGTCATCTCGGGAACATCTCTCCCAGGGAACCTGCTTCCGCAGACCTTCCTGGGTGATTGTGACCCCGGATGCCAGACTGTTGGGATGGGAAGCAGTCTGGGGCTCACTAAGGGCTCAGGGGATGTGGTCTCGGGAGGAGTCTGTTCTCCCCGTAAACATCCTAGAGCAATCTTCAATGCTCTTCTGGCCTGGCCTCAGTTAGCTTCAGCCCGGTTTATCAGGTTCCAGTTGTACAACATAACTTCAGTGGCTTACATTAACCATCAGGGAGGAACTCGGAGTTCCTTGGCCATGACAGAGGTAGCCAAAAAAATTTAATGGGTGGAGACCCACAACTGCTGTCTATCTGCAATCCACATTCCAGGTGTGGACAATTGGGAAGCGGATTTTCTGAGCAGACAGACCTTTCACCCGGGGGAGTGGGAACTCCATCCAGAGGTGTTTTCCAATTTGATTCTCAAATGGGGGCAGCCGGAACTTGATCTTATGGCTTTTCGACAGAATGCCAAGCTCCTGGCGTACGGGTTGAGGAAGGCTGTACTGATAGATGCTCTGGCGGTTCCTTGGACCTTCAGTCTAGCATACTTATTTCCTCTGTTCCCTCTGCTTCCACGGGTCATTGCTCAAATCAAGCAGGAGAGGGCGTCAGTGATTCTCATTGCACCAGCGTGGCCTTGCAGGATCTGGTATGCAGATCTAGTGGAGATGTCATCTCTTCCACCTTTGAGACTTCCACTGAGGAAGGACCTTCTACTTCAAGGACCCTTCCTTCATCCAAATCTAGTTTCTCTGAAGCTGACTGCTTGGAGATTGAACGCTTAATTCTATCTAAGCGTGATTTTTCTGAGTCGGTCATTGAGACCATGATTCAGGCTCGTAAGCCTGTTAACAGAAAGATTTACTATAAGATATGGCGTAAATATCTGTATTGGTGTGAATCCAGAGGCTACTCTTGGAGTAGAGTTCGGATTCCTAGAATTTTGTCTTTTCTCCAGGAGGGTCTGGAGAAGGAATTATCTGCTAGTACCTTGAAAGGTCAAATTTCTGCCTTATCTATATTGTTGCATAAACGTCTGGCGGACATGCCAGATGTGCAATCCTTCTGTCAGGCCTTGGTCAGAATCAGGCCTGTGTTCAAACCTGTTACTCCTCCATTGAGTCTTAACCTTGTTCTTTAAACCTATGCTTTCTTTAGATATTAAGCTGTTATTTTGGAAAGTTTTGTTTCTTGTTGCAATTTCTTCTGCTCGTAGAGTCTCTAAGCTCTCGGCGTTGCAGTATGAATCCCCTTACCTTATTTTCCATTCGGATAGGGTAGTTCTGCGTACTAAGTTAGGGTTCCTCCCTAAAGTGGTTTTGGATAAAAACATTAATCAGGCAATCGTTTTTCCTTCTTTGTGTCCTAACCCTTTTTCTCAGAAGGAGCGTCTGCTGCACAACCTAGATGTGGTGCGTGCGTTGAAATACTATTCGCAGGCGACTAAGGATTTTCGCCAGTCTTCTGATTTATTTGTTGTTTTCTCTGGGAAACGCAAGGGTCAGAAAGCTATGGCTACTTCTCTTTCTTTGTGGCGGAATAGTATAATTCATTTGGCCTATGAAACTGCTGGACAGCAGCCTCCTGAGAGTATCACGGCTCATTCCACAAGGGCTGTTTTCTCTTCCTGGGCATTCAAAAATTAAGCTTCTGTGGAACAGATTTGCAAGGCCTGGTCCTTTCTACACACTTTTTCAAAATTCTATAAATTTTATACTTTTTCCTCGGCTGAGGTTTCTTTTGGGAGAAAGGTTCTTCAAGCAGTGGTGCTTTCCATTTAGGTTCTCTGTCTTGTCCCTCCCTTATCATCTGTATCCTCTAGCTTGGGTATTGATTTCCAATAGTAATTAGAGATGATCCATGGACTCACTGTGTCATTAGAAAGAAAACGAAATTGATGCTTTTGTGATAAATTTATTTATTTCTTGACACGGTGATTCCACGGCCCGCCCTGTATTTTTACAGACAGTTTTTTCTTTGTTATTTGTTTGTTGCTTTTTCTCTGTATTGTTTTGGTCCAGGAAGTGGTGAGTGCCCCAGCCACTGGGAGTATAAAGGTGCCATTTTGTGAGAAATAAAGATAGTTTTATTCTGTGTTCTACTGTCATTAGCTTAAGCTATGGAGGATTCTGAGGTTCTTGAGGGTACTCCCTCTATTCCAAATAGTAATACCTGTTTATATTGTGAGGAGGCCTTGGTATGCCGCCCTCTCAACTATGTTTCACATGCCTCGAAAAGGTTATATCTAAGTAATGTAACCCCTTTAGTACCACTGAGCCGTCTACCTCTGAGGACTCGCCGTCCCGTGAGGTGCATACCCATCAATCATCTCCCTCATCACATGCAGCTTCCCATAGCACGCCTGATCCTCCATCTGGAGGGAGCCTTTTACCATCAGACTTTACTGCGCAGTTAAAAACAGCTGTGTCTGAAGCCCTTAGTGCTTTACCTCGCCCTGCCAAGTGCAAGCAAAAAGGTTAAACATAGCTCTCCTGCCCAGGGATCATCAAGCGATTTATTGGATTTATCTGTTTTTCAATTATCCAAGGATAGGTCTTCAGAGGGAGAACTTTCTGGGTCGGACCTGCTACCTCTAGGCCTCCCGCTGCAGAGGAACCAGCCTTTAGATTTAAGATTAAACACTTACGTTTTCTTCTAAAGGAGGTTCTGTCTACGTTAGAGGTTCCAGAGGTCAAGTTGCCTGATGAACCTTTGATTCCTAAATTAGACAGAGTTTACGAGGACAGGGTAGCACCACTAACTTTTCCTGTACCTGTAAAAATGGCAACTATTATTAAGAATGAATGGGATAGAATTGGATCTTCCTTTTCCCTTCGTCTGCTTTTAAAAAATTATTCCCGGACCCGGACTCTCAATTGCAGTTGTGGGGTTCCGTCCCTAAGGTGGATGGCGCTATCTCCACGCTAGCCAAGCATACTACTATCCCTCTTGAGGATAGCTCATTGTTCAGAGAGCTGATGGATAAGAAGATGGAAACTTTTCTCAGAAAAATGTTTCAGTATACATGATACTTGTTTCAACAGGCAGCGGCTGTTGCCTCGGTTGCTGGAGCTGCGGCCTATTGGTGCGACTCCTTAGTGAAATTGATTGAGGTGGAGGGTCCCCTCGACATTATCCAGGACAGAATTAAAACCTTGAGAATTGCTAATTCTTTTATCTGTGATGCAAACATGCAGATTATTCGCCTGAATCCTAAGGTTTCTGGTTTTTCAGTACTGACCCATCGGGCACTTTGGCTGAAGTCCTGGTCTGCAGTCTAGACTACTTTCCCTTCCTTTTAAGAGAAATATTTTATTTGGTCCAGGCCTGGACTCCATTATCTCCATGATTACAGGGGGCAAGGGTGCCTTCCTACCGCAGAATAAAAAGAACAAGCCTAAGGGACAAGGATCTAATTTTCGTTCTGAGAAATACCATTGTCAGCAGTCCTCCTCTAAGCCAGAGCAAACCAAGAGTACTTGGAAGCCGGCTCAATCCTGGAATAAATCAAAGCAGAGCAAGAAGCCTGCCAAGACCAAATCGGCATGAAGGGGCGGCCCCCGATCCAGCGCTGGATCGTGTAGGGTGCAGACTGTCGCTGTTTTTAGACACTTGGTTCAGGGACGTGCAGGATCCATGGGTCCTGGAGGTCATAGATCAGGGATACAAGATAGGTTTCAAGTCTCAACCACCCAAGGGCAGATTTCTCCTCTCAAACCTGTCTTCAAAACCAGAAAAGAGGGAAGCCTTTCTGGGGTGCGTGCGGGATCTGTCCTCCTTGGGGGTCATTCTTCCGGTTCCTATCAGAGGTTTGGGATACTATTCAAACCTGTTCATGGTCCCAAAGAAGGAGGGAACTTTCCACCCGATTCTGGACCTAAAGTGCTTAAACAAGTTTCTAAATGTCCCTTTGTTCAAGATGGAGACAATAAGGTCCATCCTTCCTCTAGTTCATGAAGGACAGTTCATGACCACTATAGATCTGAAGGATACCTACCTTCACGTTCCAATCCACAAGGATCACTACTAGTTCCTAAGGTTTGCGTTCCTGGACAAGCACTTCCAGTTCATTGCACTTCTGTTTGGTATAGCTACTGCTCCAATAATTTTTACGAAGGTTCTAGGGGCTCTCCTGGCCATTGCAAGAACCCAGGGTATAGCAGTAGTGCCCTACTTGGACGATATTCTGGTACAAACACCATCATTTCATCTGGCGGAGGACCATTCGGTATCTCTTCTCTCTCTTCTTGGATCTTATGGATAGAAGATAAACTTAGAAAAGAGTTCTCTTATTCCAAGCACCAGGGTAGAATTCCTGGATACTATAATAGACTCAATATCAATGAGGATATTTCTAACAGACCAAAGACGTTGCAAGCTAGCTTCGGCATGTCTTGCCCTCCGGAGGCCATCTGTGGCTCAGTGTATGGAGGTAATTGGTCTCATGGTGTCCAGCATGGACATCATTCCCTTTGCCAGGTTCTGTCTCAGACTGTTACAGCTGTGCATGCTGAGGCAGTGGAACGACGATCATTCAGATCTGTCTCAACAGATTTCCCTGGACAACCAGTCGAGAGAATTGCTCTCTTGGTGGCTCTGTCCAGATCATCTGTCCCGAGGGACATGCTTTCTAAGACCATCCTGGGAGATTGTGACTACGGACTTGAGTCTATCAGGATGGGGAGCTGTTTAGGGTGCCAAGAAGGCACAGGGCCTGTGGTCTCAGGAGGTATGCTCCCTCTTGATCAACATTCTGGAATTTCGAGCACTCTTCAATGCTCTGAAGGCTTGGCCTCTTTTGGGTTCATCCCAGTTTATCAGATTCCAATCAGACAATATAACCTCGGTGGCTTACATCAACCATCAGGGGAGAACGAGAAGCTCCCTAGCAATGAGGGAAGTATCTCAGATTCTGGAGTGGGCGGACGCCCACATTTGTTCACTGTCAGCGATCCACATTCCGGGTGTGGACAACAGGGAAGCGGATTTTCTCAGCAGACAATCCTTTCATCCAGCGGAATGGTCTCTCCATCCCGAAGTGTTTGCGGAGATATGCAACAGATGGCAGACGCCGGAGATAGATCTCATGGCGTCTTGTCTCAATACCAAGCTACCCATATATGGGTCGAGGTCCAGGGATCCTCAGGCGAAGCTAATAGATGCATTAGCAGTGCCTTGGAGGTTCAGTCCAATCTACCTTTTCCCGCCGTTACCACTCCTTCCTCGTGTAGTGGCCTCAATAAAGCAGGAGCAGGCGTCAATGATACTGATTACTCCATCGTGGCCGCGAAGGATGTGATTCGCTGATCTGGTGGGGATGTCATATTCTCCTCCATGGAGGTTACCTTGTCGCAGGGATCTTCTGGAACAAGGTCCCTTTGTTCATCAAAATCTAGATTCTCTTAGGCTGACTGCGTGGAGATTTAACGCTTAGTCCTAGCCAAGAGAGGTTTTTCTGAGAGAGTTATTGATACTCTCATTCAAGCTCATAAGCCGGTTACTTGTCGCATCTATCATAAGCCGTGGAGAACCTACTTATTCTGGTGTGAAGAGAGTGGATTTCCCTGGCATAAGGTTAAGGTTGCCAGGATACTATCGTTTCTCCAGGATGGACTGGAGAAGGGTCTTTCTGCCAGTTCCCTGAGGGGACAGATTTCGCCCCTGTCTGTTTTACTGCACAAGAGGCTCTCGGAGCTTCCAGATGTACAGTCTTTTGTTAAAGCTCCTATTAGGATCAGACCTGTGTTCAGATCTAAGGCTTCTCCTTGGAGTCTGAATCTGGTTCGTAAGGTTTTGCAACGGGCTCCGTTTGAGCCTATCCATGATATTAACATTAAGTTGTTTTCCTGGAAGGTTCTTTTTCTACTTGCTATTGTTTCTGAGATTGCTGCTTTACAATGTGAGCCTCCTTATCTGGTGTTCTATTCTGATAATCCTTCTTCTTCAAAGTAACGTTTGCTTCATAATTTGGACGTGGTTTGCGCCTTGAAGTGCTATCTTCAAGCTACTGAGGAATTTAGACAAACTTCTTCCTTGTTTGTTGCCTATTCTGGGAAGCGTAAGAGTCAGAAGGTCTCTTTGACTTCCTTATCTTTTTGGTTACGGAGTGTTATCCGCTTAGTTTTTGAGACAGCGGGACATAAACCTCCTCAGAGAATTACGGCTCATTCTACTAGAGCCGTGGCTTTTTCTTTGGCCTTTAAGAACGAGGCGTCCATGGATCAGATTTGTAAGGTGTCTACCTGGTCCTCCTTACATACTTTTTCTAAATTTTACAAGTTTGATGTTTTTGCTTCAGCTGAAGTAGCCTTCGGGAGAAAGGTTTTGCAGGCTGTGGTGCCCTCAGATTAGGGTCTGCCTCTCTTTTTGTTCCTCCCGTTATCATTCAGTATCCTTTAGAGTAGGGGTCTCCAACCTTTCGAACCTCATGGACCACTAAACTCACAATTTTGAATCCTGTGGACCACTAAAATGTTTTTTTTTTAAAAGGTACAAACCTCTATAGTGTGTGTGTATATATATATATATATATATATATATATATATACACACACACATACATATACACACTCATACATATACACACTCATATACACTCATACATAAACACACACACATACAGTACATAACTAGTATAACCATAGCTAAGTTTACATTATGTATATATTTACACATTTTTTAAGAATGACAGAACTGAGTGAATACTTCCAAATGACAGATGATGGGCGAGTGCCAAAAAGAATAAATGTTTAAAAGGACCACAAGACTTCCAAGTTACCTCCCCAGTTAGGAATTTATTAAAACTACTTATGATCATGGACAGACATTGGAGTCATAAATTAAGTTTATATCAGAGAGCTCTCAATATGGATGTGAGCTAACCCCAACTGATGTTACTGGCAATTACTATAATACTGGTTGGATATGACTAATCTGCTGGATGGCAATTACTGGAATTCAGGTGGAATGACTTTATGCGCGGGAAAATTATTAGAATTAAAAATAATTAATATTTAATATTAAAAAAAAAAGGAGAGGGAAGGAAGACAAACAGTGATGTAAGTCCATCTGAAGGAATTAGAAAACTACTACTAAGAGACAGGTAAAGGGGAGAAAAATGAAATATAAGAGACATTTTTTTACATACTTTAATTCCACTATTTCAATCCAAGACTATAACAACCTCTGCTGGCTTTAGAATGGAAGCATCTTTCTCTGAGCAGCACGCTGGGTGGGAGGAGTCAAAAATGCAATCTAACTACGCAAGTTGTGCATTACTATGCAACGTGCGTAGGGAGATCGTAATTTAACTTCTCTGTCGGTTTTCACTGATGTCCAGCCAGGCACTGTAGGGAGTTGCAGCGCGACAGGGGTAACACCATCAGAGGAGATTAATTCTTCTCGTGGACCACCAGTGGTCCATGGACCACTGGTTGGCGACCACTGCTTTAGAGCTTGGGTATGTGTCACAACAGTAAGGAATGAAGCCGTGAACTCTCCTTATATTAAGAAGGAAAACATAAATTATGCTTACCAGACAATTTCATTTCCTTCTATATAAGGAGAGTCCACGGCCCCCGCCCGTATTCTCTCATGGGCCACCCTTTAAATTATATTTTTCTTCTGGCACCTTTTATACCCTGATATTTCTCCTACTGTTCCTTGTTCCCTCTGCAGATTGACTGGAGGATAGGGGAAGTGGGAGAGGTATTTAAGCCTTTGGCTGGGGTGTCTTTGCCTCCTCCTGGTGGCCAGGTTCAATATTTCCCAACAGTAAGGAATGGAGCCATGGACTCTCCTTATACAGAAGGAAATTAAATTATCTGGTAAGCATAATTTATGTTATTAAAAATATGGGCCCCACAGAAGGAACAAATGCAGCAAAATTGCATACACCTGTAATTACTGGCACACAAGTTATAAAACCTGTAATCATTGGAACAAAATTGAGTACACGTCATTTCCATTTAGCCTAATTGCATGGATATGGTTATAAAATGACCTGTGAACATCAGAAATGTTTCAGTTTTGGACCTATGGACTGTGTCTATCTACACGTCTGCATCATGGCTCCCCATGGAAAAGAATTGCAAATGGAATTGAAAAATCTGATTGTGAGATTTCTCAAAGATGGAAAAGAATACAGGAAAATCAGTGACCAATAAAAACCCAGTTGCAGCAGTAATCAGGATGTTTAGAACAAGCCATAGTCAGAGCTGCAGAAACCACAGTCACTGCACTGCTAGAATAATAAGCTATGAAAAACATACGGGCAAGTGCTTCAGACTTGGCTCATGGGTTATAAATTGAATTTTAGAGTTTCTGTGACAGAGTGAAGGACATAATGTCAGACAGTAAGAAGGACATTGCATAATGTCAGACAGTAAGAAGGACATTGCATAATGTCAACCTCTATGGACGGCATCCAAGAAAAAAAAAACATTGCTTGCTCTTTGGCACAAAACTATTTGTTTAGATGAGACCAAGATACATTTGTTTGGCTCAGATGGGGTCCGGCATTTGGAGTGAACCTGACCAGGACTACTACAGTGAATGCATAGTCCTAATAGTGAGCACGGAGGTAGGAGTGATGGTACCATGAATATATGTGAATAGACCAAAATACTGGCTGACAAGATGACTCCAAATCTCCAGGAGCTCTGTAGAAGACGAATATCCCAGCATAATAACAATGCAAAGCACACTGACAAAATCACCAGAGTTTTTAAAGAAGAAAAAAATAAAAACTGTGATCTCGCCAAGTATTTCATCTGACTTGTATCCAATAGAACACCCTTGTGATTATTTTAAAGATAAAGGTAGAGCAACACAATCCCTCCAGCAAAGAGCAGCGGAAATCTTTTTTCTCTCTGAACATTGGCAGAACATCTCTGCAACACTGGTATCCTCCATGCTGAGGAGGATTGAGTCTTTCATGAAAAATAAAGTTTGAACTATTGAAAATAATAAAATATTTGAATCTCAGTAATGAAAGGTTTTCTAACTTTGTTGCGTTGAATTACTGTAAGGTGATACAATGTTGAATCATTTGGCATGCTGTTATATAATATATATGTGTGTGTGTATATATATATATATATATATATATATATATATATATATATATATACAGGGAGTGCAGAATTATTAGGCAAGTTGTATTTTTGAGGATTAATTTTATTATTGAACAACAACCATGTTCTCAATGAACCCAAAAAACTCATTAATATCAAAGCTGAATAGTTTTGGAAGTAGTTTTTAGTTTGTTTTTAGTTATAGCTATTTTAGGGGGATATCTGTGTGTGCAGGTGACTATTACTGTGCATAATTATTAGGCAACTTAACAAAAAACAAATATATACACATTTCAATTATTTATTTTTACCAGTGAAACCAATATAACATCTCAACATTCACAAATATACATTTCTGACATTCAAAAACAAAACAAAAACAAATCAGTGACCAATATAGCCACCTTTCTTTGCAAGGACACTCAAAAGCCTGCCATCCATGGATTCTGTCAGTGTTTTGATCTGTTCACCATCAACATTGCGTGCAGCAGCAACCACAGCCTCCCAGACACTGTTCAGAGAGGTGTACTGTTTTCCCTCCTTGTAAATCTCACATTTGATGATGGACCACAGGTTCTCAATGGGGTTCAGATCAGGTGAACAAGGAGGCCATGTCATTAGATTTTCTTCTTTTATACCCTTTCTTGCCAGCCACGCTGTGGAGTACTTGGACGTGTGTGATGGAGCATTGTCCTGCATGAAAATCATGTTTTTCTTGAAGGATGCAGACTTCTTCCTGTACCACTGCTTGAAGAAGGTGTCTTCCAGAAACTGGCAGTAGGACTGGGAGTTGAGCTTGACTCCATCCTCAACCCGAAAAGGCCCCACAAGCTCATCTTTGATGATACCAGCCCAAACCAGTACTCCACCTCCACCTTGCTGGCGTCTGAGTCGGACTGGAGCTCTCTGCCCTTTACCAATCCAGCCACGGGCCCATCCATCTGGCCCATCAAGACTCACTCTCATTTCATCAGTCCATAAAACCTTAGAAAAATCAGTCTTGAGATATTTCTTGGCCCAGTCTTGACGTTTCAGCTTGTGTGTCTTGTCCAGTGGTGGTCGTCTTTCAGCCTTTCTTACCTTGGCCATGTCTCTGAGTATTGCACACCTTGTGCTTTTGGGCACTCCAGTGATGTTGCAGCTCTGAAATATGGCCAAACTGGTGGCAAGTGGCATCTTGGCAGCTGCACGCTTGACTTTTCTCAGTTCATGGGCAGTTATTTTGCGCCTTGGTTTTTCCACACGCTTCGCACGACCCTGTTGACTATTTTGAATGAAACGCTTGATTGTTCGATGATCACGCTTCAGAAGCTTTGCAATTTTAAGAGTGCTGCATCCCTCTGCAAGATATCTCACTATTTTTGACTTTTCTGAGCCTATCAAGTCCTTCTTTTGACCCATTTTGCCAAAGGAAAGGAAGTTGCCTAATAATTATGCACACCTGATATAGGGTATTGATGTCATTAGACCACACCCCTTCTCATTACAGAGATGCACATCACCTAATATGCTTAATTGGTAGTAGGCTTTCAATTCTATACAGCTTGGAGTAAGACAACATGCATAAAGAGGATGATGTGGTCAAAATACTCATTTGCCTAATAATTCTGCACTCCCTGTATATATATATATAT
Organism: Bombina bombina; assembly: GCF_027579735.1. Lineage (NCBI taxonomy): Eukaryota > Metazoa > Chordata > Amphibia > Anura > Bombinatoridae > Bombina > Bombina bombina. The sequence continues at coordinate 853,696,262 of NC_069501.1, read as the reverse complement.
ATATATATATACAGGGAGTGCAGAATTATTAGGCAAGTTGTATTTTTGAGGATTAATTTTATTATTGAACAACAACCATGTTCTCAATGAACCCAAAAAACTCATTAATATCAAAGCTGAATATTTTTGGAAGTAGTTTTTAGTTTGTTTTTAGTTATAGCTATTTTAGGGGGATATCTGTGTGTGCAGGTGACTATTACTGTGCATAATTATTAGGCAACTTAACAAAAAACAAATATATACCCATTTCAATTATTTATTTTTACCAGTGAAACCAATATAACATCTCAACATTCACAAATATACATTTCTGACATTCAAAAACAAAGCAAAAACAAATAAGTGACCAATATAGCCACCTTTCTTTGCAAGGACACTCAAAAGCCTGCCATCCATGGATTCTGTCAGTGTTTTGATCTGTTCACCATCAACATTGCATGCAGCAGCAACCACAGCCTCCCAGACACTGTTCAGAGAGGTGTACTGTTTTCCCTCCTTGTAAATCTCACATTTGATGATGGACCACAGGTTCTCAATGGGGTTCATATCAGGTGAACAAGGAGGCCATGTCATTAGATTTTCTTTTTTTATACCCTTTCTTGCCAGCCATGCTGTGGAGTACTTGGACGCGTGTGATGGAGCATTGTCCTGCATGAAAATCATGTTTTTCTTGAAGGATGCAGACTTCTTCCTGTACCACTGCTTGAAGAAGGTGTCTTCCAGAAACTGGCAGTAGGACTGGGAGTTGAGCTTGACTCCATCCTCAACCCGAAAAGGCCCCACAAGCTCATCTTTGATGATACCAGCCCAAACCAGTACTCCACCTCCACCTTGCTGGCGTCTGAGTCGGACTGGAGCTCTCTGCCCTTTACCAATCCAGCCACGGGCCCATCCATCTGGCCCATCAAGACTCACTCTCATTTCATCAGTCCATAAAACCTTAGAAAAATCAGTCTTGAGATATTTCTTGGCCCAGTCTTGACGTTTCAGCTTGTGTGTCTTGTTCAGTGGTGGTCGTCTTTCAGCCTTTCTTACCTTGGCCATGTCTCTGAGTATTGCACACCTTGTGCTTTTGGGCACTCCAGTGATGTTGCAGCTCTGAAATATGGCCAAACTGGTGGCAAGTGGCATCTTGGCAGCTGCATGCTTGACTTTTCTCAGTTCATGGGCAGTTATTTTGCGCCTTGGTTTTTCCACACGCTTCTTGCGACCCTGTTGACTATTTTGAATGAAACGCTTGATTGTTCGATGATCACGCTTCAGACGCTTTGCAATTTTAAGAGTGCTGCATCCCTCTGCAAGATATCTCACTATTTTTGACTTTTCTGAGCCTGTCAAGTCCTTCTTTTGACCCATTTTGCCAAAGGAAAGGAAGTTGCCTAATAATTATGCACACCTGATATAGGGTGTTGATGTCATTAGACCACACCCCTTCTCATTACAGAGATGCACATCACCTAATATGCTTAATTGGTAGTAGGTTTTCAAGCCTATACAGCTTGGAGTAAGACAACATGCATAAAGAGGATGATGTGGTCAAAATACTCATTTGCCTAATAATTCTGCACACAGTGTATATATATATATATATATATAGATAGATAGATAGATTTATTATTATTATTATCGGTTATTTGTAGAGCGCCAACAGATTCCGCAGCACTATACCAAATGCGGAGTACAACAAAACAATTATATGGATCAAATGGGTAGAGGGCCCTGCCAAGAGTTGCACTGTTGTAGTCAGCTCTTAAGAAGGTGATCTACAGACAGCTGAACTCTTAGGCTTACATGCTAAGGGGGTTCAGGGGATAGCGATGGAGGAGAGGAACTGGTATAAAGAAAGGTTAGCGTTGGTTGTATGCATCCTTGAACAGTAGAGTCTTTAGGGAGCGCTTGAAGCTTTCAAAACTAGGGGAGAGTCTTGTGGAGCGAGGCAGAGAGTTACACAAGATGGGAGCCAGTCTGGAGAAGTCCTGTAAACGGGAGTGTGATGAGATAACAAGAGAGAAGGAGAGTAGGAGGTCATGAGCAGAGCGAAGGGGACGGAGGGAGAGTATCTGGAGACAAGGTCTGAGATATAAGGGGGAGCAGTGCAGTTGAGGGCTTTGTATGTCAGAGTGAGAATTTTGTGTTTGATCTTATAGGCAAGAGGAAGCCAGTGAAGGGATTGGCAGAGAGGTGCAGCAGATGAAGAGCGATGTAAGGAAGATGAGCCCGGCAGAGGCATTCATTATGGATTGTAAAGGAGCTAGGCGGCAGGTGGGGAGACCAGAGAGGACAGAGTTGCAGTAATCGACGCGGGAAAGGATGAGAGAGTTGATTAAAATCTTTGTTGTGTCTTGTGTAAGTAAGCATCTAATTTTAGAGATGTTTTTAAGGTGGAAGCGGCTGGCTTTAGCCAAGGACTGAATGTGAGGAGTGAAAGAAAGATCTGAGTCAAATGTGACCCCGAGACATCGGGCATGCAGGGTAGGGATAATGATGGAGTTGTCAACAGGGAGAGATTTGTTGTGGAGATTTTGGAAGAAGGGGGAAAATAAGGAGCTCAGTTTTGGAAAGATTTAGCTTGAGGTAGTGAGAAGACATCCAGGAAGAGATGTGAGAAAGACAGTTAGTGACATAGGTTAGCAAGGAAGGAAATAGGTCTGGTGCAGAGAAGTAGATTTGGGTGTCGTCGGCATACAAATGATATTGGAAACCGTGGGACTTTATTAGGGAACCTAGTGATGACGTGTAGATTGAGAAGAGAAGGGGACCGAGGACAGAGCCTTGCGGTACTCTGACAGAAAGTGGTGACAGGCAGAGGAGGCCCCAGAGAAGGCTACACTAAAGGTACAGTTTGACAGGTAGGAAGAGAGCCACAAGAGGGCTGTGTCACAGATGCCGAAGGATTGGAGGGTTTGGAGCAAAAGAGGGTGATCAACAGTGTCAAAGGCTGCGGACAGATCAAGGAGGATAAGCAAAGAAAAGTGGACTTTTGATTTTGCTGTTAGTAGGTCGTTGGTATCCTTAACAATTGCTGTCTCTGTGGAATGATGGGGACGAAATCCAGATTGGGTCAAGGAGGGAGTTTGATGTAAGGAAATGGGATAGGCGTGCATATACTAGTTTTTCACAATGCTTTGAGGCAAGAGGGAGGAGGGAAATAGGGAAGTAGTTGGATGGGGAGGTAGGATCAAGGGAAGGTTTTTTGAGGATAGGTGTGACTAGTGCATCTTTCAGAGATGAGGGAAATATACCAGTGCTGAGGGAGAGGTTGAAAATGTGTGTGAGTATAGGGGTAATGGTAGCAGAGAGGAAGGGGAGTAGCTGTGAGGGGATAGGGTCAAGGGGACAGGTAGTGAGGTGAGAGCGCAGTATAAGTGCCAAAACATCTTCCTCAGTAACAGGGGAGAATGAGCTAAGTTTAAGGTTATGTGGGTTGTGGTTGATTGAGAGCATTTGAATGGAATTATGTTGAGAGCTGATTTAGTTTCTGATGGAGTCGATTTTGTAAATGAAGTGGCTGGCAAAGTCTTGAGCTGACAGAGAAGTTGTATTAGGAGGTGGGGGAGGGCGGAGAAGAGTATTGAAAGTGGAGAACAAACGTTTTGGGTTTGAAGAAAGATTAGAGATAAGAGTAGAGAAGTGGTGTTGTTTATGGAGATTAAGGGCAGAATATTAGGAGTTCAAGATAAATTTGTAATGAAGAAAATCAGCTGAACTCCGAGATTTTCTCCAGTGCCACTCAGCAGTACGGGAACATCTGCGTAGGTACCGTGTCAGAGGAGTATGCCAGGGCTGAGGATGAGTGTGTGATTTCCGAGCTATGGTAAGAGGGGCCAGATTGTCAAGGACGGATGTAAGGGTGGAATTATAGTGGCAAATAGATTGGTCAGGACAGGAAAAGGAGGAGAAGGATGAGAGGAGAGGTTTGAGGGAATTAGCAAGCTGTTGCTGATCTAATGATATAATGCTTCTGTCAAGTTTGGTGTGAGGAGTAGAAGGAAGGAGAGTTGTAGGGAGGGATGATATGTTACAAGTAAGGAGATGGTGGTCAGAAAGAGGAAAGGGGGAGTTTGTGAAGTTTGAGAGAGTGCATCAATAGCTAAAGATCAGGTCAAGGGAGTGACCGTCTGTGTGAGTGGGAGAATCAATCCATTGTGGAAAAACCGAAAGAGTAAGTGAGTTGCAGAAGTTGTTTTGCAGATGAGGCAGTGGGATTCTCAAGAGGGATGTTGAAGTCGCCAAGAATGAGGACAGGGGTGTCTGAAGAAAGGAAATAAGGTAGCCAGGCAGCCAAGTGATCTAGAAATTGAGTTGAGGAGCCAGGGGGTCGTTATATGACTGCAACACGTATAGAGAGAGGAGAGAATAAGCAAATCATGTGGGTTTCGAATGAGGAAACTGTGAGGGAAGAGATGGGTTGTATTTGTTGAAAGGTTCAACGAGAGGAAAGTAAAATACCTACACCACCTCCTTGTCTATTACCAGACCTAGGAGTGTGGCTGAAGTGGAGACCCCCATGTGACAGAGCAGCAGTTGATGCTGTGTCTAGGGGAGAGAGCCAGGTTTCTGTTAGGGCCAGAAGGTTGAGGGAGCGAGAGATAAAGAGGTCATGTATAGAAGTGAGCTTGTTGCAAACAGAGTGAGAGTTCCAGAGTGCACAAGTGAAAGGGGTAGTGGCTTTTGATGCAAGAGGAATTTGAGTAAGGTTGGCAGAGTTTTGTTTTCTCAGTCTATTGGATGGTACACATGGATGTGCACGGCTAGGCAGTTGTTGGGGACCAGGATTAGGGGAGATGTCACCAGCAGTTGGTAAAAGCAAGAGGGAGAGTGACATGAGATGAGATACTGATTAGATAGATAAATAGATAGATCTAAACATAGAATTGTTGTTATTATTGATAGGGCATATCAGTCAGTGTGACAGTTTAATAAAATTATATTTATTGCATGGCACTAAATACACTTGAAATAACATACAGTTATTTAGATGTTTCTCTCAAATCAAACTTAAAGGGACAGTCTAGTCCAAAATAAACTTTCATGATTCAGATAGGGCATGTCATTTTAAACAAGGGTTTTAGTTTATGTGTGTCATAAAGATAACACTGTGCTCACGCACATGGAGTTACCTAGGAGCCATCCGATATGCAGCGTCGCCCGCAAAAGCCGGCGACACCGTTTTTTGTGCGGGTTTGGTATCCTATATACAGCGCCGCATATAAATGCGGCACGTATATTTCACCCGTCGGACGTAGTTTTTCCCCCCATAGACTGACATATAAAACCCGCGCAATTTGGTATCCAATATCCAGCGCAAGGCCTTACGTGGCGAAAATGGAGAAAACTTACTCCATTTTCACCTCGCCATAAAATGCAGCCGTAGCAGGCCTTGCGCTGAGTATTGGAGCCCCGTAACTCCCTAAAATGCCTGCAAAAAAAACCCTAACACTTAACACATGCGCAATGTCTATCTACCTGTCAACTGCAATCCCCCACCGCAATACCTAATAAAGTGTTTAACCCCTAAACCACTGCTCCCGGACCCCGCCGCCACCTACATTAAATGTCTTACCCCCTAATCTGACCCCCTACACCGCTGCTACCTATATTAAATATATTAACCTCTAATCTGACCCCCCTACACTGCCGCCACCTATATTAAATGTATTACCCCCTAATCTGACCCCCCTACACCGCCGCCACCTATATTAAATGTATTACCCCCTAATCTGACCCCCCTACACTGCCACCACCTATATTAAATGTATTACCCCCTAATCTGACCCCCCTACACCGCCGCCACCTACATAAAATATATTACCCCCTAAACCTAAGTCTAAACCTAACACCCCCTAACATAATTATTATTTAAATAAGTCTAAATAATATTAATATTATTAACTAAATTATTCCTATTTAAAACTAAATACTTACCTATAAAATAAACCCTAAGATAGCTACAATATAATTAATAATTACATTGTAGCTATTTTAGGATTTATATTTATTTTACAGGTAACTTTGTATTTATTTTAGCTAGGTACAATAGCTATTAAATAGTTCATAACTATTTAATAGCTACCTCGTTAAAATAATTACAAAATTACCTGTAAAATAAATCCTAATCTAAGTTACAAATACACCTAACACTACACTATCAATAAATTAATTAAATAAATTAACTACAATTACCTAAAATAAAATACAATTAAACAAACACTAAATTACAAAAAATAAAAAATATTACAAGAAGTTTAATCTAATTACACCTAATCTAAGCCCCCTAATAAAATAAAAAAGCCCCCCAAAATAATAAAATTCCCTATCCTAAACTAAATTACAAATAGCCCTTAAGAAATACAATACCCCCCCCAACATTACAACCCACCATCCACACACCCCTACTCTAAAACTCACCCGATCCCTCCTTTACCCCAAAGTAATCAGCTCTTTTACCTGTAAAAAAAAGAAATACAATACCCCCCCAACATTACAACCCACCACCCACACACCCCTACTCTAAAACCCACCCGATCCCTCCTTAAATAAACCTAACACTACCCCATTGAAGATCACCCTACCTTGAGCCGTCTTCACCCAGCCGGGCCGAAGGCTTCATCCAATCCGGGCACAAGTGGTCCTCCAGCTGGGCAGAAGTCTTCATCCGATCGGGGCAGAAGAGGTCCTCCATTCGGCAGAAGTCTTCATCCAAGCGGCATCTTCTATTTTCATCCTTCTGGCGATGAGCGGCTCCATCTTGAAGACCTCCGGCGCGGAACATCCATCTCGACCGACGACTACCCGACGAATGGCTGGTCCTTTAAATGACATCATCCAAGATGGCGTCCCTCGTATTCTGATTGGCTGATAGGATTCTATCAGCCAATCGGAATTAAGGTAGGAAAAATCCAATTAAATCAACCAATCAGCCAATCGGATTGAAGTTCAATCCGATTGGCTGATTGGATCAGCCAATAGAATGCAAGGTCAATTCTATTGGCTGATCCAATCAGCCAATCGGATTGAACTTCAATCCAATTGGCTGATTAAATCAACCAACCAGATTTTTCCTACCTTAATTCCGATTGGCTGATAGAATCCTATCAGCCAATCAGAATTCGAGGGACGCCATCTTGGAAGATGCCGCTTGGATGAAGACTTCTGCCGGATGGAGGACCTCTTCTGCCCTGATCGGATGAAGACTTCTGCCCGGCTGGAGGACCACTTGTGCCCGGATCGGATGAAAACTTCGGCCCGGCTGGGTGAAGATGGCTCAAGGTAGGGTGATCTTCAATGGGGTAGTGTTAGGTTTATTTAAGGGGGGATCGGGTAGGTTTTAGAGTAGGGGTGTGTGGGTGGTGGGTTGTAATGTTGGGGGGGTATTGTATTTCTTTTTTTTTACAGGTAAAAGAGCTGATTACTTTGGGGCAATGCCCCGCAAAAAGCCCTTTTAAGGGCTGGTAAAAGAGCTGATTACTTTGGGGCTATTTGTAATTTAGTTTAGGATAGGGAATTTTATTATTTTGGGGGGCTTTTTTATTTTATTAGGGGGCTTAGATTAGGTGTAATTAGATTAAACTTCTTGTAATATTTTTTTTATTTTTTGTAATTTAGTGTTGTTTTTTTTGTAATATAGTTTAGTTTATTTAATTGTATTTTATTTTAGGTAATTGTAGTTAATTTATTTAATTAATTTATTGATAGTGTAGTGTTAGGTGTATTTGTAACTTAGGTTAGGATTTATTTTACAGGTAATTTTGTAATTATTTTAACTAGGTAGCTATTAAATAGTTATTAACTATTTAATAGCTATTGCACCTAGCTAAAATAAATACAAAGTTACCTGTAAAATAAATATAAATCCTAAAATAGCTACAATGTAATTAATAATTATATTGTAGCTATCTTAGGGTATATTTTATAGGTAAGTATTTAGTTTTAAATAGGGATAATTTAGTTAATAATATTAATATTATTTAGATTTATTTTAGGTGGCGGCGGTGTAGGGGGGTCAGATTAGGGGGTAATACATTTAATATAGGTGGCAGCGGTGAAGGGGGGTCAGATTAGGGGTTAATACATTTAATGTAGGTGGCGGCGGGGTCCGGGAGCGGCGGTTTAGGGGTTAATACTAGGATAGGTTTATTGCGGTGTGGGCTATGGCAGTTTAGGGGTTAATAATTAGGCTTATTGCGTTGTGGGGGGTTGTCGGTCTAGGGGTTAATACATTTATTATTAGGAGTGAGAGGGGGGATTGCGGATATAGGGGTATACGTGTCTGGCTTATTTTTGGGAGGCATGTTAGACAGTTACGGGATATTTAATACTTTAGTTCGTTTTTTTAGGTGCAGGCAGTTTCTAAAGTGCCGTAAGTCACTGGCGACTCCAGAAATTTGTAGTTGCGCTCATTTACGGCACTTTAGCAACTGCTGGCGGGGTATATGTAATACCCCGATGTGCAAGGTGAAACTACGGGCGGCGCGGGTTCCCTCGATGGCGCCGAAAACTACGCTGTATATCGGATTGCGCCCCTGATTGGCTAAAATGTAAGTCTGTCAAAAGAACTGAAATAAGGGAGCAGTTTGCAGAGACTTAGATACAAGGTAATCACAAAGGAAAAAAGTGTTTTAATAAAGCTGTGTTGGTTATACAAAACTAGGGAATGGGTAATTAAAGGATTATCTATCTGTAAAACAATAAATATTCTGGTGTAGACGGTCCCTTTAAAAGTGGGGGTTTTGAGTATTACTCATATCTGAACAATAAACACTAAAATAAATTAAAAGAAATATCAATTGCAAACTAACTAATCTGGATTTTCTCCCTCATTTGCAGGTTGCACAGCTGATGGAGATGGGGTTTTCCAGAGCAGATGTTTTAACGGCTCTGAGGGCTTCAAATAATGACATGAATGTCGCCACTAACTTTTTATTACAACGGTGATATTATGCTCATAGGTGCTGTGATACAATGTTTTATAAGTGTTATATCCAAAGATTATTTTTTTTCCTTTTTTTTCCTTTTTTTACAGAATGCGCAAACTAAGCCCTGATAATTTACCTACTTTTTACACCTCCAGTTCAATTTTACACAATGCATTGCACTAAGTAACTGGATACAACTCATTTGGTTCCTGTGTAGACAATACAGACATGTTTAGATTTTTCCAATTCTTTTTTTTTACGTTACACTTCAGTCTGATATCATTGGTTATAGTATTTCCTTTTACTTGTAATTTAAAAAAGATGATTATTGGCTATGAAAATGACACCATTTGTTTGTCAACTTTCTAATTATTTCTAATTATTAAAGTATCACTAGTACGCACATCTCTATTTAGCAAAAAAAAAGAAAATCAAAGAAATGTTGCAATATATATATATATATATATATATATATATATATATATATATATATATATATATGATTTATATATTTTTGTTGCTTTAGAATATTCACTGATCATAAATATTTTATATTATATTATACTGTATTTTTAAAGCAAAAATAATGAACATTATTCTTAATTGAGTGAAGTTTCTAGAGTTGTTCCAATGTTGTTGTTTTTTTAAAGATGTATTATTCTGTGTCACAGGAAGAAATGTATATGTATGCACTGGGTTTTATCAGTATAATACAAACCATGAGCTGTATAAGTTGGGCTTAAATTGAATTTTATGTGCAAATTATTAGCTTTCATTCAATTATGCGAATTATAATGAAAAACACTGTTTTCTTTCTTTTATTAACATGGTGAAGTTATTGTCTACCAAATCCTTCCACTATTTTCTCTTCCACTCTATAAAAGAAGAGATAAGTATCTTCATTGAGACTTCCACATTATTTCTACCTAGCACTACCAGTAACTAACAAAATATCTAATTGACTAGTTTAAAGATTCTTGTTTTAAGGAACATATTATCTTAGTAATGTAGAAATGACTTCATATGTTAGTGATGTGGGCAGGGATATCCCTTTGACAACTAACACTTTTATAGATTTTCATTAATAATTAATAAGGGTTACTAGAAGAAAAAAAAAAGTTTCTACGGTAAAATAGTAAAAAAAATTCTCTCCTACACTCTTAAAGTGGTAAATATCCAATACTTTTGAAATATACTAACTTGTGTCTTCTTGAAATCTCCTAGGGCATTTCCTTCTCCATATATTGCTCCAGTTCTTACTAGGTGTATTTATAACTAGAGTATGGTAATGCAATCTTCAACTTTGATGTAGGTGAATTATTTTTTTACACCAATGAATAAAGAAAATAAAGCTTGTAAGGTTCCAGTCATCACCATGATCTAGCCTGCTGTATAATATTTCATTATGGACTCCTTGTTTAATATAAGAGCCTCCCCAGCGATATCTTCAGGGAATATTGTCTGGGCAGTGTTCTCTAGGCCATTACTATCTGTGCTGATTTGGCTTGTTTTATATATATATATATATATATATATATATATATATATATATATATATATATATATTGTATATATTATTATTATTATTATCGGTTATTTGTAGAGCGCCAACAGATTCCGCAGCGCTAATATATATATATATATATATATATAGTGGAAGACAGAAAACTAAGAAGGAGTGAACCTCTTAGTTAACCCTACAGCGCTCCTAAGGGTAAAAGACACGTGTACTGTGATTTCAAATACTCTAATATACGTATTTTGTACCTATTAGTCTCAGTATATACAAATGATACACACTTCAATATTAAAATAAAAAAATGAAAAAGGGCTATGGTAATACTTATTTAAAGCCTAAAAACATTAAAATAAATATAGATATAAGTGTAAAAGGTAGTACATAAAGCTGAGACCTAGGAGAGGTCTATAAGTATGCAGTCACTAGTAATTTCCACAAAAAAATGGATGTATTCTTCTTGTAATCCAGTATGTATCCCACTAAGGGTATGCACTTACTTCAAGGACCCTCAATCAGATGAGGTAAGGATGATTCAGAAATGCTGTGCAAAGGTATTGCCTCTTGGATATGCAGTCTCTGGCAGAAGAAACTTTCTTTCTGGATAGGAGCTTGTGCCTGTCTTGGTGTTCTGGTAGAGGTGAACTTCCAATGTTGGTTCCCCAATCATGCAAGAGAGTCAGAGAAAGATACATAGTGTAATACAGTTTATTGATATTACATATATATTAAAACAGACAAATGCAAACTCACACCTGACGCGTTTCCAAGGGTTCAATATAATTTTTCCCTTCTTCATCAGAGGTTGGACCTCTGATGAAGAAGGGAAAAATTATATTGAACCCTTGGAAACGCGTCAGGTTTTATACAGGGCACAGGTTTTATACAGGGCACAGGTTTTATACAAGTTCACAAATACTGGCTTGTTTATTTGTGAACTTTCATCTGGAACAGAAACCCTATACTAGCAGGACAGATTCTACACTGCCATTATTTTTCTTTTGGGACTATTCTGTTTTTATATGCTTTTACTATACCTCTTATTGCAGAGGTTTTTAAATGTGAGTTTGCATTTGTCTGTTTTAATATATATGTAATATCAATAAACTGTATTACACTATATATCTTTCTCTGACTCTCTTGCATGATTGGGGAACCAACATTGGAAGTTCACCTCTACCAGAACACCAAGACAGGCACAAGCTCCTATCCAGAAAGAAAGTTTCTTCTGCCAGAGACTGCATATCCAAGAGGCAATACATTTGCACAGCATTTCTGAATCATCCTTACCTCATCTGATTGAGGGTCCTTGAAGTAAGTGCATACCCTTAGGGGGATACATACTGGATTACAAGAAGAATACATCCATTTTTTGTGGAAATTACTAGTGACTGCATACTTATAGACCTCTCCTAGGTCTCAGCTTTATGTACTACCTTTTACACTTATATCTATATTTATTTTAATGTTTTTAGGCTTTAAATAAGTATTACCATAGCCCTTTTTCATTTTTTGATTTTAATATTGAAGTGTGTATCATTTGTATATACTGAGACTCAATTAATCTTGTTCTCTCCTTGTATTACCTAATTCTAATAGCGCCATCTCTATATTTCTTTTGTACATATATATATATATATATATATATATATATATATATATATATATATATTATTATTATTATTTTTTTTAGGAAGATGCAATTGAGACGGTTGGGGTAGGACAAAGTTTTTCATTGCTTGATCAAATGTGCACCCTTCAATTCAGCTATTTTCAGATGATTCATCCAACCCGTACTAAGTGTTACTGGTAGAATTTCTGGGTTAATAGTTTCGTTCACTGCCAAATGCAGAAGAAGGTTCCCCTTGAAGCATTTGGCTCATTTCAGAGCTGAAATGAATTAAAAACTGGATATAGTTTGTTGCATGTTCAAAAGAATAATTTCAGCTCAGAAAAGAGCCAAAAGCCACAAGTGAACAAAACTGCCGAATGCACATATCTAATCATTTCTTTATTTCCTTGCAGTAGCCATCATAGGAAATGGTCATTTAAACCCAAGCATTGCCATATTATTTTCTCTTAAAGATTCATCCATTTCCTATTACTATTATGGTTGAAAAGAGTTTCATATGAATTTTGGAGTAAGCAAAATATTTGTTTTATGTGGCATTAAGGTTTAAGAAAAGAACTTCGGTGCTTTTCAAAATGTATTTTTACGAAAAGGTGAGAGTAAGCGCTAAAAGAGCTTAAAAGGCTAACGAACTTGTGGCTAAATCTTACAATTTATTACCTTCGATAAAGGCTAAACATAAATGAATATCACAATAAAACCACAATAACACAATAAAATTAGAAACATGGATCCATGTCTAACTTCTAAAAACATAAGTACATAATAAAATCTCCTGGGAGATGCGAATTACAGTGGGAGTGTTGACACTCCTTGATAGTGATACACAAGTGTGGGAAGTTGAATAAAAATACAAATATTAATACTTATAAGCAAAGTTAAACCATAAAACGATTCCAAACTCACAATGTCAATCAAATGTAAAGTCAATCAAAAATGGTGAAAAAAATGGTGGAAAAAGTAAAATGTGAATGTTCGTATTAAACCGTGGGTGTGTCCTCCAACGTTGCTGATGGGTAGTGAGAGATCTATAGTCAAATATAGATGTTAGATGAAGTTGTAGATAAAATGAGTGAAAAATAAGTAAAAAATAAGTAAAAAATATATATAATTCAACCTTTAGGCAAAGGTCATTAGAACCAAAAGGCAAAAAACAAAAAGCAAAAAATAGAAAAAATAATAATAAATGATAAAATCCACTTTGGTGAAATCAAATATGAAATGTAGCAATCCAAAAAAGATAGCGTTCGTGTTAGTTGTGTGCAAAAAATGGGGGATTAAAACAAATTCTGTGCCCAGTGAGTTCAATGTCCCATCTGATGTAAAAAGTAAAATCACAATAAATAGCGACAAAAAAAAAAAAAAAACCTGTAGGAAAACAAAGAAAAACAAAATAGTGCAACACTGTATACAATAGATAATAATGGTAATTAAAATCAAGCTCACCAGTATGCCAACGCGTTTCGGCCTAGATTAGGCCTTTCTCAAGATAGTCTTGAGAAAGGCCTAATCTAGGCCGAAACGCGTTGGCATACTGGTGAGCTTGATTTTAATTACCATTATTATCTATTGTATACAGTGTTGCACTATTTTGTTTTTCTTTGTTTTCCTACAGGTTTTTTTTTTTGTCGCTATTTATTGTGATTTTACTTTTTACATCGGATGGGACATTGAACTCACTGGGCACAGAATTTGTTTTAATCCCCCATTTTTTGCACACAACTAACACGAACGCTATCTTTTTTGGATTGCTACATTTCATATTTGATTTCACCAAAGTGGATTTTATCATTTATTATTATTTTTTCTATTTTTTGCTTTTTGTTTTTTGCCTTTTGGTTCTAATGACCTTTGCCTAAAGGTTGAATTATATATATTTTTTACTTATTTTTTACTTATTTTTCACTCATTTTATCTACAACTTCATCTAACATCTATATTTGACTATAGATCTCTCACTACCCATCAGCAACGTTGGAGGACACACCCACGGTTTAATACGAACATTCACATTTTACTTTTTCCCCCATTTTTTTCACCATTTTTGATTGACTTTACATTTGATTGACATTGTGAGTTTGGAATCGTTTTATGGTTTAACTTTGCTTATAAGTATTAATATTTGTATTTTTATTCAACTTCCCACACTTGTGTATCACTATCAAGGAGTGTCAACACTCCCACTGTAATTCGCATCTCCCAGGAGATTTTATTATGTACTTATGTTTTTAGAAGTTAGACATGGATCCATGTTTCTAATTTTATTGTGTTATTGTGGTTTTATTGTGATATTCATTTATGTTTAGCCTTTATCGAAGGTAATAAATTGTAAGATTTAGCCACAAGTTCGTTAGCCTTTTAAGCTCTTTTAGCGCTTACTCTCACCTTTTCGTATTAGTACTATTATCAGCCTACTAGGAGGCTAACTGTTAGTAAGCTTAAGGCCCCACTGTAGCGCTCGGTCCAATTCTCTCCAAAATGTATTTTTAAGCATTTTTGTGTGACAAAAGCATTTTCAATAATGGTTCTAATAGTTATTATTGCTGCAGTGATAATTTACGTAACTACCCATTGAAACAGTGGTTGGATGTATGCATGCATGCTTATATACTGTATGTATGCACCACTACTGTCAGGGCCGTGCTACATGATGTCAATTAGTGGCCCTTAAATGCAACTCTTTTTGAGGAAGGCACTTTTCTTCCTGAGAAAAAGAAAAAATAAGTCCTTCCTCTCACAAGACCTATCTGAATATTGAAAAGCTCTTTTGGAAGTCTGAATTCAAAAGTTCCAAGAAATGTCCTCATGCCAAGATCAAAAAAAGTTAAGTTCTGAACATCCTTACGTGGTCCATTTTTCTAAAAGGCAGGCTAAGTCCATTTCACTGAACTTGCTTATCCAACCTTTCATATGCCTGGGTAAATTATATAGCTTCTTACTGTTATTGTGTATCTTTTCACAGGCCTTCACCTTAAATTTTCTTTTGCTTCCAGGTTTCCAATAAGACTTCTGTTTATGGCAGAACCATCTAGGTCCTGGTTTCACAACAGCCAGGCCGGGACAGCCCTGCTGGTGGGCCACGATCTGACATGCACCCTCTGCGCACTGACAGGCACACCACTCCCCACATAAGGAATACTACAGCAATATATATATATATATATATATATGTATCAAAGGGTAAACAGCGCTTATGGAAATTCTTAAAAACTGAATATATTAGAGTCTCGGCAGTATTGGTTGGTAAAGAAAACAGAAAAAAAAGTATATCAATATACGTATATATATTAGAGTCTTTGATAGGATATTGGAATCCTAGTGTAGTGAAGGAGTAATAGATACCCTTACCAAAAGTTACCTCAATCCTATGAGGTAAGTTTGCCGCATTGGAGGATGTATCTGGTGGTTAGATGAATCCTGGATGCTCTGGTCTGTATAAATTCGCTGCCTCTTGGAGTAGAATGGGATGTAGGTCCCCTTTGTGCTGGCTTCTTTAGGAAACTTCCTGTATTTATTGCCTCTTGGAGCTTGGTTTTCTTGTCTTGGTATGAACTTTCTTGTCCAGATATATACTGTTCTGTGCAGTGTCGAGAATTTGTCTGTTTTCCCAAGTCAGGAAGAGAGTGATCAATTGATAACATCAACTCTCGGGGCGCTTCCTCAGGGAAAACAGACAAATTCTCGACACTGCACAGAACAGTATATATCTGGACAAGAAAGTTCATACCAAGACAAGAAAACCAAGCTCCAAGAGGCAATAAATACAGGAAGTTTCCTAAAGAAGCCAGCACAAAGGGGACCTACATCCCATTCTACTCCAAGAGGCAGCGAATTTATACAGACCAAAGCATCCAGGATTCATCTAAACACCAGATACATCCTCCAATGCGGCAAACTTACCTCATAGGATTGAGGTAACTTTTGGTAAGGGTATCTATTACTCCTTCACTACACTAGGACTCCAATATCCTATCAAAGACTCTAATATATATACGTATATTCATATACTTTTTTTTCTGTTTTCTTTACCAACCAATACTGCCGAGACTCTAATATATTCAGTTTTTAAGAATTTCCATAAGCGCTGTTTACCCTTTGATACTTATTCTCCTATATTGTATAGACTTTGTCTATCACACAATATTTGTACCTTAATAGCTGCTCTATGAGATTTTCATACCTCTGACTAGCGCATTTACTAGAGTAACGCTTGTTTCTACTCACTGACACTGAGTGGTAACATTCTACTTAATTCTATACATATATATATATATATATATATATATATATATATATATATATATATATATATAAATAAATAAAAATGAAGGGTGCTGGGTGAAATTCAGCGCTATTTCAGAGTCCAATAAAAAATGTTAATAAAATGGATGAATATACATATACAAGGTGTATAGTGGTTTACAATTCTGTAATGTAGTAGTCTGAATTATGTATAAAAAACATATAGAGTCCCAAATGACATAAAGAGTGAATGAATAATGGAAGATATTTCATGCAGTCAATGAAAATCTGATATCCAAAATAGTTCTTGTGTTGTACTTACTAGACACCCCCTCAATCATATGAGGTAAGTGTGATGCGTAGTAGAAGAGGCTGCCTGCATGAGCTGTGATTATTTAGGGTTTGTTTGCACGTCACATAAATCCTCCACTCTGTGCCGATAGAGATCCTTCAACCAATTACGGGTGTATGGCTCCACCGATCTGCATGTTAAGTATATACACACAATCCCCTCAGAGGATAGTGATGGATGTCCGTTTGGTATAATGTGAATAAAAAGAAAAATAACAAAAAATAGCTTAATCCTGTTTATTGTTAAATGAATAAATAATAACAACTTTCACACTTACATTTGTAAACCTCAATGATAAAGAGGTAACTGTAAAGCATAAAATAGGTATAAATCCTATATGGATCTGTGATTCTATTTCCTCCACTGTATGGAAAACAGATGGGCTGGAAAAATTAAACCTGTAGTCTCAAAATACTGCACCGGCCGGTTGCAGTAGTGATAAGTGATGGTTCTTGAAACAGAGAGTCAATTCCGACAAAACTGTATGTGCCCGGTATATGAGCACCAATACCTGTTTTTTATACATAATTCAGACTACTACATTACAGAATTGTAAACCATTATACACCTTGTATATGTATATTCATCCATTTTATTAACATTTTTTATTGGCCTCTGAAATAGCGCTGAATTTCACCCAGCACCCTTCATTTTTATTTCTTTATTTTAGGGATCACTAGGAAAAGGTTTTCCCGCACACTGGATGTTTTATTCATAGCAGCTATTTTTATGTCCTCTTGTATTTAGGTGTATACGTGTATGCATATATAGATATATATTTATATCTTTATCCTTTTTTTCCTACACCCTTAGAACAAGCACATATATATGCACTTATATGTGCATACTTATTTTTGTATATATTAACACATACGTTTACATTTATAATTAAACTGTGTATGCACATATATACACACTGTACTTAGACTTTGCGCACCCTATACTAAAAAGCTTACATCTACATGAGTTGTAGAGGTATTCTACTTTGTGTATATATATATATATATATATATATATATATATATATATATATATATATATATATATATATATATATATGTATGTATGTATGTATATATGTATATGTATATATATATATATATATATATATATATATATATATATACACAGTATATATATATATATATACACAGTATATATATATATATGTATATGTATGTGTATATATATATATATATATATATATATATATATAAAGCTACCGGGCCCTGGACAGGTCTGGCTAAAATTTACCGGGCGTGGAAGTCACTTTGGTTGAGAACCAATGATCTAGATAATTGTATGCAATATTAAGATCTAGGAGTAGTTACATGTCATGGTTTTTGTTCTGATCTGTTAATTTTTCCTAAAATGAAGAATCAGCTTTAACTAGTTCTTTATTTTAAACAACTGAGCAAATTTTTAATGCTTTCTTATTCCACAATGGAATCACTTGACTTGCTCTTACCTCGACAACAGGTCATCATTATCTACAATAGATCTGATATTGTGGTTACTTTCATATTCCCATTCATTCAGATTATTTCAGATACTTCAGGTTTACCGTGGATGCTTCCAAATCTCATAGGTTTTTTGTACAAAGGTTTGTTCTTATCCTCCCACAAACATGCACACTCAAGGAGTTCATATACCTTACACATGTTTCATATTTAGTCACAGGATGAAATAGTTACCAATCAAAATAATTTCTGGTTTGTTTCAACAGTTTTTTTGTTGTTTTTTTCATTTAATTTTAAACACAATCAAGAATATTTAGGTGACACATCTAACCAGATCAATTGAACACTTCAGGATTATCATTCTAATGTTGGCCATCCAGTAGAGTAGAGAATGTCATACACAAAATTCCATAGGACACTTTTGTCACTGCGTTTCCTTTCCCAGTGGTATGGCAGTTGCAAGGATCTATCTCACAGTATTCAACCTCTTTCACTGAATTTGTTTATCTCTAAATTGGCAGATACTCCAGACGCATGTTTGGTCTATACAGACACTAGTTACATGAACTGATATGTTCATAGTCTCATGAGGAATGGTCTCCCCAGACTTCTTCCTATTCACATTTTGGAAGATGGTTCTCTTTCTGGCTCTGAAGATAAAGGAGTCTCTTCTTTTGTTAGTTTCATGTACAGATTCATGACAGTAATGGTCTATATGTACCATATCATCTACAGCTTACATTCTGATATGGGCAGAAATTTGGATTATCCTAACTTGTGAAAGTATAATCTAGATTTTATTAAAGACACAGAGACGAGTATTTTGCTTTCTTTCTTTTACTACTTTCAATGCAGTTTTAAAAGTACACAGACAATAAAGACAAATAACTGACATTATTTGAAAATGACAGCATACAGCAAAACACAGACCAGTGACCAATAAAAAGGGGAGACTGATTAAAATAGAACCAACTGACCTATCAGCTCAAACATATTGACCATAAACTGTCCAATGTCATACAGCAAATCCTCTTTCTTGGTAGCTGTTGAAGGAAATACATAGTCCATAACATGAAAAAAACTGAGGCTAAAAAGGCAACAAAATAAACAGAACAAAAGAATCCAGAAGAAGATGACCATCCATAAGAAAGAATCCAGATGATCTGAACAGTTTGGAAACCAACTGGAACACTGAAGAAACTGAAACGAATTTGATTGATACGGAGACTTGTAGATCATGAGATGGAACAAAACCACTTGAAATAAGATCCTGATTATTTATTGGTAGCTAAAACAGAATATACAATAAAATATAATTAAAGGGACAGTAAAGTTAAAAAAAAAAAAAAAACTTTCATAATTTAAATAGGGCAGGTAATTTTAAACAACTTTCCAATTTACATGTATTACCAATTTTGCTTTGTTCTCTTGGTATTCTTAGTTGAAAACTAAATCTAGGAGATTCATATGCTAATTTCTAAGACCTTGAAGACTGCCTCTAATCTGAAAGCATTTTGACAGTTTTTCACCACTAGAGGGCGTTAGTTCATGTGTTTCATATAGATAACATTGAGCTCAGGCACGTGAAGCTCCTGGCTAAAAATGCAAGTCTGTCAAAAGAACTGAAATAAGGGGGCAGTTTGCAGAGGCATAGATACAAGGTAATCACAGAGGTAAAATGCATATTATTATAACTGTGTTGGTTATGCACAATTATTTAAACAACAATAATTCTGGTGTTTACTGTCCCTTTAATAAAATGATAAAATATTTTTAGGGAGGGAAAATACTAGTCTCTGTATCTTTAATAAAATCTAGATTATACCTTCACAAGTTAGGATAATCCAATTTTTATTACAAGACCAGAGACTCATATTTTGCTAGTTTAACGTAAACTAACAAAATAAATTTAAAGAGGCATGTTCAATGGGTTTAAAATAAAATTGCTTAAAAATAGAATCTGAAGACCAGTCAGCTGCATCCAAAATTTGTTGAATGGTAGCAGCTTACAAAAATGCTTTAGAAGCGGCTGATCCTCTAACAGAGTTAGCAGAAAAAGATAAATCAATACCAGCTTCACTCATAACCCATTTAACCCACCTGGCAATAGAGGTAGAAGACACAGGAGAATGAGGAGGAACAAACGATAACAAAAGTTGATTAGAAGAAGAAGTATGAAAAGAAGAGGTTCTACGTTCATATTCTTTAAAGGGATAATCTAGTCAAAATTAAACTTTCATGATTGAGATAGACCTTGCCATTTTAAGCAACTTTCTAATTTACTCCTATTATCAATTTTTCTTTGTTCTCTTGGTATCTTTATTTTAAAAAGCAAGAATGTAAACGTAGGAGCCGGCCCATTTTTGGTGTCTAAATGTAGCCATCCAATGAGCAAGCGCTTCCCAGGTGCTGAACCAAAAATGGTCCGGCTCTGAAGCTTACATTCAAATAAAGATACCAAGAGAACAAAAGAAAAATTAATAATAGGAGTAAATTAGAAAGTTGCTTAAAATTGCATACTCTATCTCAATCATGAAAGTTTAATTTTGACTAGACTATCCCTTTAAGACATAAAACTACACAGAGAGAAGGTAATTAAGATAAAATATAGACGTTGAAAAGGATTTAGTTCTTTTAGAAATAAAGAAAATAATACCTTCAGGAGTAAAATGTTTTGAGTTAAAATCTAAAGTTCTAACATCAGATACTCTACCAAAAGAAAAAAAAAAAATATATATATATATATATATTTACACCTTCTACTACTCATAGCGTAGCAACATATGTGAATCTGGAACAGAGAGAGATTGAACACTTGATTAAAAAAGAAAGAAAGAAAGAAAGAAAGAAAGAAAGAAAGAAAAAACTTGTGCAAAAAAACAAAAAAGGTAAGCTAGCAATCCAGTCCCTAAAGAAAAACACAGATATCATTATAAAGGAGGCTGATAAGGGTGGGGCTTCTTACATAGAAGAGATACAACGCCAACTAGCAGATAATCAAGTATTACCTAGGGACCCTACCAATTTTACAA
Organism: Bombina bombina; assembly: GCF_027579735.1. Lineage (NCBI taxonomy): Eukaryota > Metazoa > Chordata > Amphibia > Anura > Bombinatoridae > Bombina > Bombina bombina. The sequence goes on along the minus strand of NC_069501.1, from coordinate 853,675,115 downwards.
TCAGCTGTTAGAAAGGATATAATTACAGAAAAATTCATGGATGCCTTGTTCGTAAGAAATCCTATAAGGCCAGTTTTGTATGTATTGCCAAAAATACACAAAGCCAGAGAAAAACCTCCTGGGCGACCAATAGTGGCCGGTATAGGATCTGTATTTTCGTCTATTTCTGTCTTTTTAGATAAGGTACTTCAGCCATTAATCAAAAAAAGAACCTCTTATGTGAAGGATACAAATGATTTTTTTATTTAAACTCAAAGATCTTGGATATGTTGGTGAAAAATGTATCCTTTTTACACTAGATGTATCTAGCTTGTTTACTTCCATCAAACATACAAGCGGTATTGCAGAAGTTGAGAATATCTTAAAGTCAGATAGCAGTTACACAGAGAGAGAGAGAGAGATTTGTTTTCTCATTGACTTACTCACCATAATATTGTACCAAAATTATTTTTTATTTATGGATACTTACTATCTGCAAAAAACAGGGGATGGCTATGGGCTCCAACTTCGCACCCACATACGCCAACATTTTCATGAACAGCTTTGAGGAATACTTTGTGTACCCTCATGGCTTGTTTCAGCTCTATGGTGCCTCCTGGTGGAGGTACATAGACGATGTGTTTGGCGTGTGGGGGGGGTGACGTTGGTAGCTTACTGTCCTTTGTTTAAGATCTAAATTACTCCGGGGACTTAAAGGGCCACTAAACCCAAAATATTTCTTTCATGATTCAGATAGAGAATACAAATTTAAACAACATTACAATTTACTTCTATTATTTATTTTGCTTCATTTTTTAGATATCCTTAGTTGAAGAAAAAGCAATGCACATGGTGAGCCAATCACACGAGGCTTCTATGTGCAGCAACCAATCAGCAGCTACTGAGCATATCTAGATATGCTTTTCAGCAAAGAATATCAAGAGAATAAAACAAATTAGATAATATAAGTAAATTAGAAAGATGTTTAAAGATGTTTAAAATTGCATTCTCTAAATCATGAAAGAAAAAATATGGGTTTCATGGCCCTTTAAATTTACCAATTTACCTTAAATATGAGTGAGACTGGTATAGAATATCTGGATACATATGTGTATATGGAGTTTTTTTTATATATAAAAAACAGATCTATATACAAAAAGTACTGATATAAATAATTTACTACAATATGGCAGTTGTCACCCAGACAATGTATTTAAGGCAATTCCAAAAAGCCAATTCACCAGAGTAAAACGCATTGTTTCAGATAGTAGTAAATGTAAATTTAGATTGGAGGAAATGCAAATACATTTATTGCTAGGAATTATCCACCAACATTAGTTTCAGAACACCTTAGAGCAGTGTCCAGTGAAACTAGACAAATAAGAAAAGACAAATGCCAAGAAAGAAATAACATGATATTTCTAACTCAGAGAATTACAGGTATATTGAAAAAACACTGGCATATATTGAGAGAATGCAATCCCCAAGTCAATGAATTTAAGATGGGCCCTATGGTAGCCTATAGAAGAAACCAAAGCATTAAGGATATGCTTATACATACAGATATAGGCAGTGGAAAAAATAGTGTTCAATGAACAATGGGCACAAGAAAAAGTGGATGTTATCCATGCCTAAATTGCAGTAACTGCAGTTCAATGATAAAAGGTGAATTATTTTATCACCCAACTAAAGGAAATAAGTTCAAAATAAATAAGTATCTAACGTGTAGAGCAACCTTTGCTATTTATTTAATTAAATGCCCATGTGGGTTCATTTATATTGGCGAGACCTGTAGAGAGGTAAGGGCGAGGATAACAGAACATAAATCCAACATCAGATGTAACAACAAAGATGCTCCAGTGTCCTCTCACTTCCTCTCTATGGGTCACAATATAAGCCAACTTAGATTCCAAATCATAGAACAAGTAGATAAACCTAGAAGGGGAGGGGATAGAGAGCATCTAAAGAGATGTTCTGGATCCATAAGCTTGAGGCCCTCATTTCTAAAGGTCTCAACAAAGATTTTGATTGGAGCCTATTTCTGTAAAATTGGTATTTCTTTAAATTTTGTCTTTAAATTAAAAATAATAGTTTCAAAATACAGATATTTCTACTCTAGGTTAACCCAAGAATAGCTATCTCTTTTACTTTGGGTAATCTTATGAACCTGTTTTGTCTATTCTGGTGTAAAATGACAATATATAATTTGGTTCAAAATAATAATATATGATTTTGTCTATTCTGGTGAAAATTGCTCCTTTTACTCTAGGCAATCTGTTGATAATGCTGTATATATATAGGTTTTTTAATGTAACATAAATAATTGAAATATGATTTACATCCACAAGATGTCCCTATTGTGCACAGAAATGCTCCCATGTGAATAGGTGTAGGTATAAAAGACAGAAACCTGTATATAATTAAGTATACATGACTAAGGGCCTAGTACAGGCCTGAAACGTTGTATGTGTGTTCTGGGACCCTGCATGGAATAATAAAGGTCTTTTATTGAATTTGGAGGCTGGAATCATTCTGTTTTGAGGTTTTAGTTTAAGGCAGGTTAGGTTTTATTTTACAGGTAAATTTGTATTTATTTTAACTAGGTTGTTATTAAATAGTTAAACTATTTACTAACTAGTCTACCTAGTTAAAATAAATACAAACTGAGGGGGCAGAGCTTGCCACAAGACAGAGTAATCGCACTTCCAGAGAGCTCCGTGGACCGAGTACAATTTAATCTATAAGGGTTTCATACTTCCCATTATCCACATACCCACCCTCTTTAGTACCAGAGTACCTTTGGTGGTGAAAAAAGAAATAGGGTTACGCGAGAACTTCCTGCAGCAACGAGCAGAAACACTTACATGCTGGCCCCAGGATCCATTTGGCGCCAAATTAAAAGACAGGCCCACACTGTTTGAAAATCCCTCCTGATTGCCACTGGATACATCAAACTGATACTCGGCACAAGAAAAATCAGCGGGACAAAGGCTTCTACGAGGCGCCCAACTGCATAACCGGGAGGAGTGAAGACTGGCTGCCACAATCTGAGGAGGACCGTTCACAGCCTCTGCGCACTAATGGAGGTCGGATCCTGGAAGGGCCCACCTACACCCAGATGGCACATGCAGCGATCGGCGCAGATTACATAGCCTACCGGATTGTGATCTTAGAAACTCTCTGTAGTGGGCTAGGGCAGACAGTGTTCTGGTACATGTACTCCACACATATTCACTACTGAGACCCGTGGGGGCTTTGAAGCGGCCGGATATAGACGGTAAGTTGATACAGCCTAATTAACACTGCACTTATAACCGCAATAAAGACTGCCATATACATACAGCCCTCTTGTCAAAATACAAAGCCCCTTCTTATACCATGGTCGGATCTAGAGGCCTTCTGGAGCATTCTCTATCATTGTTTGTAACGTTCTTGGGTGGATCCTAAACAGGGGTATTCAGCTCCCTTGAAGTGTGTCCTGCATTGGTGACACGATATCTATCTAACTGATTGTCAGGGGAGACCTACTGTCTTCTACATACTGTACTGGTGACCCACACCCGGATTGTTTATCTATACCAGTCGGACGAGCCATCCCTGCACATCCAGGCCTGTTATACCTCCATACCATTATATAAATAAGAGATTGATCTCTCATTTCCTCAATATTCACCCAATAGCCTGACAAATTAAGGTACTCACTCACTAGTACCCTCTGCCCTCTTTCCTCCCTTTCCCCTCGGCCCTTTTCGCCTACGGGTCATACCCCATGTTTCCTTTTCCTTACCTGCTCAGAGGGAGCACTTTCCCCAGGAGAGAGGCAGATATATACTTACCTTTGTAGACCTCCAAGCAAGCTATAATCTAATAAACTCTCTTATTAAAGGTAACCCTATTCATGTGACACATCCCCAAGATATCATGATGTGCTAACTCTACCATCTAGGGGGGTGCCGGATCTGCCCTCTCCACCTACCATACTCTATAGGAGGATACTCATACTACCCTATTGGGAAATACCTGAAGTTCCATTAATCCTACACTATACAATATGGCTCACTCTCAAAAGAAGAAGGAGAAAAAATCTGAAGCCCCAAAAAGGACTTTATCAGATCACTTTAATAGCAAAATTAATTATGAACACGACATGTCGGATGATGATTCAAGGGAATCGATTGCCTCTAATAAAGGATCCCATAGAGTTACAAGTCACTCTGAAGATAGATCCCTCACCATACATTCCTCTATACTAGACTCCATTAAAGAATTATCAGATAAGATGGACTCTCATCACTCATCTCTTAAACAAGAACTCAAAATGTCAGTATCCGAACTTAAAAGAGACATCGCCTCCCTAGGAGGAAGGACAGAAATCCTGGAAAGGAAACAAGAAGACCTCAATCTGGACCACTCTAATCTCTTTTCCTATACCCAGTCACTTTCTGAAATTATTTCAGACTTAGAATCCAAAATGGCGGACCTAGAGGATAGGTCACGCTGAAACAACATAAGGGTTCGCATCATAAGGGTTTGCGGCATCCCAGAAGAAGTGGGAACAGCAGATCTCTCTAAATACCTTTTAGATCTGTTCAGAGAACTTCTGGGATCTATACAAGACCAAGAGGCCCTAATGGACAGAGCTCATCGGGCACTAAGAGGCGTTCCTTCCAACAGGTTACCCAATGCCTCAGCAAAAACAACATCAAATATAGATGGGGCTTCCCAGTCAAATTATTCTTTCAAATTGATGAACGTTCTTACACCATAACCACACCAGACCAGGGGTTGAAACTCCTACTGTCTGTAGGTTTACATAACTCTATAAATCAACCTAAAGAAGCAATCAAAAATGCGGAAGGATTAAACACTACTGCTCCAGAGTGGCGCCCACTGCCGCAAAGACTCAACTACCAAGCTAAAAGAAAGGAAATCCCCTCAACTAATGAGGATCCTTGACTTTAGGTTAGCATAGGATAACATCCTGACCGGCATAACTCTGCCTTTGCAAACTTGCACCTCTAATCTGGCAGCTTGCCGTTCCCTGCAGCCTCAGCTGAGGATACCTGACTGTCTCTATGGTAACTGAACAACTTCTTTAGAAATATGGACATTTGGTTAAATATACTGTTCAACTTAGTTAACTGTTCATAACACTGTTTCAGTTGTATTATTGTTATACTAACCCCTCATTTTCTTTTACAGATGGGTTATATATTCTAAGTCCTTATTAAAATTCTCTTAGGCTAGGTGGTTTTACTAGCTTACAATCACATTAAATACTAACTCATAAGAAAATTTACACCAGTCGCCTAACACAGAACCATATATATCCTATATGGAACTACAATTGAATCAATCGGCTGACATTAGCTCTTATGTCTTTCATTCTCAGTTAAGTTGCACTATGGCGTAGAACCACTTACAAAGATGATCTAAGGGTCAGTTTCCACATTGAGGAAAATTTTAAATAACACGTTACATACATCTTGTGACTTTAATGCTATAATGTTTTAACTCATACACTTTAGGGATGCATAAACCACTACTTTATTTCTAGTGTTACTTAAAGATATAGTACGCTGAGGAACCTCAACAAATAGAAGGTTCTCCTACCCAGACTAAATCTTTTATATGTTTACTTCACCACTATTATATTATGATATCCTCAAGTATGCTATATTTGTGCATACGTTATATACGTTTATAAATGTATTCATGATGAACAACTGTCATTGATGATGTTATTGTAAGCTTTATTGGTTCTTATCCCTATGCAGACCCATCTATAATCTATAATGTGAATACTACTATTTTATTGACTCCCCCCTCCTATCGAATACTATAACATGTTCACCCCAGGCGGAGACTCCCCCCTTCTCCGGTACCCTCCCTCTTCGCCACTAGTTGTCTTAACTTAGAAAACACTTGTTTATCAAGTGTGCAACAACAATCCCTCTCCCTACATAAGCTCCATTTTGTTGACCCCGTATTGACAACTCGAAGTACTCGGTTCACTTTAATAACACAATCTATAGTGCACTCCTGCGTGCATTCTACTTACACCACATACGCAGCTCCTTCACCTCTTCATACCCTCCCACAATCTTCGAGCGGCTCTTGCCCGCTGAACACCCCCCCTCTCTCCTCTTTGTTACACAAGATTCTGAAAAGAATACCTAGACCCGTTGCTCTCGTAGATCACTTTTTTTTCACCTCCCCTTCCCCCACGCCACGGCAGAAATATGCCTTTTGACACTTAATTCTCAAGGCCTCAACTCGCCCACTAAGCGTGGTCTTTTAATGAATATGTTCCAACATACCTGAGTAGATGTTGCATTTATCCAAGAGACACATTAGCTCACAAACGCCTAGATTACGAGTTTTGTTGGTAAGGCTGTGCATTGCTAACGAGCAGTTTTCCCTCACCGCTCACTTACAGTAACGCTGGTATTACGGGTCTTTAGAAACCCGGCGTTAGCCTCAAAAAAAGTGAGTGTAGAGCAAAATTTAGCTCCACATCTCACCTCAATACCAGCGCTGCTTACGTTAGCGGTAAGCTGGCAAAACGTGCTCGTGCACAATTTCCCCATAGGAAACAATGGGGCTGAGCGGGCTGAAAAAAAACCTAACACCTGCAAAAAAGCAGCGTAAAGCTCCTAACGCAGCCCCACTGATTCCTATGGGGAAATAAAAGTTATGTCTACACCTAACACCCTAACATGAACCCCGAGTCTAAACACCCTTAATATTACACTTATTACCCCCTAATCTGCCGCCCCGACATCGCCGACACCTGCATTATATTATTAACCCCTAATCTGCCGCTCCGAACATCGCCGAACCCTACATTATATTTATTAACCCCTAATCTGCCACCCCCAATGTCGCTGCAACTATATTAAATTTATTAACCCCTAAACCTAAGTCTAACTCTAACCCTAACACCCCCCTAACTTAAATATAATTTAAATAAATCTAAATAAAATAACTATCATTAACTAAATTATTCCTATTTAAAACTAAATACTTGCCTATAAATAAACCCTAAGATAGCTACAATATAACTAATAGTTACATTGTAGCTATTTTAGGTTTTTTTTTTTATTTTACAGGCAACTTTGTATTTATTTTAACTAGGTACAATAGTTATTAAATAGTTAGTAACTATTTAATAGCTACCTAGTTAAAATAAATTCAAATTTACCTGTAAAATAAATCCTAACCTGTTACAATTACACCTAACACTACACTATAATTAAATTAATTACCTAAACTAACTACAATTAAATACAATTGAAAAAAATTATCTAAAGTATGAAAAAACCCCCCCACTAAATTACAGAAAATAATAAAATAATTACAAGTTTTTTAAACTAATTACAAATAATCTAATCCCCCTAATAAAATAAAAAAGCCTCCCCAAAATAATAAAAAGCCCTACCCTATACTAAATTACAAATAGCCCTTAAAGGGGCCCCAAAGTAATCAACTCTATTACCTGTAATAAAAAATACAATACCCCCCAACATTAAAACCCACCACCCACACACCACACACCCAACCCTACTCTAAAACCCACCCAATCCTCCCTTAATAAAACCTAACACTAACCCATTGAAGGTCACCCTACCTTGAGAAGTCTTCACCCAGCCAGGCCGAAGTCCTCAACAAAGCCGGGCGAAGTGGTCCTCCAGACGGGCAGAAGTCTTCATCGAAGCCAGCCAGAAGAGGTCCTCCAGACGGGCAGAAGTCTTCATCCAGGCGGCATCTTCTGTCTTCATCCATCCGGCACGGAGCGGGTCCATCTTCAAGACATCCGATGCGGAGCATCCTCTTCCAACGAAGTCCAACTGAAGAATGAAGGCTCCTTTAAATGACGTCATCCAAGATGGCATCCCTTGAATTCCGATTGGCTGATCAGCCAATCTGAATTAAGGTAGAAAAAATCCTATTGGCTGGTCCAATCAGCCAATAGGATTTAAGTTTAGTATTAAATAGGAATAATTTAGTGAATAATAGTTATTTTTTTTAGATTTATTTAAATTATATTTAAGTTAGGGGGGTGTTAGGGTTAGACTTAGATTTAGGGGTCAATAAATTTAATATAGTGGCGGCGACGTTGTGGGTGGCAGATTAGGGGTTAATAAATGTAGGTAGGTGTCGGCGATGTTAGGGATGACAGATTAGGGGTTAATAAAATGTAACTAGTGTTTGCGATGCTAGAGGGCGGCGGTTTAGGGGTTAATAAATATTTTATAGTGGCGGCGATGTGCGGTTCGGCAGATTAGAGGTTAAAAAATATTTTATAGTGGCGGCGATGTCCGGTTCGGCAGATTAGGGGTTACATTTTTTTTGTGTTTGCGATGTGGGGGGCCTCGGTTTAGGGGTTAATGGGGGGCGGTTTAGGGTTTAATAAATATTTTATAGTGGCGGCAATGTCCGGTTCGGCAGATTAGGGGTTACATTTTTTTGTGTTTGCGATGTGGGGGGGGGGCCTCGGTTTAGGGGTTAATAGGTAGTTTATGGGTGTTAGTGTACTTTTTAGCACTTTAGTTAAGAGCTTTATACTATGGCGTTAGCCCATAAAACTCTTAACCACTGACTTTTAAATGTGGTACCAGGAGAGGCTGTACTGTTCACTTTTTTGCAGACTCGTAATACCGGCGTTATGCAAGTCCCATTGAAAATATAGGATACGCAATTTACGTCAGTTTGAGATTAAGAAATATGTCAGAACCAGGGATCCATCAGCATGTTCCTTTGATAGTTCAGACTGGTTTATATATTTTCTCCAGTTTCTGTTGATCCTCATATCTTTAGAAAATCAAATTAAAGTTTTCAGGGGTATTTTGTGGTTCTTTTTAAATCCAAGGCTGTTCTTTGCCATAATGTTAAGACATTCATTAAGACATTTTAAAGAATTTGTCCTGTTTTTAATATATCAGATTTACCTCTGGGATTGTAGTTTGGTTTCTTTACATCATCCACTGAACCTACATTATATATATTGTGTCTCTGTGTGTGATACAATTGGCCAATTGCTGTATCTAGAATCAAATATGGTTCTCTACTTTCCTTCTTATTAGACTTTTAACCAGAATAAGGCTGTCTCTAGGACTTCTAATTCCCTTTTTCCAAAGGCACTAAATTCTTAAAATACTAACTCAAAGATAATTGTTTTCAATTGTTTTTTTGTTTGTTTTTTTTCATTCTGTTTTAATGGTCATAATGAAATGTAGGCTCTGTGTTTAGAACTCTCAAGTATTAGCTAGAAACTACTAATATGTTTTTTTGTTTTTTTTTTTTAAATCTATTGCTTTTAAGGTGCTACATTTTGGGACGTAAGCTTTTTTAACTTGTTAAGATTTTCTTTATGACAATGGGTTGAGTTAAGAAATGTGATTAAGTTGCATTCTACAAGAGTCATGGATTAATCCTAGACAGTGACATCGAACATATTATTATCTAGGTATTTTGGCCTCTTTAATGCCTACTTATGGGTTGTTTTGGGTCTAACCTCACTTGGTCCTAAAAAATTATCTTGGAGAGTGTGAAAGAACCGATTTATGTTTATTGCTAAATCACTTTTTTAAAAGTATTGCATTGTGACAGTCCATCATGAGCCCTTTTTATCATGCACAAAGCCCTCTATCAGGACTAAATCTTAAAATCAGACTTCCTCTTTTTTCATTCTCTCTTAAAGTGAATGTAAATTTTAATGTTGAACTGCCCGGTTTTTAAAAATTTGATGAAAAACAGGGGCACTTTAATTCATCAAAATTTACATTTCACAATATTTGTGAAAAAATACTTACCTTTTAATCTTGACAGCCGCTCCAGCTTCCTCCGCCCATCGCAAAGCCTCTTCCTGGGTCTAAAATGAGGAATCCTCCAATCATGGCGTTGAATCAGACACTGATTCCCCCAGGGAGGAAGCTGTGATTGGAGGATGACCGATCCATCATTTCTGACGTCAGAAATGGCTTGCGGCAACCGGGGGAAGCTGGAGCGGCTGTCAAGTTTAAAAGGTAAATATGTTTTTCACAATGAGTGAAATCTAAATTTTGATGAATTAAAGTGCCCCTGTTTTTAATCGAATTTTAAAAACTAGGCACTTTAGCATCAAAATTTACATTCACTTTAAACTACAGCCTGGAGTCACTTTATGTAGGCTGCCAGGAACGGGATGTCATATGTAAGATTTGTAGGTACCCTGATCCACTTTTAAGAAAGCAAAAAGAGTATACACCACTAGGTTCTGATTCTAAATAAATAAATATTTTGTGTGTGAAGAAACTGATTTATAAATCTTGTTTTATACTGCATATAGTAATTATTTTGTGGTATTCCTTATTCTTTCATATAGGTGGTAAGAGTCCACAATACATTACTCCTAGGGATTACCTTTCTTGCCACTAGGAGGAGCAAAAGATTTCCAAACCTCAGGGCTCTGTATAAACGCTCCCACCTGTATAGTAATCAGTCTTGTCTTGGCCTCCGCTGGAGGTAGGTAAAGATTGAAGATGTGCAAGATTGTTTGTTATTTTATTTTAGGGTTTCCTATTTAGGTTCCTGGAGTTCCCCTCTTCAGTACTGATTTTGTCATGAGGGACATATTGGAGTATTAAGCATTAAGCTTATCTTTATCCTTTTTACTTAAAAGGGATAAATATATTATTTTTTTTACATTTAGTGCAGGCAAACTTTACATGCACTTATTTGGCTTTTACTCAATACTAGGTTAAAAGCTTTTTGAGGTCCATCTATACCTTTAGCAGAATCTCATGGTAACCATTTGTTGTCATTTCTTCAGCTTCGTGGTTGGAATATAAATTTGCCAAAAAGTGCTTTGTTTCCTCAGACAAATGTGACTTTTCTGGGATTTCAAATAGATTCAGCCTCCATGAGATTGTCTCTAACAGAGATAGGGATTTCAAAATTAATATCTCCTTGTCTGAATCTTCAAGCTCAGATTTTCCCTTCAGTAGCTTTCTGAATGAAAGTAATAGGTTTGATGGTGGCCGATGCACGGTGCCTTTTGCGCGGCTTCATATGAGGCATGTTCTGCTTTACATGCTAAATCAGTGGAATAGGGATCACTCCCAGTTATCGCAAATTATCTTCCTGAGTTTTCTTGTAAGGCAATCTCTCTTGTGTTGGTTAGTTCCTCAGAACATTTCTCAGGGAGCCACCTTTGCTCATCCTCTGCGGACTGTAATTTTCGACAAATGCAAGTCTGTCCGGCTGGGATGCTGTATGGGGTTTGCCTATATATATTTTGGATCTCTGAGGATTCTTCTTTTTTGGCCCCAGTTAAGCCAGACAGACAGCTCAGCATGCTAAGGCACTATGGCTGAGTTCTGTAGCAACCCAAGGGTTGCAGGTACGATCCCCGGTGAGATCCACTCAGTCTTTCTTCTGTCCGAGGTTGATAAAATGAGCAGCGCCTTGAGACCCTTACGGGTGATTAGCCACGCTTTACAAGTACCCATTACATTACAAGGATAGAAGCTTTCCTTCAGTTTCAGTCAGACAATGTAACTGCTACAAAGATAGCTTCTGAATACCCGTTACTATATTGGGCAGTTTACCCTATAGTTACTATATTGCTGGATACATAATATTGCCTAAGAATTACCGCTATGCTCTATACCATTTAGTTACCTCTATGCTAGATAAATAATATAACCTTAGTTATTACCAATTTACAGATTACCTTATAGTTACCGATATTGTTATGCTACCACTTGCTTTTGAAATACTGTAATATAGGATTACAAAAATAGCTATTGAATAATTGTTACTGCGGGTAACTCTCAAGCTACCGTATAGTTTGTTTTGCCATTAAGTATATTGGTTCAGTTAGCGATCTAGAGTTTTAAGCTATGTCAGAAAGATTTTTAACAATATCTTAAATTAGAGTTTTCTATTATTTTAACAACATAGGAGAGCAGTTAAAAACTGTTTAAGGAACCCCTGACGCCGTGTTTCCCATACGCTTCCTCTTAGGGGGTTACGCGTGGCGGCAAAAGAGTAAGTTTAAATTTCTGATCTGAACACTCCCTCTGTTCCCATTCGTGGAGAGTATCAGTGAATTTGTTGGATCAGCTCGCTGTCAATCAGACTCCGGCTTGCAGTGTTTTAGATGTTATGCTTGTTCCCTATGATTATGCTAGGAGCTGGAATGGTTGTATCAGACTGTATCAAAGTGATAAATATGGAAACTATCCAATAATGAACTATGTGTCTCATGTATCTCTGTTGTGTTACAATGAGAAAAACATTCGCTACCTATTAACCTTATTTTGCTAAGCTTGGACTATGATCTGGTCACTTTTGAACATACTTGTGCTATCCAAAGATTTTTAGAGAAGAAAAATTCTCTCCCTAAATATTAGTTTTTTATATTTAATCTAACAGAGTTGCAAATTGTCTGCAAGTGTCTTTTGATATTGTTATTTCATTGTGACATTTATCCAACTTTCAATTCTTGATGAATTTCGTAAATATAAAAAGTGTAACTTAATGTGATATTAGAAAAAACTTGGTTGCATTGTGAACTAAGACCCACTGAAATAAATGAAATCTTAAAAAATGAAATAAAAACGTCAACAATTAAAAAATTGGAATTTTAAAGTGTTTTTTGAGGTGACAGAAGTGCATGAAATGTAATTTCAAAATATTAACTATTAAAATCAGTTTCTGTATGATTATTACTTATTCAATTTTAGACTTTGCTCTGGAGTGCGCTAGTGAAGAAGAAATTGTGAATAAGTGCAATCAAATTATAATACTAAATGTTGGTGCTTAAGTTGCTATTTACCACTTCTATATTGTGTAGAGTTAGTTAAGTTACTATTGTGTAGCATGAAAAACTCAATCTTGAAGTATATTTACCTAGATTATATTAAAAAGTAACTGTGGTGTTTTCTAGGGATATATGATTTAAAAAAAAAAATAAAAAAAAAAATGAATGAATTCGTGATATTGAGTGCTGAATCTATTGTGACTCAGAGGTGACACAAAATTACTACTAATGTGAATAGATGTTAAGTGATTACTAATAAGAGTGTTTACTTTGTTATTCTTAAGGGAATAAATAAAAATAATATAGATTCCCTTTGTAGTTGAATAGATTGAACTTAAGTTCAAAACTTAGGGCATTTTATACAGGGAGTGCAGAATTATTAGGCAAATGAGTATTTTGACCACATCATCCTCTTTATGCATGTTGTCTTACTCCAAGCTGTATAGGCTCGAAAGCCTACTACCAATTAAGCATATTAGGTGATGTGCATCTCTGTAATGAGAAGGGGTGTGGTCTAATGACATCAACACCCTATATCAGGTGTGCATAATTATTAGGCAACTTCCTTTCCTTTGGCAAAATGGGTCAAAAGAAGGACTTGACAGGCTCAGAAAAGTAAAAAATAGTGAGATATCTTGCAGAGGGATGCAGCACTCTTAAAATTTCAAAGCTTCTGAAGCGTGATCATCGAACAATCAAGCGTTTCATTCAAAATAGTCAACAGGGTCGCAAGAAGCGTGTGGAAAAACCAAGGCGCAAAATAACTGCCCATGAACTGAGAAAAGTCAAGCGTGCAGCTGCCAAGATGCCACTTGCCACCAGTTTGGCCATATTTCAGAGCTGCAACATCACTGGAATGCCCAAAAGCACAAGGTGTGCAATACTCAGAGACATGGCCAAGGTAAGAAAGGCTGAAAGACGACCACCACTGAACAAGACACACAACCTGAAACGTCAAGACTGGGCCAAGAAATATCTCAAGACTGATTTTTCTAAGGTTTTATGGACTGATGAAATGAGAGTGAGTCTTGATGGGCCAGATGGATGGGCCCGTGGCTGGATTGGTAAAGGGCAGAGAGCTCCAGTCCAACTCAGACGCCAGCAAGGTGGAGGTGGAGTACTGGTTTGGGCTGGTATCATCAAAGATGAGCTTGTGGGGCCTTTTCGGTTTGAGGATGGAGTCAAGCTCAACTCCCAGTCCTACTGCCAGTTTCTGGAAGACAACTTCTTCAAGCAGTGGTACAGGAAGAAGTCTGCATCCTTCAAGAAAAACATGATTTTCATGCAGGACAATGCTCCATCACACGCGTCCAAGTACTCCACAGCGTGGCTGGCAAGAAAGGGTATAAAAGAAGAAAATCTAATTACATGGCCTCCTTGTTCACCTGATCTGAACGCCATTGAGAACCTGTGGTCCATCATCAAATGTGAGATTTACATGGAGGGAAAACAGTACACCTCTCTGAACAGTGTCTGGGAGGCTGTGGTTGCTGCTGCACGCAATGTTGATGGTGAACAGATCAAAACACTGACAGAATCCATGGATGGCAGGCTTTTGAGTGTCCTTGCAAAGAAAGGTGGCTATATTGGTCACTGATTTGTTTTTGTTTTGTTTTTGAATGTCAGAAATGTATATTTGTGAATGTTGAGATGTTATATTGGTTTCACTGGTAAAAATAAATAATTGAAATGGGTATATATTTGTTTTTTGTTAAGTTGCCTAATAATTATGCACAGTAATAGTCACCTGCACACACAGATATCCCCCTAAAATAGCTATAACTAAAAACAAACTAAAAACTACTTCCAAAACTATTCAGCTTTGATATTAATGAGTTTTTTGGGTTCATTGAGAACATGGTTGTTGTTCAATAATAAAATTAATCCTCAAAAATACAACTTGCCTAATAATTCTGCACTCCCTGTATAGAATCATGTTTTCAGGGTTTATAAAGGGATTATAAATCTCATTTTATAAGTATACATTATAGTTATTACTATCATTTAGTCCATATGGTTTAACACTTTGTAACAAGTGTATCCATTTGCATTCCATTTTTAGGAGGGTTTCCTCCATGTTGCCTCCCCTTATTCCTAGAGAGGATTCTGTAGTACTGCAAATTTTAATGATTGATCATTGCTATTATGTTTGATAAGAAAATGTTTAGCCACACTTGTCAATGTTTTTCCTTTTTCTTGATCTTTTATGGCATTCCGAATGTTATGGCAATGTTCCATCACCCTGGGTCTGACTTGTCTAGTTGTCATGCCCACGTAATATAATTTACATGGGCATTGTAAAATATAGACCACTCCCATTGAGGTACATGAAAAATGTTCTGGAATAGTATGTTTTTGGCCATATTTGTCAATGATCTCTTTTATTTTCCATACTTTGGAACAGGTGTTACATGTCCCACAGGGAAACATCCCTGGTGAGTTACTTAACTTTTTTGGTCTGTGAATGTAGTGGCTTCTGACCATTTTATCCTTAAGATTCTTTGGTCTTTTGTACCCCACTGATACTCTTTCCCCGATCTGGGTAGCCAAGAGGGGATCATTAAGTAGAATGTGCCAGTTGTCATTCATTATTTTTGTAATCTGATTCATTTGTGGATTAAAGGTAGTTATAAACCGTGGTTTATTATCTTGTTTTTTGATCCGTGGCTCCAACAGGTTACGTCTCTCCATTTTTGTCACTTCTGTATTGGCTCTATTTATCGAGTGTTTACTGTATCCTCTGTCTTGAAGCCTTTCACTTAATTGATTTTCTTGTTGTTTGTATACAGCTATATCAGAACAGTTGTGTCTCAGGCATATAAATTCACCCTTGGGGATAGCTCTCAGAGTACTTGGAGCATGTGCACTACTATGATGTAGTAGTAGTAGTGTGTTAGTTGCTGTACTTTTTCTATATAGAGTTGTACTGACTTTACCATCTGGTCTACCTGAATTTCCAAATCGAGAAAATTAACTTTTTTATGACTCCATTCATATGTTAATTTTAAGTTTAAATCATTGGAATTAATTTTGTGCATAAACTGTTGAAGTTTATCTGTTGGTCCTTCCCATACCAGTAGGATGTCATCTATATAACGAATGCATATTGGGATGTGTTGCATGTATGTATCATTTTCATCAGAGAACACTGTTTGGTTCTCCCACCATCCCAAAAATAGATCCGCATATGTGGGGGCACAAGCAGTCCCCATGGCAGTGCCCTGTGTTTGTAGATAAAACTGATCCTTGAAGGTGAAATAATTGTGATGTAAAACAAATTTCAACAACTGTTTGATAAATATATTATGATCTTGGTCATCAGCTTCATTTGTAGACAGAAAATATGAAATAGCTTGTTCTCCTAAATTGTGTTTAATGTTTGTATAAAGAGATTCAACGTCAGCTGTTACTAATATTGCGTCGGGCAGTAATTGCAAGTTATCCCATTTTTGGAGTACCTCCATAGTGTCTTTTACATATGATGGTAGTGTGTATAGGTACTCTCTAAATCTTTGATCAATATATTGGCTCGGTTTTTCTGTTAAGCTGTTATTACCTGAAACAATTGGGCGGCCTGGTTTTTTTTTTAGGTTTTTGTGTACCTTGGGAATGAGGTAGAAAGTAGCTGTAGTAGGATGCATTTGGGTTAGAATTTTTTTATCTACCTTATTAATGACCTGATCTTTATATGCTGTATCTATCATTTTGTTGTTTTTCCCTAGATACATTTGTGTTGGGTTGCCAAGCAATTTTTTATAGCATTGTGTATTGCTAAGTTGTTCATTTGCCTCATTAAGGTACATTTCCTTGTCCCAAAGGACTATGTTTCCCCCTTTATCTGATGTTTTAATGACCGTATCCTGCCAACTTTGTATCTCATTTAAGGCTTTTTGTTCTTGTTTGGATGAGGTCTTTCTCATTTTGGGTAGTTTATCAATTTTGTTACAAACGATTTAATTAAACACTTGTATCTGTGGTGACAAATTATTTGGAGGGACATATTTGGATTTGTTTTTTATATGTTGTCTCCATGTAATTTCTGTTTCAGTATTAGGTGTATTTTCATTTAGTAGTTCCTGTAGATCTGTTAAGGCTAATTGATCTGTGAGTGTCCAGTCTTCCCCCAATTCTTTTTTAGCATATAGTTTTTTCAGGAGTAATTTTCTGGTAAATAAATTTACATCCTTAATTGCTTCAAATTTATTCAAAGAGTTAGTGGGACAGAAACTCAAGCCTTTTGATAGACTAGAAATGTGGAATTCATTCAAATTATGTTGGGTAAGATTTATTATTTTTAGGTTGCCATTCTTATTTTGGAGAACGGACTCGGTGGACGCCTTCTTGTTTCTCTCTGCTGCCTGGGGTTTCCGTTTGTTTGGTCTCGATTCTTGGACTGCACTGTGTGTTTGCAGAGTATTTTGCCTGTTTGTTCCTATTCCTAAAAAAGATGATGATGTTGTTAGGATTGATGGACTTGCTCTATTGCTGTTTTCCATTGCTTGTGATTGAGACCTTGTATATGTTCTAGATTGTGTGTTTATTTCGGAAGTTGTGCTATCAGTAGAGGTATCAGAATCTGAGCATTCTATTTCACTATCGTTTAGTTGAATCAAATTTTGTGGTTTGTTAGTCTGAAAAGGCCTGGTATGGTATTTTCTCTGCCATTTGTAAACTTTTTTATTATGATAGTCATCTTGATCTCTTTGGTATTTCTCTTTTTTACTTTTTATTAGTTAATTTTCCAAATTATCCAACTCTAACTGATATTGTTTGTACAGGTCATTAAATTTGTCTAAATTCTCACAGGCTTTAAGATTATCATTTTGTGCTTTAATTGTGTCTTCCAAAAGAGCTACTTCATCCTGATCAGCTTCAATCAGAATTTGGATTAGTGTTAAGGAACAGGTTGTAAGTGCATTTTCCCACCTTTCTATGTGGTCTTGTCTTTTTAGTTGGTATGCTGGAAACATTTTAATCCGCAGCCCCCTAGGGATCATATTATCTTGTTTATACTTCTGAAAAAAGTGAAGGTTCCACCATCTTTTGGAGTGTTTGAAAAGTGTTCTATAAGACTGGCACAATAGATTGTTTATTTGATCATCACCAAGATTTGGTGAATGTTCATCTGATATATTAAACATGGTATTAAAATCCTGTAATCTTTTTTGCTGTCTGGTTAGTAGATCACTATGTAAATTCATTGTGTATTATTTTGTGTGTTATTTATTTGTTTTCTAAGAAACCTAGTGTAGCCTAGGTAATATGTTCAGATTTTCTTAGCCGTCAGACTATTTATCCAAGGGAATGGTCTCTTCACCCAGATGTATTCAGTAAGATTGTGAATTTATGGGACCTACTAGAGATAGATAGCATTGCTTCCAGGTTAAACAACAAACTTTCTCAGTATTTCTCCAGGTCCAGGGATCCAAGGGCTATGGAGACAGATGCTCTGAGAATGCTTTGGTTGTTTAGGCTAGTTTATGTGTTTCCTCCTCTGGCTTTGTTATCCATACCTACAGCCAAGATTAGGCAAAGATAATGTATCAGTAATTCTAATTGCTCCAAAATGTTCTTGAATACTTTGGTTTGCAGATCTAGGTTAGATGTCCAATTATCAGCCCTGGCCTCTTCCTTTAAGAAAAGATCTTCTGTCTCAAGGTCCCATTTTCCCTCCACATCTAAAATCTCTAAGCTTGATGGCTTGGAGATTTAATGGATAGTTCTTTGTCAAAGGGGTTTTTCTGAGTCTGTTGATAATACTCTTGTTCAGGCTAGGAAACTGATTACTAGAAGAATCTATTATAAGGTTTGGAAAGCATTTATCACTTGATGTTCTCTTCATAGTTATTCTTGGCCTTCTGTTAGGATTCCTAGAATTCTTGAGTTTCTTCAAGATGGCTTGCTGAAAAGTATTTCTGACAGTTCTTTGAAAGGTCTGATTTCTGCTCTTTCTGTTCTTTTTCACAGGAAAATTGCTAATCTTCCTGACGTGCATAGTTTTGTTCAATCATTATCTAGAATAAAGCCTGTCATGTAACCTATTTTTCCTCATTGGAATCTTAATTTGGTTCTGAAAGTTTTGCAGTCTTCTCCTTTTGAGCCTATGCATAAGGTAGATATTAAGCTTATTTCCTGGAAAGCTTTATTTTTTTGGATATTTCAACTGCTAAAAGAGTGTCTGAGTTGTCGGAACTTTCTTCTGATCCTCCTTATTTTCATAAGTATAAGGCTGTTTTGAGAACTTTCTTTTATTTTCTGCCTAAAGTTGTATCTTCTGACATTATCATTAGGGAAATTGTGGTTCCTTCCCTTTGTCCTAATCCTAAGAATTGTTCTGGGAGACTTCTTCATAACTTGGATGTTGTCTGGGCTCTGAAATATTATCTTGAGGTTACTAAAAATTTCAGACACTGATTTGTTTGTTATGGCTTATGTAGAAGTAGGCCAAACTCCTCCTAAGCGTATCATAGCTCATTTTACTCGCTCTCTAGCCACTTCCTGGTCATTTAAGAATGAGGCCTCTGTGGAACAAATTTGGAAGGCAGCAACTTACACACTTTTACTAAATTCTACTATTTTTATGTTTTTGCTTCATCTGAAACTGCTTTGGGTAGGAAAGTAATGGATCTTGAACTCTTATCACCTATATAAAAGAAAACATAATTTATATCTTACCTGATAAATTTCTTTCTTTCATGTTGATGAGTCCACAAGATCCCACCCTGAATATTTGTATTATTTGTTAAATTATTTTTGGCACACTCTTTTTTCCTATTTCCTCAATTTATTTTGCTCTGTTTCAGTCTCACCTCTGTCAGCTTGGCTATATGTCAGACTGATTACTATAGAGGTGGGAAGGTTTATATAGAGCTCTGACGTTTGGGAATCTTTGCCTCCTCCCAGTGGCAGGAAAGGTAATTCCCAGGAGTAATGGATCGTGGACTCTTATCACCATGCAAAAAAGGAATTTATCAGATAAGATATAAATTATGGGTGGGGCGTGTCCGGGCTATGGCCCAAGATGGCTGCTAATCTGGGAGCTCTCTCTCTGGAAGATTGCAATCCGCCTTGTAACTGTGATTTTGCATGCCCATCCAGAAAGAAATTGACCCTTCTGAAGTGTATGAAACCTAACTGGATTGGGCTATACTCAAATTGAGAATATAAGAGGCTTCCCAGGCCGGACTGCGGGGATCTCTTGGCGGCCTACAAAGGAAGAGAGCCCAGCACCCCCCCCCCCGGGGAACCGGGGTAAGCAGAGTAAAAAGGATACCTCTGCATACATTCTAACTTGATACAGGACCTGCAGTATGGGGGACGTTTTTATTATTATAAGGGATCTGTTCCTTGATTTTGAACATAAGTTCTGCAGCAGATTGGACCGCTTTGCAGCCCTCATGGAGCATGTACACGAGGAGACAGTAACGGTTAAGCCGGAAGTGGTGTCGGCGATGGTCCCTAGCAAGCAAGGAGAGAGTTTACAGCCTACTGTGGCCCAACACATTACAGAGGGAGCCCTGCGATGCCCAGAATCGATTGCCCACGTGGGATCCTTACCTTATGTCCTGACCCCGGCTCTGGGGGATGCGGCCGGCCCCCTGGGGAGGGACTCCAGCCTTGTTGATGCCCGGGAGGAGGCCCACGGGGAGGCAGTTGCAGGATGTTCTGCCATGGTGCCCGATGCTGAGTCGAGAGAGACCTTGCGTTGTGTGGCGGTCTTCCGGAGGGGGTGGAAGCGTCCCTGCTTGTCTGATGCAGGACTTCGACAGTTTAAAGCAGAAGGTGGCGGGATTATGCGCATGATGTCCGTAGCCCAGCTGTCGCGTGAAAGAGCAGCCCCCTGGATAGCCGCACACAACTGTGATGTGTTAGAGAGCGGTGCCTCCCGGACCGGTATTGGGTAAATATGCATAGCCCTTGCCAACATGGAGGGACAGTTGGTGAGCTTGAGGCACTGAGTTTGGCCTTGGGTGGGAGTTACATCTTTGAGGCCATGGTGTATCTTCTTTGGGGACTAATGAAGACCTTGCGGTCTAATGTGCTCCATACAGCTTAAAGAGAAACTTTTAACATTTACTGTACATTATGCTTTTTCTGCACTCGCTTATAGGTGTTACTGCCCAGCTTGGAGGGAATTTCTGGGACTAATCTAAGTATAGAGCGTGTAAATAGCGGCAAGATATGTCCTGCATCTTATCCCTCACACTGTGTAGTTGTTATGCTGGCTTCAATGTTATCATTCCACTATGTATCTTATGATGTTGTGTTAGCCTGCCTATTGCTGTATAACTAGTACTTGCTGTATTGAGTCCAGGATAAAAATTTGATTTATGTGCAGTAAATGGCAGGATATTAGAGTAAAGTGGAGTAGTAGTGTGGGTTTCAGATATATATTGGTGCTCTACCTACTTCTATGACGTTTAGTACTTGCTGTGCTGGATGGGTAACGGCTAGTTCCTGCATGTTTCTTTATACCTGCACATCTGT
Source organism: Bombina bombina (assembly GCF_027579735.1). Lineage (NCBI taxonomy): Eukaryota > Metazoa > Chordata > Amphibia > Anura > Bombinatoridae > Bombina > Bombina bombina. Next base: position 853,653,841 of record NC_069501.1, on the reverse strand, counting down.
CCTTAGAGATATGGAGATCCTACCCCTATAATACATAGCACCCATAATGCTGATCTAAGTATACACAAAGTTTTATATAAAGGCCTGAATGAAACCTATAATCTGTCCAGTTTTAACTACCCCCTGTGTGCCCTACACAGGTGCTTAGTTTCCAATCGACCTTAGTTGTACAAATAGTTTTTATCTTTCATATAAATTTCTCAAATGATAGATCTGTACAGCACTGTGTATCATGCCTTTAATGGGCTATCTTTTGAGGTAAATGGTGGCCTATACCACAGACAGTAATGTTTATATAGAATTCACTAATAGGTTGGGTCCTAGAGGGCCCCTGGAACTTTACCCCCTACGTTTTCCAAAGTATTTATTTTTAAGATGTAAACTGAGGTGCGTCTCATTCATACTTTGGCATATTTTAGGGGGAGTGTATGACAAAGTATAGAACACCTATAGTGTTAATATTCTTGTTGAATTGTTTTATTACTGATATGGTATGGTATATATGTTCTGCTGAAGACATCAAGGACACACTCAAGCCTGCATGAGTTACGAATTAGTTATTGTTTTTAGGCTTATAGAAAGCTAGATGTTTGTCTTGTGTTATTTGTCCTTCTGTACATGTACTTTTGTAAAATGAGGTAATATTCATGGCTGGAAAATGTATCTTTGGGTTGGGTTAAGCTTTGATCCTACAGATGCGAAGACATGCTTGTTTAATTAATTATGCAAATCCTGATGTATGACAAATGGGCATGTTGCCATGATGTTTCTTTCTGAAATTTTGTGTTGTTTGTCATTTTACCTCAATAAAAAACTATTTAAAAAAAAAAAAAAAAAAAGATATAAATTATGTTTTTTTAGTTGGAATGTGTTACTGGTTTCTTTCTAATCTATGCTAAACGAAGATTTCACATTAATTTACACTGTTACTCTGGTAGTTGTTATTAATCAGTTTGTAAGGATAAATAATGTCCACCAATGCCTGTAATTAGCAAAACAGATTGGTCAAGTTTGGTTTAAATGTTTTATTCAGCAGCATTTATAGTAATGCATAAGTTTTTAGTCTTATATGAGTGATTTGATTTTGCACTTTTCACACACACTTAAAATTGTTTAGCAGTTTCCATTCCACATACAAGAAAGCATATTATTGAACATGGGTTGTCCATGTTTTATTTAAATCAAAACAAAATTATGTAATTTTAAAAAAACATAAATTAAATAGAAAGGAGGACTCCATTTTGGCCTCTGAGCTTTAGGTGGGGCATGTAAAATCAAGTAAACTTCAGCCACATTTAAATCTACTAATTGAGGAAAATAAGTATCACAAAAATGTAGCTTGATATTTTAATTTGTGCCTTCTAGATGATATGGGGCAATCTGCCTTTTTGCTCTTCCAAATTAAGTCATAAAGTTCTGATGATTAAAAACGTTCAAAATCTTCAGTATTATATAACAATACTTGTGTCTCTCATTTACATGTAAACCCCTGCTTGGCAGGATTACATTTGCCTTTGTAAGATTATTTGGGGTACTAAAAAGGCTGCTTGGATAATCACAACAGAACGGAGAGGTTTAGGTCATTGGGCCCTTAGTGATTATTATATGGTTTCTCATTTGCACAGCACAGTTGACAGCACCATGTTTTATTTTTTATGACTCTTAAGACTGATTGTCAACATTAACCATTTTAACTGGGGTAAGGAGGAGACACAATTGCTTCTAGGTGTCTGGATAGAGATACACATTAAAGGGACAGTATACACCAATTTTCATATAACTGCATGTAATAGACACTGTTATAAATGATAATATGCACAGATACCAATATAAAAATCCAGTATAAAACCGTTTAAAAACATACTTAGAAGCTCCCAGTTTAGCTCTGTTAAAAAGGTAGCTAGAACACCCACTTTAAGTGGGAAATAACAGACACTCCCCCCCCTCCCCATTCCTCTGCATATGAAAAGACTACACAAACAGGAGCAAGCTGGAGTACGTATACCTTGGTATTCTCCTAAAACTTTGGGACTTGTTTAGGAGTCTGAAAATCAGAGCAAGGTTATTTCAAAATAAGCAAAACTATACATTTTTTAAAAAAACGGTATGGGCTATATAAATCGATCATCTACAAAACATTTATGCAAAGAAAATTTGAGTGTATAATGTCCCTTTAACAAAATGTGCACAGTCTTTTTATATTTAAACTTTTGAGTCACCAGCTCCTACTGAGCATGTGCAAGAATAAACGTGTATGGCTGATGGATGTCACATGGTACATGTATGCATTTGTGATTGGCTGATCACTGTCAAATGGTACAGGGAGAGTGGAAAAAGACATAACTTTTAAAATTGTCAGAAAAAAATCTACTACTCATTTGAAGTTCAGACTAAGTGCTATTGTATTGTTTTGTTATCTTGCATTTGTTGATTATGCAAATCTACTGTGTTTACTGGTCCTTAAAGTATTTTTAAAGAAAGCTTTGTTACATATTATACACTGTTTCTTTTTTTTTTTTTTTCATTAAACAGTTTTTATTTTTTTATAAATTAGAATAACATAACATGGAATTCAACATTGCCAATCCAACATGGATTGTTTACAAACATCAGGTACAGGCCGAAAAATACAGTAGCTGTGATAGCGAATCATACAAAAAGTACATTGGTAATGCAATACCTAGAAAAAATATAAATCTGTAAATCTATAGATCTATAAATCCATAAATCTAAAAATCTAAGCCTCGGCAGATCGTGTCCCCAACACCCCGACAATGGGGGTAGTACTAGACATAATATATACATTGCAGCTATGATTGTAGTGTAACTATTCTCTCTGCTCCCATATGTATAGTATATCTGCAATGAAGTCTTGTTTGCCCATGTAAGTGTAGTACACTTTTTCCAAAGACAGTACATGATTCATTTCTCCTACCCACATTAAGAAATCAGGAACTTGGTGTTTCTTCCAATACCTTGGAATTAGGCGCTTTCTTTTTTTTTTATATATATATATCAACGGATAAATACATATCACAGATCAAATGTCAGTATTACAATTTATACTTTACAACATTGTGACAAAAGAAAATACAAAGAGCTGTGTCTTCTGTCCTACATTCATCTCATTGATAAGTTTTATAAGCTATATAAAATAAAAATAAAAAAAGAAGAAGAAAAGGAGAAAGGAAAGAAGAAGAAGAAGAAAAAAAAGGCACCCTCCCTCCTCTAATAGTTGACTCCTTAACTTGGGAACTCACTGTTTGCAATTGTTGTTTCGAGGTATATAGAACCTCTAAATGGAGCAATTAACTGTCTCTGGCTTTCTTCTGGTAAATCTAAAATTATATTTTTCCATTTTTTAAAAAACCTATTTATCTGAATTTCAGAGCTAACTGAAGTATCCATCTGTTCTAGTACAATTTGATTTTGTATTTTTTGTTTAAATTCTCTCAGACTTGGGGATTTGTTGGACCTCCAATATTTAAGAATCAGGAGTCTACCTGTTATAACTATGCAATTTAATAACCGTAAATTCTTAAAACAGTATCCCTTCCTAGCAAAGTAAAAAATAAGTTCATCCGAGAATTCAATATTAATTGAGTTAATTCTATTGGTCCAGGCATTAACTTTAAGCCAAAATGTTTTAATTTTAGCACAATCCCAAAAATAATGTTGTAATTCTGCTCTTATCTTCCTGCATTTGGGGCAGGATATTCCCATTGTCGACCATCTAGCCTTGACCGCTGGTGTAATATATATTTGATTTATGAATTTTATATGGGTTTCTCTCCATGAGGTAGAAATTATTGCTGTATCTAGTACCTTAAAACTTTCCTGAATTACTTCCGATGAAATTTGCCATTTATTAGCTAAGATTTGTAAAAAAAATTCTCCCAGTGAAGATGTAGCCATTTTATATAATAAAGAAATTGTGTATTTCCCTGCACTAAATAGTTTTAAGGCCGGCTCTATAGAGTCCCATGTTTCTTCTAGCAGAGTTTCATCTGGAAATTGTTGTATATAATGGTGTACTTGTAAGTATGCATAGAATTCAGTATTTATTATACCAAATTCCTCCTTTAATATATTAAAAGTTTTACATTGCCTCGTTTCTTTATCTATCACTTGATATATGTTTTTAAGACCATTTAGTATCCACCTATTGAAAATTTTAGAATTTAGCGCTGGTATAAAACCAGGATTGCCTACAAGTGGTAGATATTGCGAATAGGTGTAATCAATACCTAATATTTTAACAAGTTTATTCCATGCCACTATCAAATTGTAGATCATTTTCACTTGTCTAATTTTTATAGGTACATTATCAAGAGATGTATGAAGTAAAGCTATGGGAGAATAAGGTTTACTTAAAACTTTGTCTAATTCAAATACTGTATAATAGTCTGCACTGACTAGCCAGTCCATAGCAATTTTACCAATACAGACTAAATTATATAATTCAATATCTGGCATTGCAAGTCCACCGTTTATTCTAGCAAAGCACAGTTTTTTAAAGGAGATAGCTTTCCTTTTTCCTCCCCATAAAAATTGAGTCACCATTTGTTTGTAAGTCATTATATCCTTTTTGCTAATAAGAATTGGTAGGTTCTGCATAAGATATAGAAGTTTCGGGAATAATATAATTTTTATTAAATTAACTTTACCCGTTAGGGATAATTTAAATTTCGCCCATTTTTCCATATTGTGCTTAATTTTAAGGAAGACAGGTGGATAATTAAAATCGTACCATTCTTCCATTTTTTTAGAAAATTTAATTCCCAGATACGTGAATGTATCTTTTGCCTCTTTAAATGGGATAATCTGTAAAGATTTTTTATTTTTATATAGCCAGTAAATTTCAGTTTTCTTTTCTGAATATTTATCTTGTATCCTGCAAACCTACTAAAATCCTGTAAGATCTGGAACAATAATGGGATATTTTTCTTGGTATCGGATAATAATACAAGTAAATCATCCGCATAGAGTAATGTTGTTACTTTCTTTTTGCTTATCTTAATCCCCTCTAGTTCTTTCCTTAGTAGGATCACCAGGGGTTCGAGTGCTAGATTGAATAAATATGGAGAAAGTGGGCAGCCTTGTCTAGATCCCCTAAAAAAGGAAAAGGAGTCTGTGTGAGTGTCATTTATAATGATGGAAGTTGTGGCAGTTTTATAAATTTGAGATATAGAATGTAAAAAAGGTCCCTCGACTCCAAACTTACTTAATACTGTAAACAGATGGTCCCAAGTTAAGGAGTCGAAGGCCTTCTCCGCATCTATTGAAATTATAGCCGAGTCTAAAATAGTACTATTCTTATTCTTACTGTTACAAATTTGCTTTTGTGTATGATTTAATACAAGCTGTAATTTACGAATATTACGCGTAGAATTCCTTCCTGGCATAAAGCCTACTTGATCTTTATGTATAAGTAATCCGATATGCGCTTTTAATCTTGTTGCTATAATATACATTAATAATTTATAGTCACTATTTAATAGTGAAATCGGCCTATATGAAGCAATATCTTCTTGATTTTTATTCTTTTTTAGAATTAGAGTTATTAAAGATGCTGCAAAATACAGAGAGCATTTTACTTTGTTTAGAAAATATTGATTAAATAAATCTACCAGCAAGTAAACTATATCTTCTGCTAGTATTTTGTATAATTCTATAGGGATCTGGTCAGGGCCAGCAGCTTTATTTGAAGCGGCGTTCTTAATAGCAATTTCTACCTCAATTTTAGTTATTGGGGCATTCAACTCATCAAGTCTTTCCTTGCCTAATGTGGGTACCTGTATCTTCTCCCAAAATGTATTTTTTGCTTGGGCATCTATTTCTGTTTCTGCATATAATTCTTGAAAATATTTAAAAATGTAATTACTTATTTCTTTATTATTTGTGTATCTATCTGATGACACTTTCAAGGCTCCAATCACCGGTTTCTTTTTATTTTTGGATTTTGTTAAATTAGCTAAATGTTTTCCTGCTTTACCACCATAGCGGTAAAAAAAGAATCTTGATTTAAGGTCTTCTTGTGCCACTCTTTGAGCTAAGAAGATTTCTCTTGTTTTTTTTCTTTCTGGTATACTTCCCATAATTTTTTTGAAGGGTCGCTTATATAAGAATTGTACGAGTTTGAGTTTCGAAGATAATTAGACAGTTCAATATCTGGTGGTATATTTACGTTTTTGCCTGACCAAGTAGGCTTTAATTTCCCCCCTTATAACTGCTTTAAAACTTTCCCATAATGTTTCCGGGTTAATCTCTGGCGTTGAATTAATATGAATAAATTCTATCCATTTTATTTTAAGCCATGTTTTGAATTGTACATTTGCAGCAAGATATCTTGGAAAAAAGAATCTATTGAAATTCCTTTCTTGTGGGGCCTTCAGTTTAATATTTAAATTAATAATAGCATGGTCTGAAATTACAATTTCTTGTATGTCTGTATGGATATCAAAAGTCATCAATTTTTCACTTATTAGGAAAATGTCTATACGTGACATTGTTTGGTGAGAATAACATTCACATGTAAATTTCTTTAAATCAGGATTTTGTATCCGCCAAATATCTTTTAAATGAAGCAGATTTTTAAAATTCTTAAACAATTTAGACTGCTGTTTATTATCTTTGTTCAAGGAAGGTTTGAGTCTATCAAGAGTAGGGAAGTCTATCAGGTTGAAATCTCCTGCCACAATTAAATTGCAATTGAAGAAAGGGAGCAGTTTAATTTGTAAGGTTTCCCAAATTTTTTTATCTATCTTATTGGGGCCATATATATTACATAAAATTAGTGGGGTTCCTTCTACTATCAACTGTATAATTAAGTACCTTTCCTCTCTGTCCATTTCAATTCCCTTAATTTCATAATCAATATTTTTACTGAATAAAAAAGCCACTCCCTTTTTCCTGCCGGTACAAGGGGTACCTATTACTTCGCCAACCCAGCCAGTTTTGAGTTTAATTAATTCAGGTTCTTTTAAATGGGTCTCTTGAATACAGGCTATATCTATTTTATGTCTTTTCAATTGTGCTAGTTCTTTCTTCCTTTTCTGAGAAGAGGTAAATCCCCCCCACATTCCATGAAGCTAGTTTAATATACTCTTTAATTTAACCCTTTAAGGACACAGCTTTCAGTTTGCTCAATTGTTTTATGACGGAAAAATTCCGTCATATGTCCTTAAGAGGTTAAAATTATATTGACTTTCTTTTCCTCTATTATTCCTGAGTCCCAAGAGAGAGGGTAGGTAGAGGGCAAAAGAGAGAAGAAAAAAAAATAATTAAAATTGAACAGGAATCTAGGCCTTATCTGTACAGTGTGTATAATTAACCATTTAAACAAATCAAGCAGCCCTGTATACTTATCTCTCCACAGTATTACAATCATTACAATTTTTCATAAATTTAACTATACATAGCATAATATGTGTTTACTTTTATGTTATATGTCACCTTGGACATAAACATTTTGCTTATAAAACAATGCCCTTCATTTTTGCAAAGTCCCTGACTTCTCCAGGATTGCTCATAATCATGGGTTCATTTTCATGGGTTTTATACACTGTTTCTTTAGCATGCTGCAAGCTAACCTATAAAGGGACAGATTACGAGTGGCTTGCGGGTTTGACGCTGCGGAATTGATTCATACTTTGGCGGTAAAACATTTTGATCCAATGATTGGTATTTCTAACATTTAAAAGGCCTCATTATACACACCTCCTTATGTCTTGAGAAAGGCCCTCTAACGGGCTGAAACGCGTAGATTGATCATAAGGAGGCTTGTATTCTACCCTTGGTGAGTCTATTTCTAATAGACCCAATTTGAAGAGTTGTTTTTTGCATGTTTTTTATTTATTCTTCACAGGTTGGGCGAGTTTAGGCTTACTGATCCCATGAGACCCACCCCCACAGGACGGCACCGCAGCTTGATTTAGGACACTCTTAAGGATACAGACACCATTCTGGACTTTACACCTTGTCTAATTGGAGTTTTTGGACATTCCATCCCCTTTTTTCACTTTCACTATTTCGCCTCAGGAGGGGCGCTTATTTATAAGCACAGACTTTACTGACAATACCCGGGTATCATTATTATGTTCTGTACCACCTACACATCACATGTGATTATTTGTATTTTAACTGTTTCATATATTTATTATTTGAAGTTAGGAGCATACCCCTTATCCTTATTTTTATTTTTTTATTTTTTATTTATTTTTTTTATATGCATTTTTAATAATTATTTTTTATGTGTGGTCAGACTGGCCATAATTGAACCTTTGTTTTTATTTTCTGGACATCAATTAAATTCTTGTTTTAACTTTTCTGGGAACTTTTTGCACTTATGTTATCCTCATTGTAATTAAGGTTCCATCTTGATTAGTAACCTTAAGCCTCTAGGTGCTCCTAATTTGTTCTTTAGTATCCCTTTAATAAAGTGTTTAACTATGTATTTTGTATTATATTTTATTTTTATTTATTTTTTAATTTTGAATGCTTTATTAGAAATATTTAAAGGTGTACAATAAATGTTGAAAACATTTGTTCAATAATCAGTATTTAGGAAATCTAAGACATATTGCAGGGTTTTACAGAGATATTTGAAGGTCAATAAAGTGAACATATTAGTACATAAAAATTAGTGACATAGGTAGCATTTAGCATGTTAATTTTATAGCATCCTGCAATTGCTCTAGACACCTAGATATTCATCCCATATAAAGTTAATGTCATCTATGCATTTCTTCTGTGTAAAGTGATATTTTTCTAGGTGGAGCGCATGGGTTACATTCCCTTTCCAACTCTCAATTGGTGGTAAAATGTTTTTTTTTCTCAGTCAATAGAGATTAATCTTTTGGCAGTACTGACCATGTTTGTCAATAAGGCAAGCCTAAGTCTACATTTAATCTTTGGAAATTTATTAAATAGAAACACCCATATGTCTAATGGAAGGGTAAAAGAGAGAACTTTCATGTTAAATCGAGAGCCAGAATGTTTATACAAAGGGATATTATCACCATATATGAGTAAGGGTACCACTCTCCAAACACCCCCTCCAGCTGTTCTTTGTAGTGGTCGGGAAGAGTACATGTAAACGGGTGGTGTGTAATACCATCAACTTAGAAATGTAATATTCATCTCAAGAATGGATATGGAGGATGTAGACTTACTCATAGCTGAGAAAAGTTTTAACCATATCTCATGTGACGGGGCTGAGTGGTTTCCTCTACCCATTTTCTTACATATGAGGGAAGAGATGATGAATAGGATAGCAGGATTTGCTTAAATATCAGTGATGGAATCCCCCTATGTGGCTATGGATAGTAGCATACATTTTCAAAATTAATCAAAATGAATCATATCTGTATAAAATGTGAAAGTTGGAAGTATGAGTACCAGTGATTAGATTTGGGTCCCAATATGTCAATTATTTCAGTTTGGGCTTTTTATTTGTTGCCTTGAAGGAGAGTGCAGCAAGGCATAGACTTGTGTATGTGAATTGCTGGTGTTGTTGAGTATAAAGGCCCTAAAGAGAATGTGGCGTTTTCTGATACGGGTGTTAATGGAGAGGGAATTGTGGATATATGCTTACATTTCTTGATATGTTTATCCTATACTGAATAGGTTTCTTAAACCGATATTGGTAGCTTGGTATGCAATCGTCTGTCTATGGGTAGAAGCCAGCATTTATCACCCAAATGGTGGCTTTTCAGTATAAGTTGCTCGATCTGCACCCATTCTTTGTTGGGGACATGTTTGCACCAATCTACAATTCTGGTGAGGATTGTGACAGTACAGTATAATAATATGATAAGTTATGGACTCTTATTCCTCCTAGTTCTTTATGTTGATACATTGTAGTAGTAGCTATTCAAGGGCGTTTATGGGACCATATAAAAGAGTTTAACATTTTTTGGAATTTGTGTAATGTCTTATCTGATAATGGTATAGGTAATGTTTGGAATAGATATACAAATTTAGGTAACGGTCATTTTGAAAGCATGTATCTTTCCAATACAAGATAAGGGTTTAGTTCTCCAGGATCTTAGGAGATGTTGTATATTATTTTCTAACATATCATAATTCATAGTTATAATGTTCTCTAGGCATGGTGAGGTATATACTCCTAGATATTTAATAGTTTTGTTTTGTGATCTTGTATGTTGTGTAAGACTGTGTCTGAGAGAGCTACCCTGAGTAATTCAGATTTGGAAATGTTGATGCTAAAATTGGAAAAAGTGAGTAGTGAGAGTTTGAATCAGGGAAAGCACTAAATGTTTTGTGTTAGTAAATGTGAAAAAAATATCATCTGCAAAGAATGTTATTTTGAATTCAGAGTGGGCTATTGGGATTCTAGAGTTTTGTCTTATAGCGGTAGCTAGAATTTCCATAGCGATGACAAACAATATGGGTGAAAGAGGAAATCTCTAACGTGCTGTTTGATATGTTAAAAGTTTGAGAAAGGGAATCATTCAGCCTAATTTTTGCTTGGGGTGCATTGTACAACGTAAATATTTTTTCTATAAAAACCTGATCAAAACCAAATGCGAGAAATAGCTAATCTAATGCTTTTTATGCAACCATGGAAGGGATTTGGTGGAGAGTGGAAAATTCCATAAGGTTGATCATTTCCTTCTTAATATAAGGAGAGTCCACAGCTTAATTCCTTACTGTTGGGGAATACTGAACCTGGCCAACAGGAGGAGGCAAAGACACCCCAACCAAAGGCTTAAATACCTCTCCCACTTCCCCTATCCCCCAGTCTTTCTTTGCCTTTTGTCACAGAAGGATGGCAGAGAAGTATCAGATTTCGGAGTTGTTCCTCAGGAGGGGTATATGCCTTTCAATATGAAACTGGAGTTTTAAGTAGTCTTGTCAGTGAGAGCGTAGACGAAAGTTAAAGTCTGGAGATGCAGGGAGAGTCTTCTTGCGAACCCATCCAGACTGCCTGCTAACAGCTCCTTAAAGGGACAGTATACACTCATTTTCATATAACTGCATGTAATAAACACTACTATAAAGAATAAGATGCACAGATACCGATATAAAAATACAGTATAAAATGGTTTAAAAATGTACTTAGAAGCTTTCAGTTTAGCTCTGTTGAAAATGTAGTTGGAAAGCCCACTGCAAGTGGGAAATAAGACACTCCCCCCCTCCCCCTTCTTTTGCATATGAAAAGACCCTTTACAGGGGCGTGTCCGGGCTTAGGCTGAAGATGGCCGCAAAACTGAGAGCTCTGGCAGACTGAATTACATTCCGCCATGTAATAAAATATCTAGACGCCATCAAGCTTAAAATCTTAATCCACTAGAAAGGGAATAGTTCCTGGCTAAGGCAATATCTTTTTGTGCAACCTCAGGGTCTCTCAGACCGGACTGCTGGGGCTTATTCTTGGCGGCCTCCACGGAGGGAATCCTTAGCACCCCCCCCCCCGGGAAACCGGGTATATGGAGATATTTACAAAATCTTCTTTTACACTACCCAGACAGAGAATAATTGCATATCATGGAGGAAGACCTCTACTACACGATTCAAGCCCTGTTTGCAAAAGCCGATCTGCAGATAAGCCGCAGATTTGATCGCCTTATGGCACTGACAGGCGCCCTTGCAGAGACACTTTCTGGGCCTCCTAAAGCGATGCCGACAATATCGATTACACAGTGTGGCGCAGATAAGCAGCGGAAAGAGAACGTATACACCAGAGCTGCTTTTCCGGAAAGGGAGAGGAGTGAAACCAACCCTGAAGAGGTAAACTTGGGAGGTGATGGTGAGGAAGTCGGAGCTCCCCTAGATCATTGCTTACCTGAGGGGATGAGTAAGACGGTAGGAGTTAACCCTAACGGGCAAACACTAAGGGAGGCATGGAGCGGTTGTCTCGCTGAGGATCTCCAGGTCATCGTTGCTTAGCGGGTCACATGGAGGAGAGCGGCCGGCTCCCCAGTGATTGGTTTTGCCGGTGAGAGCTTAGAGTGGGTAGTCCCCTGTTGTCCTGACATTTTGAAATTCTATGGTGTTCCGGGAGGTGCTCTGGACTGGGACAGCCGTGTCAGAGTCGGGGTGGGTTGAAGACCTTGCTATATTGGGGATATGTGGAGGGCCAGGGGATAGTCGTATCATCAGAAGGCTCCAGGCATCCTAATACCCCTGTGAAAGTCGGGCCCGAATATAGTGGAAACCCTCCACCAGAGGGCCTGATATAATATCCTGCCTATGTTTTAGACTCGGGCTCTTGGATGAAGATCGTGAGGTCTGAAGTTAAGGCCCAGAATGCTATGAGTTGCACAGTTGGACTTCCACACTCCATATTGCAAAATTACTTGCTTTGGGAAATGCCCTATATAGTTGTATATTTATATAATTAAGCCTCAGCTTAGGTGAACATGCACATATGGGTGTCCTTCATAAAATGTGGAGACCCGGCCTGTAGATATAGGTTTTATATTGCCAATCTATTTAGGCCTGTTAACCTCAGCCCACAATATAAATAGTCAGTATGCCTGGAGAATCTATTGTCACATATGGGATTGATGTTACCCCACGGATAAATTTTGCCTAGCTAACTCTCTAGCCAATAAGAGTTGATTGACAAAAAGCACTGCAGAAAGCTTATCTTCCCCTACACAGCATTCAGCTTGCATGACGCTGGCTCTTATTTTGGTGTGTTGAAGCATTATAGTACTGCACTTCCTATGGACCTCTCCTAGCAACTGAATCAGATTACTCTGTATTAATTTTAAGAATGCATAGTTTAATTGTTTTACATGTGTGTTAGGCTCTGATGTGCATATTTCTTTACCCCAGGTTGGTTAAAGGCAATGGGTAACCCTTTACAAAATAGATCTGAATCTTGCCATGATTAGTTTAGTTATTACACAAGCCACCATTAGTGTTACTGGATCCCTTTGGCACCTAAGAGCGACTCTATATATCTGGGAGGGTATATACATTTTGCTAAGTTGAGGGATAATTACTGTTAGATGTAGGGACATATAAGCGGCTACCACGATTTTATCCACATAAAATGCCTATGGTCCGGGAGGGGCCCTGACCGTCTTGAACATGGGTATACTAAATATACGTATGCCACTAACTTCGAGTAATAACTACTAGTAGACGTGGGGCCTTATAAGCTACTAACACAATACTGTCTATATAGAACATCTTAGGGTCAAGTGTGGCCCTGCCTCCCTTGAAAAGGGGCTTTTCCAATTTTATGGTATGTAGAATACTCCTATCGCTGCTGCCTTATTTAGATACTAACTGTTGTAAGTATATATGCCTCCTATGTCTGTATATAACTATGTGCGGCCCAAGAGGGGCCTTTAGATGGTAGGAGGTCAGAAGAAAGACCATCCTATTAAATCCCTTACATGGTATACCTGGGTAGCTTGAGGCCCAAGAGAGGCCAGTAATTTCTTAAAGAGAAAAATAAGAGGTTTATTAATTAGCACCCTACACAATACCTTCTACTAATTATGGTACCCCTAGTTTCTCATATTAGAGGTATGCATAATCTGAGGTTTTTTTAGAAGCCTATAGTATATTGTAGGATATAATAGAATGTTACAATGTATTTCTCTCCTTACAGATGCTTAATTGGTTTTTGTTTTTTAATTGGTTGACAGAGATCTGTACTGAAATGTGCATACTGGTGCTTAATTTTCTTACTTAGCTAAAGGTTCAGCTGAATGATCCAAGGACAAACACAAGCCTGCACAATGTTTTATTTTGGTCAATGAGGCTAGGCTTACACTCAGCTAGACGGATGGAGTTGTTTTATTTGTCCTATTTCCATGCACTTATGTAAAAATGAGGTAATGCTCATGGCTTAAAGTTATACAATTGGATTGAGTTAAGTCCAGAACCTTTAGATGTAATGACATGCTTGTTTAATTCACCTTGTAAAATTTCATATTTGTCAAATGGGCATGTTGCCATGATACTGCTTTATGAAGTTTTTTTATTTCTGTTTGACACTTTACCTCAATAAAAATTATTCAAAAAAAAAAAAGACCCTTTACACAAACAGGAGCAAGCTGGAGAAGGTAGCTGACGGTATTCACATAAAACTTTGGGGCTTGGTTAGGAGTCTGAAAATCAGAGTAATGTTATTTAAAAATAAGCAAAATTATACATTTAAAAAAAAAAAAAAAACTTTATGGGCTTTATAAATAGATCATCTACAAAACATTTATGCAAAGAAAAAATGAGTGTATAATGGCCCTTTAAGCAACCAGTGTTGACGAGTTTCACTGTCTGCTTTTCTTCACTCAAGTCCATGTCAGGAGCGATGCTACAAGACTGTCACACTTGAGAGGCTGTGTTTCTGTTCCACAGCACGGATTCTATTAAGATCGTTTCAATTTTCACTTATGTTTAAAACCCTGAAGATAGGGCCACAGTGTGGCTCCTTTTATCTTAATAGAATCATGGGTTAATATCTCCTGAGGGAGGTTATCGAACAGTGGGGATTCATTAAATCTGATACTTTGATTTAACATAGTAACATAGTAGATAAGGTTGAAAAAAGACTGAAGTCCATCGCGTTCAACCTATACAAATCTAAAATACTTTCAAAAAGCTCCAGTTAAGCTTAAATAACCTCATTAAAATGTGACCCATTTAATACTAGCAATCATATCCATTTATTTTGTTTATATACAGACATTTATCCAGACTATTTTTAAATGTATCTATGGTATTGGCATTCACTACCTCCTTTGGTAATGAGTTCCACAATTTTATTGCTCTTACAGTGAAAAAACGTTTCAGTTGCAGGAGATTAAATCTCCTTTCCTCTAACCTTAAATTATGACCTCTTGTCAGAAACAATTTTCTTGGAATAAACAGAGCTTCTGCCATCTTTGTATATGGGCCTTGAATATATTTATATAAAGTAATCATGTCACCTCTCAAGCGCCTTTTTTCTAAAGAAAACAGACCCAGTTTGGCTAGCCTCACCTCATAGGTTAATTTCTCCAATCCCCTTATTAGCTTTGCGGCCCTTCTCTGAACTTTTTCTAGTTCTGCAATATCTTTTTTAGCAATCGGTCCCCAGAACTGCACTCCAAACTCAAGGTGAGGTCTTACCAGGGCTTTATATAATGACAGAATTATGCTTTCCTCCCTTGAATCAATGCCTCTTTTAATACATGCTAGTATCTTATTAGCCTTTGCAGCCGCTGCCCTGCATTGTGCACCCATCTTTAGCTTGTTATCTATTACTACTCCCAAATCCCTTTCCTCCTGTGTTTGGCTAAGTCTTGTCCCATTTAAAAAATACATAGCCTGCTTATTTTTACTTCCAAAATGTAGAACCTTGCATTTTTCCGTATTAAATCTCATTTTCCATTCACTTGCCCATAGTTCTAATTTTAGCAAATCCCTTTGTAAAGACAGTTCGTCCTGCTCTGACCTAATGACCTTACTTAACTTAGTATCATCTGCAAAAATAGAGATGTCGCTATTTAATCCTTGCTCCAAGTCATTTATAAAAATATTAAAAAGAACAGGGCCCAGTACTGATCCCTGGGGGACGCCACTGATTAACTTTGTCCAATCTGAGTATGATCCATTTACTACTAATCGTTGCTCCCTATCTTTTATCCAGTTATTTATCCATGAGCTAACATTTTCAGCTATTCCCAGTCCCTTAATTTTGTGCATTAATCTCTCATGTGGCACTGTATCAAATGCCTTTGCAAAATCTAAGTATATCACATCAACTGATTCCCCTTTATCTATATTTTTACTTACTTCCTTGTAGAATCTAATTACAGGGAGTGCAGAATTATTAGGCAAATGAGTATTTTGACCACATCATCCTCTTTATGCATGTTGTCTTACTCCAAGCTGTATAGGCTCGAAAGTCTACCACCAATTAAGCATATTAGGTGATGTGCATCTCTGTAATGAGAAGGGGTGTGGTCTAATGACATCAACACCCTATATCAGGTGTGCATAATTATTAGGCAACTTCCTTTCCTTTGGCAAAATGGGTCAAAAGAAGGACTTGACAGGCTCAGAAAAGTCAAAGATAGTGAGATATCTTGCAGAGGGATGCAGCACTCTTAAAATGGCAAAGCTTCTGAAGCGTGATCATCGAACAATCAAGCGTTTCATTCAAAATAGTCAACAGGGTCGCAAGAAGCGTGTGGAAAAACCAAGGCGCAAAATAACTGCCCATGAACTGAGAAAAGTCAAGCGTGCAGCTGCCAAGATACCACTTGCCACCAGTTTGGCCATATTTCAGAGCTGCAACATCACTGGAGTGCCCAAAAGCACAAGGTGTGCAATACTCAGAGACATGGCCAAGGTAAGAAAGGCTGAAAGACGACCACCACTGAACAAGACACGCAAGCTGAAACGTCAAGACTGGGCCAAGAAATATCTCAAGACTGATTTTTCTAAGGTTTTATGGACTGATGAAATGAGAGTGAGTCTTGATGGGCCAGATGGATGGGCCCGTGGCTGGATTGGTAAAGGGCAGAGAGCTCCAGTCCGACTCAGACGCCAGCAAGGTGGAGGTGGAGTACTGGTTTGGGCTGGTATCATCAAAGATGAGCTTGTGGGGCCTTTTCGGGTTGAGGATGGAGTCAAGCTCAACTCCCAGTCCTACTGCCAGTTTCTGGAAGACACCTTCTTCAAGCAGTGGTACCGGAAGAAGTCTGCATCCTTCAAGAAAAACATGATTTTCATGCAGGACAATGCTCCATCACACGCGTCCAAGTACTCCACAGCGTGGCTGGCAAGAAAGGGTATAAAAGAAGAAAATCTAATGACATGGCCTCCTTGTTCACCTGATCTGAACCCCATTGAGAACCTGTGGTCCATCATCAAATGTGAGATTTACAAGGAGGGAAAACAGTACACCTCTCTGAACAGTGTCTGGGAGGCTGTGGTTGCTGCTGCACGCAATGTTGATGGTGAACAGATAAAAACACTGACATAATCCATGGATGGCATGTTTTTGAGTGTCCTTGCAAAGAAAGGTGGCTATATTGGTCACTGATTTGTTTTTGTTTTGTTTTTGAATGTCAGAAATGTATATTTGTGAATGTTGAGATGTTATATTGGTTTCACTGGTAAAAATAAATAATTGAAAAGGGTATATATTTGTTTTTTGTTAAGTTGCCTAATAATTATGCACAGTAATAGTCACCTGCACACACAGATATCCCCCTAAAATAGCTATAACTAAAAACAAACTAAAAACTACTTCCAAAACTATTCAGCTTTGATATTAATGAGTTTTTTGGGTTCATTGAGAACATGGTTGTTGTTCAATAATAAAATTAATCCTCAAAAATACAACTTGCCTAATAATTCTGCACTCCCTGTAGATTAGTTTGACATGATCTATTTCTCCTAAAGCCATGCTGATTAGAACTCATAATCTTGTTTACACGTATATGCTCATCAATATAATCCCTTATAATCCCTTCAAATATCTTCCCCACTATTGATGTCAGACTAACTGGTCTATAGCTTCCTGGGTCATTCCTGCTTCCCTTTTTGAAGAGTGGCACCACATCAGCTTTACGCCAATCCTGGGGTACCATGCCTGAGGATAATGAGTCTTGAAAAATTAAGAGTAAAGGTTTGTCTATAACAGTGCTAAGTTCCCTTAACACCCTTGGGGGTATTCCATCTGGGCCTGGAGTTTTATTTACCTTAATATTTTCCATTTTTTCCTGATATCCTCTAAACAAAACCCAGTTAGTGGTATGGACTGGCATGTTCTATTCTGTTCCAAAGTATCATTCAATGGTTCCTCTCTTGTGTATACTGAAGAAAAAAACTGATTTAGTACCTCAGCCTTCTCCCTGTCATTATTTATCATGCTACCCTCCACGCATTTTAATGTACCTATATTATCCTTCTTAGATTTTTTGCTATTTATGTACTTAAAGAACCTTTTAGGGTTAGACTTAGAATCCTTGGCAATTAATTTTTCATTTTCAATTTTGGCTAATTTGATTGCTTTTTTGCATGATTTGTTATATTCCTTATAAATATTGTATGTTGAGTCTGTACTACTTTCTTTTAATAATTTAAATGCCCTACGTTTTTTCCTAATTTCTCTTAACACATTTTTATTTAGCCATAACGGCTTTGTTTTTTTATTTTTATAACCATATGGTATGTGTTGATATGTATATTTATTAAACACATTTTTAAATATTATCCATTTATCCTCTGTATTTTTATTAGAAAATACATTGTCCCAATTTATATTATTTAATGATTTCCTTAAATCGTTGAATTTTGCTTTCTTGAAAGTCTTAGTTAAACCTATAAAACACTGCATATGAAAAGAAATTTCAAATGCGACCATGTTATGATCACTGTTACCCAAATGTTCTTTAACTTCTATGTTTGATATTATATCTGTATTGTTTGATAGCACTAAATCCAATATAGCTTTACTCCTAGTTGGCTCCTCTATTAATTGTGACAAGAAGTTATCCCTGAGAACATTTAAAAATCTATCCCCCTTAGCTGAATTACTAGTTTCATTGGCCCAGTTTATATCAGGGTAGTTAAAATCTCCCATAATTACAGCACTGTTATTAGCAGCCTTACCTATTTGGATAAGTAATTGAGTTTCCTCCGGGTCACTAATGTTGGGAGGCTTGTAGCATATTCCTAGTAATATTTTTTTAGGATTTTTCTCCCCACTCTTTATTTCAACCCACAGGGTCTCTACATTGTCACTTGTATCATAAATATCTTCCCTTATTGTAGGTTTAAGGTTAGGTTTAATATACATGCAGATTCCTCCACCCCTTTAATTATTCCTGTCCCTCCTAAATAATGTATACCCCTCTAAGTTAACTGCCTAGTCATGTGAATCATCCCACCAAGTTTCAAGTTATGCTGATAACATCATAGTCCTCTTCTGCAACTAAGAGCGTCAGCTCCCCCATTTTACCTGTCATGCTTCTTGCATTTGTTGTCATACATTTAATTTTCATGTGCTTTCTGCTGCTACTTGGTGTGCTTTCCTCTTTACTTTCTAATGTGACATTTCTTAAGTCATCCCTTCCTTGCGATATTAAGGGAGTGACATATTCACAGACTGATCTCTCTGTTCTATTTTGTTCTAACTGACCCCCCCCCCTTTGCCTAGTTTAAAAGGTTCTCTAAACGTGCTACCATCCTTTCCCCCAACACACCTGCACCCATGTCATTCAGGTGCAATCCATCCTTACTGTACAAATTGTACCCTAGTGAAAAATCAGTCCAGTGTTCAGTCAAACCCCTCATTTATACACCATGTTTTTAGCCATGAATTAACAGACCTTAGCTCCTTCTGCCTTACTGAGTTAACACACGGCACTGGTAATATCTCAGAAAATATTACTTTGGAGGTCCTTGCTTTAAGCTTGCTACCTAACTCCCTGAAGTCATTTTTTAGGACTCTCCATCTCCCACCGATTCCTTCATTAGTACCAATATGCACCATGACTGCAGGATCAGACCCACATCCCTCTAACAATCTATCAATACGCTCCACAATATGCCTAACACGAGCCCCTGGAAGACAGCAAACTGTTCTTTGTAAAGTGTCTGGATGACAAATTACCCTATCAACCTTCCTAATAATAGAGTCTCCTACCACCAACATCTGCCTCTGGCCCTGACTTGTATGCCCCTCTTCCATGACTGAAGGACTGCCCACCATAGTATGCTCCTCTTCCACAGCTAAAGGACTGTTCACTATACTAGGCAACACAGCCCTCTCTCACACTGCCACCCCTGAACTGATATCCCCAACATCTTCACTTAATCTGGCAAATCTATTGGGGTGTACCAGCTCAGAACTGGCCTGTCTCTTCCGCTTACCTTTACTTCGCCCTCTAACTGTGACCCAGCTACATCCTGGAGTCTCCTCATCTGAATCCTCCCCATTCCCACTGCTGGAACCATTAACAACCAGCTCAGTCCTATCCATTTCCCTTTCAAGTGTCTGAATTTCATGTAGTGTTGCAATTCGTTCCTCCAGATCCCCAATACGAGTTTCTAAAGAGACAATATGCTCACATTTGCCACAAACATATAATCCCAGAAGCGGCTGCTCCAATGATGCAAACATGTGGCACTGGCAAGCTGTACACTGAATGAGATTCTCACACATTCTTAATAGAAGGTTTAACTTAAAAGTATAAAATAAATATATTTCCCCTTGGTTACCCCAAAACCTTGTTTGCCTAACTACCTTGGTTAGCTAACTATTATACTTAAACAGACAATGTTACTTTAACAGAGAATCAATACAGCAACCCTGAAAGAGCAAGCTCACAGAGTAAATGTGCTAAATTTATAGGCTTGCAAGGCCCACACAGGGGAAAATAATCCCACCCCTAATTACCCACACAGACAGAAAAAAAAAATGGAATGCTAGAAATAAAGTTTTTTAGTTATTTCCTTTTTTTTAAAAAAAAATGCAACCCTTGCAAAGCAAATAATTTATAAATTAGCTTGGTTAGCTATTATACTAAAACTTATGCTGCTTTATGTGTAAGATTTTTTTTTTGGCCTCATAGACTGTTCTTATGCGGTAACGGAACATACAGGTTTTTACTTTCACTTTGAACGCTGCGCAGCTTGTAGCTTGGCGCACTTTTTCTCATAGCAGGGGCAGTCCTGTCTTGCGCCCACGTGACCGGGTGTCGTTTTCTCTTTCCTGACCAAACTAGCTGTCGAGAGAAGTTGCTTGTTTCTCTGTTTGCCTGGGTCTAGGAGGTGGTGAGTGCCCCAGTAATTGGCAGTATAAAGGTGACGTTTTGTGAGAAATAAAAAGTTAATTTATTCTGTATCCTACTGTTATTAGCGCAAGCTATGGAGGATTCTGATATGCTTGGGGGTACTTCCTCTATTCCTATTAGTAATACCTGTCTATATTGTGAGGAGGCCTTGGTGTGCCCGCCCTATTAACTATGTTCCATATGCTGACGGGTGTGATTGAGAAGAAGCACTTAGGGACAATACTTGAGTCGCTCTAGAACATAGATGTCCTAGCTCACCTTGATAGTTAACATGAAATCAATAGTGTCAAGAGCGCCAGAAGATTGTAATTAAGAAAGTTTAATAATAACTAACTAAAAACTATAAAAGGTATACAATAAAATCAATGGGAGTGTGCATTAAGCTAAGCACCATACATACGGCTAGATTTAGAGTTTGGCGTTAGCTGTCAAAAGCGGCGTTAAGGGGTCCTAACGCTGCTTTTTACCGCCTGCTGGTATTTAGAGTCAGGCAGGAAAGGGTCTACCGCTCACTTTCTTTCCGCGACTCCAGGCTACCGCAGATCCCCTTACGTCAATTGCGTATCCTATCTTTTCTATGGGATTTGCCTAACGCTGGTATTTGGAGTCTTGGAAGAAGTGAGCGGTAGAGCCTCTACCGATAAGACTCCTACCGCCAAAAAAAGTCAGTAGTTAAGAGCTTTATGGGCTAACGCCGGAACATAAAGCTCTTAACTACTGTGCTATAAAGTACACTAACACCCATAAACTACCTATGTACCCCTAAACCGAGGCCCCCCCACATCGCAAACCCTCTAATAAATTTTTTTAACCCCTAATCTGCCGACCGAACACCGCCGCCACCTACATTATAGCTATGAACCCCTAATCTGCTGCCCCTAACATCGCCGACACCTACATTATATTTATTAACCCCTAATCTGCCCCCCCAACGTCACCGCTATCTAACTACAATTATTAACCCCTAATCTGCCGACTGGACCTCGCCGCCACTATAATAAATGTATTAACCCCTAAACCGCCACACTCCCGCCTTGCAAACACTATAATAAATAGTATTAACCCCTAATCTGCCCTCCCTAACATCGCCGCCACCTACCTACAATTATAAACCCCTTATCTCCCGCCCGCAACGTCGCCGCTACTATAATAAAGTTATTAACCCCTAAACTTAAGTCTAACCCTAACCCTAACACCCCCCTAACTTAAATATAATTTAAATAAAACGAAATAATATTCCTATCATTAAATAAATTAATCCTATTTAAAACTAAATACTTACCTATAAAATAAACCCTAATATAGCTACAATATAACTAATAGTTACATTGTAGCTATTTTAGGATTTATATTTATTTTACAGGCAACTTTGTATTTATTTTAACTAGGTACAATAGCTATTAAATAGTTAATAACTAATAGCTACCTAGTTAAAATAATTACAAAATTACCTGTGAAATAAATCCTAACCTAAGTTACAATTAAACCTAACACTACACTATCATTAAATTAATTAAATAAATTAACTACAATTACCTACAATTAAATTTAATTAAATAAACTAATCTATAATTCAAAAAAACACTAAATTACAGAAAATAAAAAAATATTACAAGAAGTTTAAACTAATTACACCTAATCTAAGCCCCCTAATAAAATAAAAAAGCACCCCAAAATAATAAAATGCCCTACCCTATTCTAAATTACAAAAGTAATCAGCCCCCCCCAACATTAAAACCCACCACCCACATACCCCTACTCTAACCCACCCAAATCCCCCTTAAAAAAACCTAACACTAACTCCCTGAAGATCTCCCTACCTTGAGTCGTCTTCACCCAACCGGGTCGAAATCTTCATCCAAGGTGCGCAGAAGAGGTCCTTCATCCGGTAGAAGTCTTCATCCAGGCGGCGTCTTCAATCTTCATCCATCCGGAGCGGAGCAGAACCATCTTCCAAGGAGCCGACGCGGAGCCATCCTCTTCATCCGGAGTCTTCTAACACAATGACAGTACCTTAAAGTGACGTCATCCAAGATGGGGTCCCTTCAATTCCGATTGGCTGATAGGATTCTATCAGCCAATCGGGATTAAGGTAGGAAAAATCTGATTGGCTGATTCAATCAGCCAATCAGACTGAAGGTTATTCTGTTGCCGTAGAAACATGGCACCTAATTTCTCGTTAGGTTTAAAACAACTCTGTTTTAGAGAAGGATGAAGATGTAGTATTCCTTGAATAAAGATTAGATGAATTTATGGATATATAGATACTATAAGTGATGCATATATGTAGTTCTATCTGATAGCTTGTTAACACTTGATGTGAATTAGTGACTTATTGTCACATAACATCAATTTAACCAATTTGAGAGCTGACAACGGACCCCATCTTGAGCCTTATGTCCTGAAAATGTACATTTCCGTGTATATATATAGTATAGTATTACACAACCTCCAAAGTGAGTATAGAACATGTTCAGCAATTTAGGATTTTTATATATAAATTGATACGATCATATAGGAGTTATAAATATAAGTAGTAGTGGCTATATATATCTATAGATCAGTTATGCAACCTCCAAGGTAAGTATAGAACATGGTCGGCAACTCAGGATTTTATGTATACATTGATACGATCATATATGAGTTTATAAATGTAAGTAGTAATGGCTATATATATATATCAGTCTAAGCTAGTGGATAGTTACGCTGTATCCTTGATCGAAGTGATATGTTACCCCCATAATATACCCTTTAAGCATATTGTTATGAGCTTGTATTCCATTGTTTATGTACAACAACACAGATATGTAAATGATGTTTTGTATAAAACGCATCATAGAAAACTGATGTAAAGACGAGGTGACTTTGTATGGAGTAATATTAGCCATATGTGGGTCAATTTACCACTTATACTTTTATCCAGATCTAATATGTTTTGTCACTATGATCCTTATATATCACACCTGTTAATATGTACGAACTCTGGTATAATTAGTGTGAATACACATATAGGACCAGATCTCATGCAAGTGTGATTTTATGGAAATACATTTAAGGAATACTACATCGTCATCCTTTTCTAAAACAGAGTTGTTTTAAACCTAAGAAGAAAATAGGTGCCATGTTTCTATGGCAACAGAATAATACGATTGGGAAAAAGAAGTCCGCTCTGACGAATACATAGGGACAGTACACCCAATATGGAAAATAAGAAGACACTTTAAGCAGTTTTTAGATACTTTTATTATGTTTATTTTATTTTTTTTCTTACTCTGTCCCATTCAGAAAATAGTCTCATTCCCAAATTCACTACTATCAGAGTACAAATAGAGACGTTGTGAATAACATCACTTCCGGTGCTGAGCTTTGACAACGGTATGTGTACATAGCAACACTATTATCGCCCGACCGGAAGTGACATTAGCGGAAACGTCACTTCCGGTTTGTTCCGATAATGAGACAAAACTTAAATATACTAATGGCGATAAACAAAGTAGAACTGCTTCACATATTCATCGAACAAAGGCCACATAAACATATTGATTGTATCTAGGCTGGAGAACCTATATGTGTCAGACATAGATGTAGATGAAACCGGCAGATGTTATTACTTTCGGTCTGCAGCATAGGGGAATATTTTAGCGTTACACAGGAAGGCAAAGGGGTTTGGCGCCCAAATACCACAGGAAGTCATAATCAATCACATTATTCAGGGCCGGACTGGGAAACCAGACCGGCCCTGGAAATGTTAGAAGACCAGCCCCAGACCCCCCCCCCCCTCGGCCCCAGACCCCGCCCCTTGGCCCCAGACCCCCCCCCCTCTTATTTTAGAGTTAATTTCAGGGAAAGCAAGGGGAAAAAATATTGAAAATACATTTTTTTAATTAACATTTTATGGGGAGTTCATTTGATCATTAATTTGTGATCTCCAGCACTAGTTTCATTGATTGCATTATAGGAGCTGATGAAAGCTTATTATTTTCATACACCCCTGGTGTACTATTCGTCAAGAGTCGGACAGAGCCATAAATTAGGAAGCTCAATAAACTGATATATTTATCATTCATACCAAGTGTATGGAGCTACATTTTTCTACTGTGTGTTTGCCCCATTAGTCATCTGACTGAAAATGATCATTAGCTGATTGTGATTTTGTTATGTAAATTATTAACATATTGGAGACACAAGGAGGGGTCAATGTTGCTATGGGAGATGTGAAATAATTGTAATTATTGATCATTATTATATCTTTATAATAATAATATGAATAATAATAATAATAATGTATTATTATTAATATTATTATTATAAGGATATAATCATTCTCAGTAATATTACTTGCAGACCTCTCACAAAGGGGTTAAAAAAAAATATATATATATAAATATATATATATATATATATATAGTGGGGGGGTTATGAAATCATGGGGGCTAAAAAAAAAATCAATGAGTCATATACACACACAGCAATGATGGTGTAGTAGTATTATATCAATGCCATTATGCAAAAACTAAGTACATTACAGTTGAGCAGTTAATATTACTATTAAACTTTTTTTTTGTTGTTTTTTTTTTAACCCCTTAATGACCACAATGTACCCTGTATGTCACTGGTCGTTAAGGGTTTTTTCAGGACATAATAGCACAAGTCTAGCAAGAACACGCTATTAATTCCCACCCTCCAGCAGGCTTTGTGGAATAGAGCAGTTTTAACGCTGGTGGTAAGACCACAATATAAAACAATCAAGTCCCAAAAAAAGGCCAGCGACATACAGGGTACGTCGCTGGTCCTTAACGGGTTAAACAGCCAGGGTAATTTAATTTTAATAATTAAAATGTTACATATGTTATAATTAGGCTGCACCGTCTGCACAAGCTGGTGGTAGTTCTATATTCACTGTCTGACACTGAGAACTTCAATAAGACTGACAGTACTGACTCTGCTGAATCTATTCTCATTTCTCTGGCTGGCTGCCTCTGCGTGTCGTGTGATGTCTGTCGTCGTCTGGTCAGAGCCTGAGGTCTTCTTTAGTCTGTGACTGTCCCTACCTACACGTGGCCTCCAGGCTGTCTCCAACTACTGAACTTAAGCTCAAATAGGCTCGTCGCTGATGCTCACGCTCCCCAGGCTGGTAGCGTCCCAAGCTCCCTCTCCACTATATGTCACGTGTGACGTCACGTAAGTCGCAGCCGGCATGGCCCACCTCCGCATTCCTCCCTGGCTGCCCTCATCCAGTGACAGACTGAGCTGTGTGACTGACAGACACAGACTCAGTCTGATTGCTTGGCTTGCGTTGCGGTAGGTAAGGTAGCATAGCTCTATTGGTTAGGTTAGGTTGGGTAATGGTTAGGTTAGACTGTTAGACCTAGAGTCAGTTGCGTAACAAGTAACAACTAATTAACAAGTAATGTTTAATTACCGGCTAAGAAGTTACCGCAGACAGTTACATAACACTACATCAAAATTGATGCTCTCTAGCAGCAGCTGAACCCTGGAGCCCAGGCCAGCCCAGCTGAGCTGCCGGCCGGCGGCCCACCGAGATTTTTCCCGGTATCCCGGCTGCCCAATCCGGCCCTGACATTATTATACACTGTATATAAGGCTACATGGCATTGCCAATACTTCAGTCTTGAGAAAGGCCCTATTTTGAGGGCTGAAACGCGTTGACAGTTTTATAAGCCTTATTTTATTTGCATTATATTGTTTTTAGCCGTATTGCACCATTGTGTTATTTTTTCACAGGTTATAGGCACGGTAATACCAGCCAACACCTAAGAAGATTCACACTCCTACACAGAGGGACTTATTGTTTTGGATCCCAGATCCACTGTTTCACTCAGATACATTTTTTACAACATCTTTTCTTCTTTTATTGCATTTTTACTTTTGTTTCACACATTTTTTCACTTTTTTGCCACCTCTTTTTTGAACATTTAACATTTTTTGGATTTTTGAACAGTTTTTGGATTTTTCACCACCATCACCCACTGGAATACACTACCACTAGAACATTTTTCAACATTTGGAATCACTTGCTTTTGTGACTTTATATTTGTGACTTTACCAATTGGTCATTGGACTTTGAAGACCTATTAGCTTCAAAGGTGCACCTTAGCTATCTTTTGAGATCAGTACTATTGTATGCTTATCAATGTATTTTTTATAATTTTTTTATAAAATCTTTTTATACAATTTATGTATGGTGCTTAGCTTAATGCACACTCCCATTGATTTTATTGTATACCTTTTATAATTTTTATGTTCCATATGCATCAACAAGGTTATTATGTCTAAGAAGGTTAACCCCTTTAGTACTATTGAGCCGTCCACCTCTGAGGACTCGCCGTCCCATGAGGTGCATACCCATTAGTCATCTCCAATATCACATGCAGCTTCTCATAGCATGCCTGATCCTCTGTCTGGAGGGAGCCTTTTACCATCGGACTTTACCGCACAGTTAAAGACGGCGGTGTTTGAGGCTCTTAGTGCTTTGCCTCGCCCTGCAAGCACAAGTGAAAGGTTAAACCTAGCTCTCCGGCACCTCGGTCTTGCACCTCTTTGCAAATTCAGTTTTTGACAGGTAGGACAGCATGGAGGTGAAAGTTCCCAATATTAGTGAAACATAAGGCAACCAACTTAATTATTCTCTGTGAGACGCGTGGCAGGCGATTGTTCCTTCTTTTTGTTTTATTCCTTTTTAGTTTAATGTTTTAATAATCTCTTATCCTCTTTCACAGCGAAAGGACTATAAGTTATATCACTTGTCTTATAAAAATGCTAGACAGATGTTTACGTTATTCTGTGAAATGGACTATGCTGTGTATGTCTGAACCGAATATCCTGTAATCATATTTATTTTATTTCTTGTTATTGAAAGATGAGTCTGAATAAAATATTTTATTAAAAAAAAAAAAACCTAGCTCTCCGGTCCAGGGGACATCCAGTGATTTATTAGATTTGTCTGTTTTTCAAGTATCCCAGGATGGGTCACACTCTGAGTCTTCAGAGGGTGAAATTTCTGGATCGGAGTCTGCTACCTCTAGGCCTCCAGCTGCGGAGGAGCCAGCCTTTAGATTTAAATTTGAACACTTACATTTTCTTCTAAAGGAGGTTCTGTCGACATTAGAGGTTCCAGAGGCCAAGTTGCCTGATGTACCGTTGATCCTTAAATTAGACAGAGTGTACAAGGACAGGGTAGCGCCACTAACTTTTCCTGTACCTGTAAAAATGGTGAACATTATTAAAAACGAGTGAGATAGAATTGGATCTTCCTTTTCCCCTTCGTCTGCCATTTAAAAATTATTCCAGGTCACGGACTCAGCTGTAGATGTGGGGTTCCGTCCCTAAGGTGGATGGCGCTATTTCCACGTTATCTAAGCGTACTACTATCCCTCTTGAGGATAGCTCGTCTTTCAGAGAGCTGATAGATAAGAAGATGGAAACTTTTCTCAGGAAAATGTTTAAGCATACAGGATATTTATTTCAACCGGCAGCGGCTGTTGCCTCGGTTGCTGGAGCTGCGGCCTACTGGTGTGACTCCTTAGCGGATTTTATCAAGATGGAGGATCCCCTTGATGTTATCCAACAAAGAATTTAAGCTTTGAGAATTGCTAATTCTTTTATTTGTGATGCAAACATGCAGATTATTCGCCTGAATGGTAACATTTCTGGTTTCTCAGTACAGACCCGTCAGGCGCTCTGGCTGAAGTCCTGATCTGCGGACATGACTTCTAAGTCTAGATTAATTTCACTTCCCCTTTAAGGGAAATATTTTATTTGGTCCAGGCCTGGACTCTATTATCTCCATGGTTACAGGGGGCAAGGGGGCCTTCCTACCTCAGGATAAAAGGAACAAATCTAAGGGACAAGGATCTAATTTTCATTCCTTTCATTCTGAAAAGTCCCAACGTCAACAGTCCTTCTCTAAGCCCGAGCAAACTAAGAGCACTTGGAAACCGGCTCAATCCTGGAATAAGTCCAAGCAAAGCAAGAAGCCTGCCGAGAACAAGTCGGCATGAAGGGGCAGCCCCCGATCCGGCGCTGGATTGTGTAGGGGGCAGACTGTCGCTGTTTTGAGACGCTTGGTTCAGGGACGTGCAGGATCCATGGGTCCTGGAGGTCATAGCTCAGGGATACAAGATAGGTTTCAAATCTCATCCACCCAAGGGCAGATTTCTCCTCTCAAGCCTGTATTCAAAGCCAGAAAAGAGGGAAGCCTTTCTTGGGTGCGTGCAGGATCTGTCCTCCTTAGGGGTCATTGTCCTGGTTCCTATCGCAGAAAGAGGTTTGGGATATTACTCAAACCTGTCTGTGGCCTCAAAGAAGGAGGGAACTTTCTGTCTGATTCTGGACCTTAAACTTAAATAAGTTTCTAAATGTCCCCTTGTTCAAGATGGAGACAATAAGGTCCATCCTTCCTCTAGTTCAGGAAGGATAGTTCATGACCACTGTAGATCTGAAGGATGCCTACCTTCAAGTTCCAATCCACAGGGACCACTTCCAGTTCCTAAGGTTTGCGTTCCTGGATTAGCACTTCCAGTTCATTGCACTTCCGTTTGGTCTAGCTACTGCTCCAAGAATCTTTACAAAGGTTCTAGGGGCTCTCCTGGCCGTCGTCAGAACCCAAGGTATAGCAGTAGCTCCCTACTTGGACGACATTCTGGTTCGAGCACCATCCTTTCGTCTGGCGGAGGACCATTCGGTATCTCTTCTCTCTCTTCTTCGATCACATGGATGGAATATAAACTTAGAGAAGTGTTCTCTTATTCCAAGCACCAGGGTAGAATTCCTGGGTACTATAATAGACTCAATATCCATGAGGATATTTCTAACTGACCAGTGATGTTGCAAGCATGTCTTGCCCTCCGGACCTCCTAAAGGCCATCTGTGACTCAGTGTATGGAGGTAATTGGTCTCATGGTTTCCATTATGGACATAATTCCCTTTGCCAGGTTCCGTCTCAGACCATTACAGCTGTGCATGCTGAGACAGTGGAAAGGCGATCATTCGGATCTGACTCAACAGATTTCCCTGGACAGCTGGTTGAGAGAATCATTATCTTGGTGGCTCTGTCCAGATCATCTGTCCCGAGGGACATCCTTTCTCAGACCACCCTGGGAGATTGTGACTACGGACGCAAGTCTCTCAGGATGGGGAGCTGTTTGGGGTGCCAAGAAGGCACAGGGCCTGTGGTCTCAGGAGGAACGATCCCTCCCGATCAACATTCTGGAACTTCGAGCAATCTACAATGCTCTGAAGGCTTGGCCTCTTCTGGGTTCGTCCTGCTTTATCAGTTTCCAATCAGACAATATAACCTTGGTGGCTTGCATCAACTATCAGGGGGGAATGAGAAGCTCCCTAGCAATGAGGGAAGTATCTCGGATTCTGGAGGGGGCGGAGGCCCACAGCTGTTCGCTGTTGGCAATTTACATTCCGGGTGTGGACAACTGGGAAGTGGATTTTCTCAGCAGACAATCCTTTCATCCGGGGGAATGGTCTCTCCATCCCGAAGTGTTTGCGGTGATATGCTACATGTGGGGGATGCCGGAGATGGATCAGATGTCTCGTCTCAATACCAAACTACCCAGATATGGGTCGAGGTCCATGGATCCTCAGGTTGAGCTAATATATGCATTAGCGGTGCCTTGGAGGTTCAATCTAACCTACCTTTTTCTGCAATTACCACTCCTTCCTCGGGTAGTGGCCCGCATCAAGCAGGAGCAGGCATCAGTAATACTGATTGCTCCATCGTGGCCGTGAAGGACGTGGTTTGAGGATCTAGTGTGGATGTCATCTTCTCCTCCATGAAAGTTACCTTGTTGCAGGGATCTGCTGGAACAGGGTCCTTTTGTTCATCAAAATCTAGATTCTCTGAGGCTGACTGCGTGGAGATTGAACACTTAGTCCTTGCCAAGAAAGGGTTTTCTGAGAGAGTTATTGATACTCTCATTCAAGCTCGTAAGCCGGTTACTCGTCGCATCTATCATAAGGTGTGGAGAACTTCTGGTGTGAAGAGCATGGATTTCCTTGGCACAAGGTTAAGGTTGCCAGGATTCTACTGTTTCTCCAGGATGGACTGGAGAAGGGTCTTTCGGCCAGTTCCTTGAGGAGACAGATTTCGGCCTTGTTCTATTTTACTGCACAAGAGGCTCTCTGAGTTTCCAGATGTTCGGTCTTTTGTTAAGGATCAGAACTGTGTTCAGATCTTCGGCTCCCCCTTGGAGTCTATATCTGGTTCTTAAAGTTTTGCAATGGGCTTCGTTTGAGCCTCTGCATGGAATTGTCATTAAAGCCATCTGGGCCTGGGTTTTCACCAGGTCTAAATTGCTTGCTGTACTTACTGAATGTAGATCTGATTAAGGCTTGTAGCCGGTCTGATGTCAATTTAGGGAGTTATTGATGAAGGAAGGGCCAGAGAAGACATAGGGTATCAGATACTATGTTAGAGCATCTGTCACGTAGCTGGTTACAATAACCGCTGAACTATAAAAGTTTAATACATTCAATCTGTTCGATAAATGTAAATCAAAAAAAGGGGGGGGGGACAGGGACCTCAGCCAACAACCAACATATAACTGACATACAACTTTCATAGTACAGGCTCACCTAGGCACAACTCATTAATCATCCATTCCGGAGCACATACATGTAGTGAGGGAATGTAAGAGCATGCAAGAGGGCTAATTACCAATATGGACTGTGAAAAGGACAGGAGAACTATGTAAGCCAGGACACACTCCATAGAGATAGATGGTGAATTAAATGGTAAGTGGACTCTCCTGGTTAGACATAAAAGTGACAGATGCTCTAACATAGTATCTGATACCCTATGTCTTCTCTGGCCCTTTTAGAGTTACCCATGGCCCATGATGCTTGGAGTTGAGTTGCTAACCTTACCACAATAATTGCAGGTTTGGTGGTTGCCGCTGATGTGATTTTACAGCTGCTGTTTTGAATGGTCACTATTGAATCTGTGTGTTAGGCTCTGCGTGTGGCGTTTTCTAAAGTTGTTAATAAGTTGATCCTCTATGAGACTGATTCCCTTGAAGTGTGCCCCCTGTGTGTGATGCCATGCTTTTGACTTTACACGTATTAGCCTTCGTTTACAGTGTTACTATTTCTTCACTCTAGTTACGGATTTGCTGTGTGTGGCTCGGTGCGATCTATCACCATGGCAACAGTATACACTCTCTGTGATTGGCTCATTGCCCCCCACGTGACTGACCTGTGTAGTTCCGGGTTACTGTACACGGCGGTGTGTACTGATGCAGTGATGTGGGTCTGCAGCGATCTAAGACGTGTCTCCCCTTGGTGAGTTTTATAACTTTTTAATTCTCTCTAATGCTGATTTACAGTCTCTCTAAGTCTGATGCTTATAGATTTGAAAGGGATATTTAGAATGACTGAATGAGTACTGGCAGTCCGCTTTTTTTGCTCTGTGTGAGTTCTATATTGGCTTCCATTTCTACCACTGTTCCCTTATGTAGCACCTGGGCAGGAGCCGGGATGGCTTATATAAATCTTTGAATATTATGATAGCACTTGTTTGTTTACACTGTGACTCATAGGTCACCATAGTTACCTATTTGGCGGGGTTTTTTTTTTTTTTTTTTTTAAATTTCAAATTTTTATTAGTAAAGATTTCTCAAATACAACAGTGACATATTAAATGATTTGGAGCACGTAGGCTCCTACAGAAAGTATGAACAGAAAAATTGGAACATTAAAAATATGTCAGGTTAGAATGTGTTCCTAAAATGAAAAAGTGAACGAAATATAGCTCAAGTCAGATGGGGTGGGTTAACTGGGGTGGGGGGGAGGGATTGGGGAGAAAGGAATGGGAGGGTAATTGTTAGAGGCAGGGATTTGGTTCATATGCGGATGGTACTTGGAGAGGGTTACCTAGTGTGTGTTTACTCTAGTGTTCGGGGCCCAAGTAGTGGTGTGGTGAGATTGCCAATCTGCCCACACTAATTCAAATAGGTCTGAATTATTTAGAGAGTAAAAGATAGGTTTCTCCATATTGTAGATGTATGCCATATAGTTTAGGATGCATGACCATTTTGGGGGCGTCTCAGTTTTCCATGCCTTGGCTATTGTCGCTTTAGTAGCTGTTAGCAAATAGATTGCTAGATATGCTTGGTGTTTAGGTAATTTAGTGATGCCTATGTGTAAGAGGGCATTAGAAGGAGTTATAGGAAGTGTTATGCCTAATCTCCCTAGCGTACGGAAGCATGTACTCCATAAGGGTTTTAACTTGGGGCATTCCCACCATATGTGTAGAGAGTCTCCTTTTTTGCCACAATTGCGCCAACATAGGGGAGAGGTAGAGACAAACATTTTATTAAGTCTTGCAGGGGTGAGGTACCAGTTCGTTAAGAGTTTGTAATATGTTTCAAAGAGTGTGACACAGTGCAGTGCTTTTTTAGTGAGGGAAATTACATGTTGCCATACTTGTGGGGGCAGAGTCAGGTTCAGAACTGATTCCCAAGTGAGTAAGTGAGGAAGTTTATTCTCAGGGTCTGTGTTTCCTATTAAAGTGTAATGCATTGATAATGGTCTGTGTAGTTTGTTACCTTGTTGCCAAGTCGTTTCCCAGAGTGTACGGGGTCGGTGTAACTCAGGTTGGAATCCCCAGCTAGTAAGAAAGCTCTTTAGTCTTGTGTATTCGTATGTCATGTACTTGGGTAAGTTGGGGCCAGCCTTTATTTCTGAGAGTGTCATGAAGCGCGGGGTTGGTGAAGTAACCCAAAGGTCAGCTACTGTTTGTATTCCAATTCTAGTCCAGCCATAAGGATGAGAGTCAGGTAAGCCTCGTAGGAGACCTGTCAAGGGAGTAATAGGTGAAGGATGTGGGGCGATGTGTGGATAGTGTCTAAGCTTGTCCCACATGGCGAGGCATTCTCGTATTATGTTATTGCTAATGTCTGTGGTACGTCTTAGGTGGGCAGGAATCCAAATTAAGTCGGGCAAAAATATATGATTTGGGAGGGAGGCTTGTTCTATGGTTTTCCATTTACTAGGGGAGTCTTTAGCACCCCATTGTGAGATGTGGGTGAGCATGGCTCCTTCATAATACCTAGTTATTGATGGGGAGGCTATACCTCCTCTACTAAGGGGGCTTTGAAGGATTTTGTGCGCCACTCTGGGGGGTTTATGCTGCCATATATATTTTGTAAATTCACTCTGAAATTGGTGAAGGAGATATCCCGGGATACGGAGAGGGAGACATCTAAATAAATAAGTAATTTTAGGTAGAAAGGACATCTTAAGGGCTGTTAACCTACCTATCCATGAAATGTGAGTATAGTCCCATTTGTCTTTCAGAGTACGCAGTTCGGTTAAGAGGGGCAGGTAGTTGTCTTTGATCATCTGAGGTATATTGTTCGATATCTTAACACCTAAGTGGGAGATGAAGTTGTTGACGCAGTGTACTCTGTATTGGATCTTGAGGGTGTCAACTGTGTTCTGTGGGATTCCCCAGGTAAAGATTTCTGTTTTATCTAGATTTAATTTGTAGAGTGACATGTCTCCAAAGGAGTTTAAGATTTCTATCAGTCTCGGGAATGAAGATAGGGGGTCTGACGAGAATATAGTAATGTCGTCTGCAAAGAGTGCAATTTTGTGAATTGTGCCATGTAGGCGAATGCCATCAATTTTTTTATCTTGTCTGATTTGTTCTGCTAGTGGCTCGATTGCCAGGGCAAAAAGAAGGGGTGAGAGTGGACACCCTTGTCTGGGCCATTAGATATTGGGAAGGGGGGTGAGGCAAAGCCTAGGCCTCTAACTACTGCTGTGGGAGTGGAGTAAAGAGCCTGTATCGCTTTGATAATTTGATCTGGGAAACCAAAGATTTTAAGAGCTTCCCATAAGTAGGACCATCTAACGCGGTCAAAAGCCTTCTCTGCATCCAATGAGATGACAGAGAATGGCCTATTTAGTCTGGTGGATTCAGTGCAGATGTTTAGGAGACGTCTAGTATTGTCTGGCCCCTCGCGGTGAGGGATAAATCCTACTTGGTCTAAGTTTATGAGTTTCGGGAGTAATTTAGAGATACGTGTAGCAAATAATTTAGCATAAATTTTAATGTCTAAATTAATCAAGGAGATTGGCCTGTAATTGGAGCATAAGGATGGGTCTTTTTGGGGTTTAGGAATAGTAATCACCGTTGCTTCCAAGAATTCCTGACTAAACCTACCCTGTTCTCTAGCGTGATTAAAAAATCTTAAGAGTAGTGGGGTTAGTTCGTTTGTGTATGTTTTGTAGAAGGCTGCTGAGTAGCCATCTGGACCCGGAGTTTTAAAAGGGTTTAGATGCTTTATTACGTGTTTGATTTCCTTAGAGGTGAAGGGGGATGAGAGTGTTTCTTGGTCGTCAGGTGACAATGAGGGGAGATTTAAGCTGCGAAGGAAGGAGCATATTTTGTCAACAGGAGTTAGTTTGTCGCTTGCATTTTTTCCTAGATTGTACAGGTTTGAGTAGAATTTCTCAAAACAAGTACCAATGTCTGAGGGTTTGCGGTATGTCTGGTTCTCAAATTGAATCTGGTGAATTCTTGAGGTACTCGCTCTGTTTTTAAGTTTATTTGCTAGTAGTGTATCTGCTTTGTTACTCTTATGGTAAGTAATCTGTTTCAGTTTAAATAAGTTAGCCTGGGTGCGTTTTAGCTCTAGTTGGTTACTATGGTTTTTAATCTGTATAATTTGAGCTGTGGTTTCATCTGAGGGTGTGCTTCTATTTAGGAGTTCTAGTCGACGCAATTCAATATGAGATTTGGAAAGAGGTAGGCCAGATAGTTTTTTAAGATGAGCTTGTTTTTTAATTATGAGACCTCTAAAGGTGGCCTTTGCCGCCCCCCATAGTGTGTCGTCTCTGACCTGATTATTGTCATTAGTTTGGCAGTAGAAGGTTATGTCTTTTCTCAAGGTTTCCTTAAATGCAGCATCCTGTAGGATGTCATGTGGGAGGCGCCATGAAGGCTTCACATTATGTCGCTCCGCTGAGCGGAGAGTTACTGAAACTAGGTCATGATCAGACCATGGGCATAGGGAGATATTAGAATGTTTGACTTGGTCAAGGGTTTCTGCTGAGCAAAAAACATAATCGAGTCTGGAGTATGTTTTATGAGGGAATGAGAAGTGAGTGTAGTCTCTATCTCTAGCATGAAGTGAACGCCATACATCGAAGTAGCAGAAGTGGGGAATTATTTGTCTGAACTTTTGGGAAAGTTGAGCAGGAGGGGTGGTGTGTTTTGTCCGGGCAGTTCTTTTTCTGTCTAGTGCTGGATCCCAAGTCATGTTGAAGTCCCCCGCTAGCAAGACTCTGCCTATTTTTATCCAGTCAACTGTGTGTAGGATCCGTTTGAGGTATCTAGGCTGATGTGAGTTAGGTAGATAGATAGAAACTAAGGTATGATCAGTATGGTCTAGCTTACATGTTAGAATGAGAAATCTAGATTGGGGGTCTTTTAGAACTTGGATTGGTTCGTAAGCTATTCTTTTATGGATTAAAATTGCCGTACCTCTGGCTTTTTTTGAAAAAGAGGTGTATTCGAGGACAGTGTAGTCTTTAGATATTGTGCAAGGAGGATTGTCTGACGACCAATGTGTCTCCTGAAGGAATGCTACGTCAGGGTTATGGAATTTGAGTGATCTAGCTAAAAGGCTACGCTTATGTGGGGAGTTTAGGCCACGTACATTATGGGTTAGTATTTTGAGGGGTGGCATAGAGAGGTATGGGGAGTAGGTCAGGTCTTTTAATACTGAGAGTTAGTGTAAGTGGGGAGGATAGGGGGAGGGAAATAGGCAACAGATAGTGTGAAGAAAAGTTAGCGAAAATAGTTCGCTATGGTGGAGCCCTAGTGTGGGCTGCCTGTGGTGGGGGGCGAGAAGCTAACAGAAACAGGGGTCTTTGGAATGGACCCTGCTCCGCAGTAATCATTGTAAATTAACTTGCTATTACATATGTGCAATACTTAAATTAAGACAACAACCTTAAAATAACAATCTAACACATAACTTAATTGTACTATCTAATAGTAAACTTTTCAAACTTTAACTCAGTCTCAGTTATGATCTGTTGGAGACAGGTCAAACTTCCAGGTTAAATAAAGTCTAGGTAAGTTCCGTTAAAGGCTACCAGACGTGTTTTTACGGTGGGTTAGTTTTAGGTTTCTTGGCTCTTTGCTCTTTAATAGTCCATTCGGGAGCCGAAGCTCTCAGCTTTGGGTAGGTTGGCTGTAACGGTGGAGGTTGTTCCTGGTGTAGGCCCCATGTGGCCAGGAGAGCCATACCTTGAGGTATGGAGTTAATTGTGTGGCTCTGGTTGTTTCTGGTGACCACTAGGTTTGTAGGATGGCCCCACCTGTATTTAATATTGGCCTTCCTGAGTGTCAGAGTAATTTGTTGAAAGGTTTTACGGTACTGTAGGGTATGAGTTGAAAGGTCAGGCAGGAGTTGAACATCCTTGAATTTTTCTGGCATCTTTTGAAGGCTGCTTGCATAAGTTTGTCTTTATATATGTAGCTGTGAAAGCAGACAATTACATCTCTTGGTTTGTCGGCTGGAGTAAGCCGTGATCTTAAAGCTCTATGGGCTCTCTCCATTGTATCAGTGTGTCCATCTGGGGTGCCCACGAGTACTGTAAACAGCTCCTTTAGGTAGGGTTGGAGATGAGTATTTTCTACGGTTTCTGGAATGCCCCTAAACCGGATATTATTTCTGCGAGATCTGTCTTCAATGTCTGCCATTTTAAATTCAAGTTGAGTCATCTGATCTGCTAGGGTTTCAGAGTAAGTGAGCAGGTTTGATTGATCTACTGCTAGATCATCCTGTTTCCGCTCTAGTGCTTCAACTCTTTCTCCAATCTCTGAGATTTCCTTTTTCAGTTCCGCAGAGGACCGTTGAATTTCCTGGGTGATAGAGCGTGTTTGACTGGCCAACATATGTTGTAGGGTAGCCTTAGTAATGTAATGATGTGATGGCGCTTCTGAGCGCACACTGGAATGAGATTCAGCATCGATCGACTCAGGGTCGCTCATCTCCTCGTTGGTGATAGGGTTAGATTCCTTTCCTGATTGAGTAAAGTGATCATAAACAGTCTTCTGAGTGTTAGTGGAGGGTTTCCCCTGACGTCTGGGCCCGTGGGGCATTGTGTTAAGACTGTTAGGTATGTCTGTAGGTTAAAGATTAACACCAACCTTCTCTTATAGAGCGCTCTGAAAACAATCTGAAAAGTATAAAGCACCGTACAGTAAAGTTTACTAGGTCTGATATGTATTGCTAGACTGCGGAGCAGGGGTCAATAACACTTTCTATATTTATGACATTTTGTTACAGCATCAAATAATAGGTAGTAATTGAACCCTTCGATCCCAACATATAAATGCAAGTATGTGAGTCACTGGCACCCCAGGGAGTGGTGGGATACGACTATATAGAAGGGAAAAAGGAGAAGGGAAGTGACCAGCCCAGACTGGCTGGACCGGAAAGGGAGAGGTGCCAGAGAGAATTAACAGACAGTGCAACTCAGCGGAATATTGAGCAGGGGTGGATAAGATACCCTGCTATTAAGTCCTTAAATTGTTAGTTTAGGAGTGTAGGTGAAGGTGATGTTCTTCTGGATATAAGCTTTCAGACGGTATGTTACAGTAGGGGGAGTGCGGTGTGGGAAGATCAGGCTATGTGTAGTGAGTGTGCTTGCTGCTACGTGTCAGTGTGTGTGTGGCTAGGGGAGCGCGTCAATATATGTGTCTATGTGTATGCGCCTCGGGGGGTAAGTGTTGGTTAGACTATTTGGTAGCTTTAGGTAAATATATATGTTAGGCTAGGGCACTAGAACCTTTAGTGAAAGACCAGTATTTTTTAGCCTAACTGTCAGCACATCATATCAATGAGGAGTTACATCAGCACTTATCGTGATACACTTAAAAACATGTGGAAGAAAGATGTATGATTAAGGCAGCAATATGAAATCACACTCCACCTCAGGCTGTGAACCTGAGGACAATGAAGCTGTCGCAGCAGCTAGCATAAATAAAAAAGAGATTAATGTGAAAATGTCTCAGTAGTAGGGGGTGTGAAAGGTCTCACTCCACAGGAAGAGAACAAGGCTGTGTTAAACAACAAAGGATACTCTGCATACACTTCACTGTAAAATGTGGCTGTAGTGCCTAGTTCTCAGGGTCTAGGGTATGAGTATGTCTCAATCACTTGGGCTCCAGTTAGGGAGGTAAAGCAAGTTAAGTAGACCTTTCTAGTGCTGAAGTTACTTAATTTACTGTGTATATTCTCTGCAGGGTTTGTTGAAGGTCCCAGGCAGGATGGGGACAGTAATCAGTCCCAGTGGGTTGGGGCTGCTTCTCCGGTTGGGGTATATCCTGTATGTGTGGCCCAAATAGCTT
This sequence comes from Bombina bombina, assembly GCF_027579735.1. Taxonomy (NCBI): domain Eukaryota; kingdom Metazoa; phylum Chordata; class Amphibia; order Anura; family Bombinatoridae; genus Bombina; species Bombina bombina. The sequence continues at coordinate 853,614,661 of NC_069501.1, read as the reverse complement.
AAGGCCCTCTGCAAGTGCTCAGCATAGTGGGATATTAAAGGCAAAGCTGTCTGTGCTGGTGTGCAGATATATGCTTGTGACACAAGTGACCTGCAGCAGCGAGTGAGAGTCTGCAAAGTAGAGTTACGTGTCTGCCAGCAGGCCTCCAGCCCTCGCACAGCCCTCACAGTAAGTCAGCAAGTATTTAGTAGAAAGCTTCCCAGTATCTCTAAATCAGGAGCACTAAGGATCCGTGGCTAAGTTAAGAGTGGTTCATTCAGCTTGTAGTTGTTTACCAGGGGATCCAGCAACAGAATAGCTAGTATGTTAGGCTCAACTGTCCTTATAAACAGTGCAAGTGGTATTTCTAAGTGTGGAGGCCAGAAATTACAGTGGCGGTGTTAAAATTGAGAGGTAATAGGTACCGTTGGTTAACTACTTGTGTTTTAGTACATCTTACCCTCTCCAGACGTAGGCCAAGTCCTTGCGAGTGGTGCAGAGCGGCCAGCAAGGGGAAGGGACCCGGCCGCAAGATGGCGGGTGTTCGCGCCAAAAAGTCTGTGGCGCAGCTCGTACTCCCTCCGCCACCCGCAAGCCTGTGTCAACTCCCGGTCAGAGCCGGGTCGCGATCTCCAGCAGAGGGGCCAACGAGGGGAAGTTCAGCCGGCGACTCAGTCCCTCAGAGTATGTCTGCAGCTTCAGGTCTTCCAGGCGACACGTTAGGTAAAATGCTGCTGTACCGGAGCGGAGCCCCGACCCTCCGGTCAGCAGTTTAGTAGAGGTATCTGTGCAGTTGGTCCTCTTCCAGGGCAGACACAGCAGATGGGTAGATCCAAGTTGTCGCAAGGACTGTTTAGTTGTGTTGCCGGGTATCGCCACAGGGCCTCTTAGAAACGGCTGGTGTCAGCAACGCTGTGTATCGTTCAAGTCTCCTATTTGTCCCCAGTCACCTAGGCTCCTTAAGGGCAGGTTGTAGGGTCTAATTTATAAGTTTGAATCTCTTTTTCCTGCACTTTTTGCCTGTTTTTTTAAAAAGTTATCAGAGAGCACTCTCCATGCACGTCTCTCCAGATAGACGGCTAGCTCCGCCCCCCTATTTGGCGTTTTTTTTGTTCTAATTGGGGGGAGGGGTTGTTTGTCAAAGTGTATAAAATCACTGTTGTTTGATGCACGCGTTGTCTGAAGAAGGGGATACATTGTCCTCGAAACGTCACTATTTTTCCAAGTAAAAGTATTTCACAAAAAGACCAGTGAGTGCAAGTCTTTTGTTCTTTTATCTCAATTTTTACTAGCACCCTGGCAGCTGTGGATAAGTGAGAGTGCACATCCTTGCTACTAATTATATATATATATATATATATATATATATATATATATATATATATATAAAACTTTTTTCATTTTATAGTCTTTTTTTTTTTTATTGAACTATATATTATTTGTATTTCTTTTAGGCTAACCATGCTACGTTTTTTTAAATGTATTCTTTCACTTATGAGTATATATATATATATATATATACAGTATATATATATATATATATATATATATACACACACACACACATATATATACATATATGTGTATATATAATTATAAAGTACATTTATGACACATATACTGTGTATATATATATATATTATATATATAGTATATATATAGTATATTATATATATTATATATATATAGTATATATTCTATATATTGTATTATATATATTGTATATATAGTATATATTATATCTATATCATATATGTTGTATATATATATATATATATATATATATATATATATATATATATATATAGTATATACTGTATATATTATATATATATATATCAAGCAGACCAGAATGTTTAATTACAGGAAATTTGTGGATGTCATCTAAACAAGCTGATCTAAACAAGCTGCCCCCAAAATAGTGCCAGCATACCTGCTACATTGGCAAGGAAGCAGACAGGCTGGAAGTCAGACAGGCTCTGTGTCTTCTTGACACGCAGGCGCTCTTTTGCTTCTGTGGACAGTGCACATTCTTTTATGTGCAATGCTCCACCAAAAAAGCGTGATGCTGATGTGCCGGTGACGTCACCACTTCCGGTTGCGGCTGCGCAGTGAATGAAAAATGCATATACATATATGCATTTTTCATTCGAAAATCCCACACACGTGATATAGGAGGACAGGGAAACAGCCAATAGAATGCAAGCTCAATCCTATTGGCTGATTGGATCAGCCAATTGGATTGAACTTCAATCCTATTGGCTGATTGCATCAGCCAATAGGATTTTCCCTACCTTAATTCCGATTGGCTGATAGGATTCTATCAGCCAATCGTAATTCAAGGGATGCCATCTTGGATGACGTCATTTAAAGGACCAGTCATTCAGTCGTCGGCCGTCGGATGAAGAGGATGCTCCGCGTCGGACGTCTTGAAGATGGACCCGCTCCGCTCCGGAAGGATGAAGATAGAAGATGCCGCCTGGATGAAGCCTTCTGCCAGTCTGGATGTCCTCTTCTGCCCGGAGAGGATGAAGACTTCTGACCCTCTGGAGGACCACTTGTGCCCGGCTGGGTGAAGACGGCTCAAGGTAGGGTGATCTTCAAGGGGGTAGTGTTAGTTTTTTTAAGGGGGGATTGGGTGGGTTTTAGAGTAGGGTTGGGTGTGTGGGTGGTGGGTTTTAATGTTGGGGGGGTATTGTATTTTTTTTTTACAGGTGAAAGAGCTGATTACTTTGGGGCAATGCCCTGCAAAAGGCTCTTTTAAGGGCTATTTGTAATTTAGTATAATTTTATTATTTTGGAGGGCTTTTTTATTTTATTAGGGGGATTAGATTAGGTGTAATTAGTTTAAAATTCTTGTAATTTTTTTTTTCTGTAATTTAGTGTTTTTTTTCCCGTAATTTAGTTTATTTAATTTAATTGTAATTAATTGTAGGTAGTTTAGGTAAGTAGTTTAATTATAGTGTAGTGTTAGGTGTAATTGTAACTTAGGTTAGGATTTATTTTACAGGTGATTTTGTACTTATTTTAGCTAGGTAGTTATTAAATAGTTAATAACTATTTAACCCCTTGAGTGCTAATGACGGCTCAGAGCCGTCATTAGCACTCAACTACTTTTTTCCAATCTGGGGGCCCCCACCATCTCCTACCCCAGCGATCGGGCCTGCATAGTGACAGGCATCGCCGGGGCTTCCCGTTACGTGCGGTGACGTCACGAGCAATGACGTGATGATGTCACCACGCAACTTTATTTAAAATTGTCCATACAAAGTATAGGGAAAGGGGGCAGCTACAGACCCCCAAGACCTACCATTGGAAAGGTAATCGCCTAACCTTTCCAATGGTATAAGTCTTGGGGATCTGGGGGGAAGAATAAAAAAGTTAAAAAAAGTTTTTTTTAAATAGTAAAAAACAGAAAAATATAGAATTCAGCTTAGCACTCAAAGGGTTAATAACTATTCTACATAGTTAAAATAAATACAAAGTTGCCTGTAAAATAAATATAAATCCTAATTAGCCAATCAGATTGAGATCGCATTCTATTGGCTGTTCCGATCAGCCAATAGAATGCAAGCTCAATCTGATTGGCTGATCGGATCAGCCAATCGGATTGAACTTGAATCTGATTGGCTGATTCCATCAGCCAATCAGAATTTTCCTACCTTAATTCCGATTGGCTGATAGGATCCTATCAGCCAATCGGAATTCAAGGGACCCCATCTTGGATGATGTCCCTTAAAGGAACCGTCATTCGTCGGGAAGTCGTCGGTGAAGATGGATGTTTCGAGTCGGCGGGATGAACTACATGGATCCGGAAGAAAGAAGATTGAAGATGCCGCTTGATAGAAGACTTCAGTCGGATCATGGACCTCTTCAGCTCCCGCTTGGATGAAGACTTCAGCCGGATCATGGACATCTTCAGCCCCCCGCTTGGGCTTGGATCAAGACATCGGAGGCTCTTCTGGATCGATCGGTGAACCCGGCGTGGTGAAGACAAGGTAGGGAGATCTTCAGGGGCTTTGTGTTAGGTTTATTTAAGGGGGGTTTGGGTTAGATTAGGGGTATGTGGGTGGTGGGTTGTAATGTTGGTGGGGGGTATTGTATGTTTTTTTTTACAGGCAAAAGAGCTGAATTCTTTGGGGCATGCCCCGCAAAGGGCCCTTTTCAGGGCTGGTAAGGTAAAAGAGCTTTTCTATTTTGGGGGTCTTTGTTATTTTATTAGGGGGCTTAGAGTAGGTGTAATTAGTTTAAAATTGTTGTAATATTTTTCTAATGTTTGTAAATATTTTTTTATTTTTTGTAACTTAGTTCTTTTTTATTTTTTGTACTTTAGTTAGTTTATTTCATTGTATTTATTTGTAGGTATTGTATTTAATAAATTTATTGATAGTGTAGTGTTAGGTTTAATTGTAGGTAGTTTATTTAATTTATTTATTGATAGTGTAGTGTTAGGTTTAATTGTAACTTAGGTTAGGATTTATTTTACAGGTAATTTTGTAATTATTTTAACTAGGTAGCTATTAAATAGTTATTAACTATTTAATAGCTATTGTACCTGGTTAAAATAATTACAAAGTTGCCTGTAAAATAAATATTAATCCTAAAATAGCTACAATATAATTATAATTTATATTGTAGCTATATTAGGATTTATTTTACAGGTAAGTATTTAGCTTTAAATAGGAATAAGTTATTTAATAAGAGTTAATTTATTTCGTTAGATAAAAATTATATTTAAGTTAGGGGGGTGTTAGTGTTAGGGTTAGACTTAGCTTTAGGGGTTAATACATTTATTAGAGTAGTGGTGAGATCCGGTCGGCAGATTAGGGGTTAATAAGTGTAGGTAGGTGGGGGCGACGTTGGGGGCGGCAGATTAGGGGTTAATAAATATAATATTGGGGTCGGCGGTGTTAGGGGCAGCAGATTAGAGGTACATAGGGATAACGTAGGTTGCGGCGGTGTACGGAGCGGCAGATTAGGGGTTAATAATAATATGCAGGGGTCAGCGATAGCGGGGCGGCAGATTAGAGGTTAATAAGTGTAAGGTTAGGGGTGTTTAGACTCGGGGTTCATGTTAGGGTGTTAGGTGCAGACATAGGAAGTGTTTCCCCATAGGAAACAATGGGGCTGCGTTAGGAGCTTAACGCTGCTTTTTTGCAGGTGTTAGTTTTTTTTCAGCTCAAACTGCCCCATTGTTTTCTATGGGGGAATCGTGCACGAGCACATTTTTGAATCTGGCCGCGTCCGTAAGCAACGCTGGTATTTAGAGTTGCAGTGGCGGTAAATATGCTCTACGCTCCCTGTTTTGGAGCCTAACGCAGCCATTCTGTGAACTCTAAATACCAGCAGTATTTAAAAGGTGTGGGGGGAAAAAAGCATGCGTAGCTAACGCACCCCTTTGGCCGCAGAACTCTAAATCTAGCCGTAAGATAGCTACAATGTAACTATTAGTTATATTGTAGCTAGCTTAGGGTTTATTTTATCGGTAAGTATTTCATTTTAAATAGGATTAATTTATTTAATTATGTTAAATTTATTTAGTTTAATTTAAATTATATTTAAGTTAGGGGGGTTAGACTTAGGGTTAGACTTAGGTTTAGGGGTTAATAAATTTATTATAGTTTTAGGGGTTAATAATATAATGTAGGTGACGACGATGTCGGGGGCGGCAGATTAGGGGTTAATTATAATGCAGGTGTCAGCGATAGCAGGGGCAGAAGATTAGGGGTTAATAAGTGTAAGATTAGGGGTGTTTAGAATCTGGGTTCATGTTAGGGTGTTAGGTGCAGACATAAAATTAATTTCCCCATAGGAAACAATGGGGCTGCGTTAAGAGCTGAACGCTGCTTTTTTGCAGGTGTTAGGTTTTTTTTCAGCCAGCTCAGCCCCATTGTTTCCTATGGGGAAATTGTGCACGAGCACGTTTTGCCAGCTTACCGCTACCGTAAGCAACGCTGGTATTGAGGTAAGATGTGGAGCTAAATTTTTCTCAACGCTCACTTTCCTGAGGCTAACGCCGGGTTGAAAAAAACTCGTAATACCAGCGTTGGCTTAAGTGAGCGGTAAGAAAAAAAGGAGCACCGACAAAAACTCGTAATCTAGCCGTATGTGAATCATGAAAAAAAGGGATTCATGTCCCTTTTAAATGCTAATGCCTGACAGACTCAGGACAACATTAATTTGATTTGGTAGAAAAGTACTAGTATTTTGAGGATGACATTTTACAATCTTGTGATTGAAAGTTAAATATTTTTTTACACACATTCAAGGAATATATAACAGTAATATTTGTACTGGTTATGAGTAACCTACCATGAATTAGACAGAAATGTAATAAGGAATTGAGAAAAGGTTAAAAGAGCAAAACTACTCCCTGACTCATAATGAAAACACATTTACAGCATGAAGACAGTTGGTCGCATGCAATTTTACACCCCTGGTATAAATTTCTGTAGGAAAGTATGTGGTAATCTATTATATGTCACTAAACATAGAGATCTAGGGACTGTACAGCTGTTAACTCTAGAAGAGAGGCAGGTTTTAGTTTTAATTTTTTTGAAAACATATTCTGATCATGATGTGTGGAAAGTTTGAAAGGATATTAAAGCTAAAAATATGGTCATTGTTATTTAGAAATAGAAACCACAGTTAAATATGTAAATCAAAGTGAATTTACTTTTGCAAAGTGGAACTTTATCCACTTGCCTTAAAGGGACATGAAACACAAAAGTTTTATTTCATGATTTAGGTAGAACATACAATTTTAAACAATTTTCCAGTTCACTTTTATTATCAACTTTGCTTCATTCTCTTGGTATTCTCATTTGTTGAAGGAGCAGCAATGCACTACTGGTTTCTAACTGAACACATGGGTGAGCCAATGAAAATCGGTATATATATATATATATATATATATATATATATATATACATATTATATATATATATATATATATATATATATATATATATATATCTTTTCCGACTGTGGAGCCATGGAGCGTGGAGGATCCTTTTTGTACGATCTCCGCCGTACACTGAATAGTGAATTCAAGGTACTCGATTAAAGATGGCGTCCCTTGAATTCCTATTGGCTGATTTGATTCTTCCAATTCAAATCAGCCAATAGAATTTCACTTGCTCTCATGCTATTGGCTAATTTAAATAGCCAATAGGATTTGAGTAGCTTTCATCCTATTGGCTGATTTGAATTGGAAGAATCAAATCAGCGTACCTTGAGTTCCATATTCAGTGTACGGCGGAGATCGTACAAAGTGGATCCTCCATGGCTCCACTGTCGCCGGTCTTCAGTTCCAGGGTCGCCGGTCTTCAGCTCTGCGGTCTTCAGTCTTCAGCTCCGCTCCACACAGGATGTTCCTGGAAGAAGAAGAGGTTGCGCTTGGAAGAAAACTTCACCGCCTGGAACAGGACTTTGTATATTTTTTGCAAAAGAGCTGATTATCTTGGGGCAATGCCCTGCAAAAAGTCCTTTTAAGGGCTACTGGTAGTTTATTATTAGAGTAGGGGGTGTTTTTTTTTCATAGGGATTAGGTTTAATTTTGTTAAATTTGGTAATTTGATTTTTTTATTTTCTGTAATGTTAGCTTTTTTATTTTTTGTAACTTTAGAATGTATTAGTTTAGGTAATTTGGGTTTATTTAATGGGGTGTTAGGTTAGAGGTTGTTAGGTTAGGGGGTGTTAGGTTAGTGTACTGTACTTAGTTATTTAAATAGTTATTTGCGTTGTGGGTTTTGGCGGTTTAAAGGGTTACTAAGTTAACAAATGTTTGTGCCGGTTTGGTTGTGGAGATATAGCGCATTATATTTGCGGAAACTCCACCCACTTTGCACCCCATGTTATGCAATTTTAAAAACAAATATACCATTTGTTTGTGCTGCGTTTGTGCTGCAAAAACGAACGTTTGTGCCGTTTTTGGTTTCGGAGATATAGCGCATTATTTTTTATGAAACCCCGCCCACTTTGCACCCCATGTTATTCAATTTTAAAAACAAATATACCATTCGTTTGTGCTGCGTTTGTGCTGATTTGTGCTGCAAAAACAAACGTTTGTGCCGTTTTAGTTTCTGAGATATAGCGCATTATATTTGCTGAAACTCTGCCCACTTTGCACCCCATGTTATGCAATTTTAAAAACAAATATACCATTTGTTTGTGCTGCGTTTGTGCTGATTTGTGCTGCAAAAACAAACATTTGTGCCGTTTTTGGTTTCGGAGATATAGCGCATAAGTTTTTTATGAAACCCCGCCCAATTTGCACCCCATGTTATTCAATTTTAAAAACAAATATACCATTTGTTTGTGCTGTGTTTGTGCTGATTTGTGCTGCAAAAACGAACGTTTTTTTATATTTATTTAAATTAGATTTAAATTAGGGGGTGTTAGGGTTAGACTTAGGTTTAGGGGTTAATAAATTTAATATAGTGGCGGCGACGTTGGGGACGGCAGATTAGGGGTTAATAAGTGTTATGTAGGTGGCGGCGGTGTAGTGGGAGGCAGATTAGGGGTTAATAAGTATAGTGTAGGTGGCGGCGGTGTAGTGGCAGCAGATTAGGGGTTAATAAGTATAATGTAGGTGGCGGTGGTGTAGGGGGGGCAGATTAGGGGTTAATAAGTATGATGTAGGTGGCGGCAGTGTAGGGGGGCAGATTAGGAGTTAATAAGTATAATGTAGGTTGCGGTTGGCTCCGGGACCGGCAGGATAGGGGTTAATACATTTATTAGAGTGGCGGTGGGCTCCTGGAGCGGCGGTTTAGGGGTTAATAACTTTATTTAGTTGTGGCGGGGTCCGTGAGCAGAGGGATAGGGGTAAACAGTTTAGTATAGTGGCGGTGTTTAGTGACAGGGTACCAATAAAGCTGGGAAAAAGCCGAAGAGCAGCGAGATCGATGACTGTTAGTTAACAACAGTCCGCTGCTCATCTCCCCGTACTTGGTGCGCGGCTTTTTGACAGCTTTTTTGGTAACTTTGGAGAGCGTATTCAGGTCCACGGCAGCAATGTTAGGCGAACTTAGGCAAGCGTATTGGTGCCGTCGAATGCAAGTAAGTTGACGTCTTGATAAGTAGATGCCTAAGAGTCTGTTATAGTGCATGATACAGAAAATAATGCACAATAAAAGTCTGTTATACTGCATGACACAGCAAATATATACACAATAAGAGTCTGTTATAGCGCATGATACAGCAAATATATACACAATAAGAGTCTGTTATAGTGCATGATACAGCAAATATATACACAGTAAGAGTCTGTTATAGTGCATGATACAGCAAATAAATACACAATAAGAGTCTGTTATAGTGCATGATACAGCAAATAAATACACAATAAGAGTTTGTTATAGTGCATGATACAGCAAATAAATACACAATAAGAGTCTGTTATAGTGCATGATACAGCAAATATATACACAATACGAGTCTGTTATAGTGCATAATACAGCAAATATATACACAATAAGAGTCTGCTATAGTGCATGATACAGCAAATATATACACAATAAGAGTCTGCTATAGTGCATGATACAGCAAATAAATACACAGTAAGAGTCTGTTATAGTGCATGATACAGCAAATAAATACACAATAAGAGTCTGTTATAGTGCATAATACAGCAAATAAATACACACTAAGAGTTGGTTATAGTGCATGATACAGCAAATAAATACACAATAAGAGTTTGTTATAGTGCATGATACAGCAAATAAATACACAATAAGAGTATGTTATAGTGCATGATACAGCAAATAAATACACAATAAGAGTCTGTTATAGTGCATGATACAGCAAATAAATACACAGTAAGAGTCTGTTATAGTGCATGATACAGCAAATAAATACACAATACGAGTTTGTTATAGTGCATGATACAGCAAATAAATACACAGTTAGAGTCTGTTATAGTGCATGATACAGCAAATAAATACACAATCAGAGTATGTTATAGTTCATGACACAGCAAATAAATACACAATAAGGGCGCGATCCGATATACGGCGTAGTTTGCGGCGCAAGCGAGGGAACCTGCGTCGCCCGCAGTTTCAGCTCGCATCTCGAGCTATCCAATATACGGCGCCGTCAGATGCTAACGTGCCGTAAGTCGGATAAACCAGCGATGTCCAGAAATCTGCGCAAGTACAAATTTCTGGCGTCGCCAGTGACTTGCGCCACGTTAGAAACTGCCGGCGCCTACAAAACCTGACTAAAGTATGAAATCACCAGCACTGTCTAACACGCCTCCCTAACATAGCCCGACACGTCTAACCCTCTATCCGCTATCCCCCCTCACTAGCCTAACAATAAAATATGTATTAACCCCTAAACCGCCGCTCCCAAACCCCGCCGCAACATAATAAAGTTAATAACCCCTAAACCGCCGTCATCTATATTAAATCTATAACCCCCTAAAGTGAGCCCCTACCCCGCTGCTATCTATTTTAAAATTATTAACCCCTAATCTAATCCCCCTACCCCGCCGCCATCTATATTAAATTATTTAACCCCTGAAATACTAAACTATCCCTACCACTAAACCTAAGTCTAACCCTACAAATAGCCCTGAAAAGGGCTTTTTGCGTGGCATTGTCCCAAAGTAACAGCTCTTTTGTGATGCGAAGGTCGCCATTGCGACCGGGCCCAGCAGGTCTCCCACACAAAGGGGGGCCCAAGGCAGGTGGACTTTTTGGGGTTTTTTTTGTATTAATTTTTTTTTATTTTTTACCCCCAACCTTTTTATGTCCGATTTATCGTAATTTGCTAAACTTTATTATTTGTTGAATGTTGTTGTGCTAGTAACTAACGGACTGTTGTTGACAAATTCATCATGATTGTCCAGTCCAGTCTGCTGCCGGCTGCCCCGGGCCGGAACTGTATGTTTTGGCACGCACTAATCTCTCCCGGCCTCCTCCTCCCTCCTGACTCACTGACTGGCTGCATGCATGTGTTTCTCAACAATTGTCTCGCGACTGCATGTGCAGTGCAGCCTAGTCAGTAGCAGGAGACAGGAGTGAGGAGTCGACTGAGTCCGGAGTCGTCGTCTCGTTGTGGACCGTGGTCTGGTGTGTCTGGTCGTGGGTCTTCCTGGCGTGGCGTCTTCTCTTCTGGCTAGCGCGACAGAGCCAGTGACTGAGAAGTGAGTCAGGACAGTCAGGAGGCCTGTGGAGGAGAACGGAGAGACTGAGAGACGTCCTAGGAATCAGGTAAGGGCGGCCAGGGCCAGGCTGCTAAGCTCAGAGTCAGACTGAGGGAGGGGGGGCCTGGGGGGCCGCGGGGGCATCGTGAGGAAATGGCAATGCAGAATAATGATGAGTAGATTGTCACTGTCACTGTGCCTGCAAGGACCAATGTAGCTGGAGAAAAAAACTACTGCTCTGATTTGTTAAATGACTAAATTTTGTAGTACCTAACAGTTTTTTCTTAAAAAAAATAAGTGCTGAAATATTATGCTCAGTACAGACTCACTGCTCAGTGCAGGAATAATGCTTTGATTACCGCACTAACACTGTTAAAAACCCTTTTTATCTTTAAGAAATAATTATAAAAAATAGATGACTGTGACATCTTCCAAATAATTGCAGTTTGTTTGTATTCAAATTAAATGCAAAATTAAAATAGCCTGGTTAATGCAATCTGGTTTATTATTCTCTTAATTTTGTATTCAAGCCTTAAAATGGTACTACCAACCTCAATATAAACATTTAAATCCTGTGTGTGTGTATATATATATATATATATATATATATATATATATATATATATATATATAAATACAATACCTGGATTCTAGATTTTTGTGGACTCACTTGATATAAAAAGCATTTGTGTGCTAACTTCATTTAAATAAAATGTGCTACATAATTTCTTTTTTAATGCAACTCATTTTATTAAGTTAAGCATATTTCCCATGTGCAAATCACATCTATCTATCTATCTATCTATCTATCTATCTATCTATCTGTGAGATGTTCCTTGAATGCTAAATGCTCAAAAGCTCACATGGGTAGTACCCCCTTTGCTTATTGCCTAAAAATTTAAAATGGGATCATAGAAACATAGAATTTGACGGTAGATAAGAACCAAAAATGGCCATCAATTCTACCCATATTACATGTTACTTTTTTCTTAGAATATCCTTATGCAAAAAAGTAACATGTAATATGGGTAGAATTGATGGCCCTTTTTGTTCTTATCAACTGTCAAATTCTATGGCCTAGATTTGGAGTTTGGCGGTAGCCGTGAAAACCAGCGTTAGAGGCTCCTAACGCTGGTTTTAGGCTACCGCCGGTATTTGGAGTCACTCAAAATAGGGTCTAACGCTCACTTTTCAGCCGCGACTTTTCCATACCGCAGATCCCCTTACGTAAATTGCGTATCCTATCTTTTCAATGGGATCTTTCTAACTCCGGTATTTAGAGTCGTTTCTGAAGTGAGCGTTAGACATCTAACGACAAAACTCCAGCCGCAGGAAAAAAGTCAGTAGTTAAGAGCTTTCTGGGCTAACGCCGGTTCATAAAGCTCTTAACTACTGTACTCTAAAGTACACTAACACCCATAAACTACCTATGTACCCCTAAACCGAGGTCCCCCCACATCGCCGACACTCAATTAAATTTTTTTAAACCCCTAATCTGCCGACCGCCACCTACGTTATACTTATGCACCCCTAATCTGCTGCCCCTAACACCGCCGACCCCTGTATTATATTTATTAACCCCTAATCTGCCCCCCTCAACGTCGCCTCCACCTGCCTACACTTATTAACCCCTAATCTGCCGATCGCAAAGCGCCGCTACCTACGTTATCCTTATGTACCCCTAATCTGCTGCCCCTAAGACCGCCGACCCCTATATTATATTTATTAACCCCTAATCTGCCCCCCTCAACGTCGCCTCCACCTGCCTACACTTATTAACCCCTAATCTGCCGAGCGGACCGCACCGCTACTATAATAAAGTTATTAACCCCTAATCCGCCTCACTAACCCTATAATAAATAGTATTAACGCCTAATCTGCCCTCCCTAACATCGCCGACACCTAACTTCAAACATTAACCCCTAATCTGCCGACTGGAGCTCACCGCTATTCTAATAAATGGATTAACTCCTAAAGCTAAGTCTAACCCTAACACTAACACCCCCCTAACTTAAATATAATTTAAATCTAACGAAATTAATTAACTCTTATTAAATAAATTATTCCTATTTAAAGCTAAATACTTACCTGTAAAATAAATCCTAATATAGCTACAATATAAATTATAATTACATTGTAGCTATTTTAGGATTTATATTTATTTTACAGGCAACTTTGTATTTATTTTAACCAGGTACAATAGCTATTAAATAGTTAAGAACTATTTAATAGCTAAAATAGTTAAAATAATTACAAAATTACCTGTAAAATAAATCCTAACCTAAGTTACAATTAAACCTAACACTAGACTATCAATAAATTAATTAAATAAACTACCTACAATTACCTACAATTAACCTAACACTACACTATCAATAAATTAATTAAATACAATTCCTACAAATAAATACAATTAAATAAACTAGCTAAAGTACAAAAAATAAAAAAGAACTTCAGTTGGACGTCGACGGATGAAGATGGGTCCGCGGTGGAGGTCTTCAGGATGGAGCCGGTCCTCATCGGATGAAGATAGAAGATGCCGCTTGGAAGAAGATGGTTGCCGGTCCGGATCTACTCTTCTGCCCGGATAGGATGAAGACTTTGGACCCTCTTCTGGACTTCTTCAGTGGATGTCTAGCCCCCGCTTGGGTTGGATGAAGATATCGGAGCCAGGACGGATCGGTGTGATACCCGGTGAGGTGAAGACAAGGTAGGATGATCTTCAGGGGCTTAGTGTTAGGTTTATTTAAGGGGGGTTTGGGTTAGATTAGGGGTATGTGGGTGGTGGGTTGTAATGTTGGGGGGCTTGGGTATTGTATGTTTTTTTTTACAGGCAAAAGAGCTGAACTTCTTGGGGCATGCCCCGCAAAGGGCCCTGTTCAGGGCTGGTAAGGTAAAAGAGCTTTGAACTTTTTTATTTTAGAATAGGGTAGGGCATTTTTTTATTTTGGGGGCCTTTGTTATTTTATTAGGGGGCTTAGAGTAGGTGTAATTAGTTTAAAATTGTTGTAATATTTTTCTTATGTTTGTAAATATTTTGTTATTTTTTGTAACTTAGTTCTTTTTTATTTTTTGTACTTTAGCTAGTTTATTTAATTGTATTTATTTGTAGGAATTGTATTTAATTAATTTATTGATAGTGTAGTGTTAGGTTAATTGTAGGTAATTGTAGGTAGTTTATTTAATTAATTTATTGATAGTCTAGTGTTAGGTTTAATTGTAACTTAGGTTAGGATTTATTTTACAGGTAATTTTGTAATTATTTTAACTATTTTAGCTATTAAATAGTTCTTAACTATTTAATAGCTATTGTACCTGTTTAAAATAAATACAAAGTTGCCTGTAAAATAAATATTAATCCTAAAATAGCTACAATATAATTATAATTTATATTGTAGCTATATTAGGATTTATTTTACAGGTAAGTATTTAGCTTTAAATAGGAATAATTTATTTAATAAGAGTTAATTAATTTCGTTAGATTTAAATTATATTTAAGTTAGGGGGGTGTTAGTGTTAGGGTTAGACTTAGCTTTAGGGGTTAATCCATTTATTAGAATAGCGGTGAGCTCCAGTCGGCAGATTAGGGGTTAATAATTGATGTTAGGTGTCGGCGATGTTAGGGAGGGCAGATTAGGGGTTAATACTATTTATTATAGGGTTAGTGAGTCGGATTAGGGGTTAATAACTTTATTATAATAGCGGTGCGGTCCGCTCGGCAGATTAGGGGTTAATAAGTGTAGGTAAGGTAGCGGCGACGTTGAGGGGGGCAGATTAGGGGTTAATAAATATAATATAGGGGTCGGCGATGTTAGGGGCAGCAGATTAGGGGTACATAGGGATAATGTAAGTAGCGGCGGTTTACGGAGCGGCAGATTAGGGGTTAATAATAATATACAGGGGTCAGCGATAGCGGGGACGGCAGATTAGGGGTTAATAAGTGTAAGCTTAATGGTGTTTAGACTCGGGGTTCATGTTAGAGTGTTAGGTGCAGACGTAGGAAGTGTTTCCCCATAGGAAACAATGGGGCTGCGTTAGGAGCTGAACGCGGCTTTTTTGCAGGTGTTAGGTTTTTTTTCAGCTCAAACAGCCCCATTGTTTCCTATGGGAGAATCGTGCACGAGCACGTTTTTGAGGCAGGCCGCTTGCGTAAGCAACTCTGGTATCGAGAGTTGAAGCTGCGTTAAATATGCTCTACGCTCCTTTTTTGGAGCCTAACGCAGCCTTTATGTGGACTCTCAATACCAGAGTTAATTTTATGGTGCGGCCAGAAAAACGCGGGCGTTAGATTTTCGGCTCGTTACCGACAAAACTCCAAATCTAGGCCTATGTTTCTATTATCCCATTTTTTGTTTTTAGGCAATTATCAGAGGGTGCACTACCCATGTGAGTTTTTGAGCATTTGGCATCCAAGGAACATCTCACACCTAGATAGATAGATAGATAGATAGATAGATAGATAGATAGGTAGATAGGTAGATAGATAGATAGATAGATAGATAGATAGATCTGAGGCTGTGCAAGGTCCAGCCAATCCCAGTTTGAAGTTTCTGACAGGAACTAACCCATCTGGCTGACAGAAAGCACTTCGGCACATAGTACTGTAAAGTAGTGCCAAGCTCTTTAGAGATATACTAAAATAAGCATTTTGGTCTGTCATCTGTTAGTGTGTCTAGGTGCCTGTATGTGTTAGTGTGTGTGTCTGTGTGTTAATGTCTGTTTGACTACCTGTGTTAGTGTGTGCTTGTGTGAGTGTCTGTGTGCATTTCTGTGTTCATGTGCACACACTTTCTATTAATTTTCCTGTCTCCCTCTCTTTCCCTTTTGTACTCCCTCTCTCTATCTCTCTTTCTCTTTTGTACTCCCTCTCTCTATCTCTCCCTTTTTATATAAAAAATCATGTTTTGCTTTTTTTTTTGGTGGGGGGGGGGCACTTTATGGATTCTTGCACCGGGGCCCTGAGGATTCTAGTTACGCCTCTGGTTGCCAAGGAGATGTGTTGTATGTAATGGCGGGCAGTGAGAGCTCGTTTGTTACTTAAGTTTTGGAAAGCAACGCCACACTTATTGGTTGGCAGCTAGTAGGTAAGGAATGAATAACCGTGGCATGGGTTTATTACTGTGTTAAGACTCATTGGCAGTGGCAGGAGGGCAGCGAGACAGCCAAAGATAAATCACATGTTCATAGCTTAATAGCGGAGTTATCGTTTTCCAGTAGTTCAAGCTGCAGGCTGCTGATTGTCACACAAGCATGGAGTACAAGTAGTATCCCAGTAGTTCACTTGCTGACTGACTTCTATGCCGCTCAGCATGTGAACTTCTGGGATACTACGTGTACTCCATGCTTGTGTGACAATCAGCAGCCTGCAGCTCGAACTACTGGAAAACGATAACTCTGCTATTGGGCCGTGAACATGTGCTGCAGTTAAAAGGGGCTCTTACTCTTACATGAGTGCACTGCAGTTAAAAGGAGCGCGCAGTTGTGGAAGCAGAAGTGTTTAGCGCAGGGCTTACAAACCTGGGCAAAAATGGTGCCTTAAATTGGGTCTGGTCCTAACAGTTGTTTGGAGCCCACAACCTGCCCATTGACCCCCCAAATTATCCCTGCTAACCGCCACAAACACCCCCACACACACACAAACACATGCAACAAAAAAGTTATCTGCACACTGGGTGAATTTTGAGGTGAAAACCTACCGTATATCCCATACCCCATACTTGCTCCAAACTAATGATTTTATTTGGTGTGCTTGCTGCATTCATTGAGGGAGTAAGGGGGTAGTCTTATACGGCGAGTATAGCACAAACCCTATATTTTTAACAGAAAAAGTAGGGGGTCGTCTTATACGCCCAGTCGTCTTATATGCCGGAAAATACGGTAGTTAATATCGTTATTATATTATATATATATATTAAGTATAATAACCCTATCTAACTCTAACATCCTAACTAAACTCTTATTAAAATAAATCTAATATTAATATTATTAATTAAAATATTCCTATTTAAATCTAAATACTTACCTATAAAATAAACCCTAAGATAGCTACAATATAATTAATAATTACATTGTAGCTATGTTAGGGTTTATATTTATTTTACAGGTAAATTGTTAATTATTTTAACTAGGTGTAATAGCTATTACATAGTTATTAACTATTTAATAGCTACCTAGTTAAAATAATTACCCAATTACCTGTAAAATAAATCCTAACCTAAGTTACAAATACACCTACACTATCAATAAATTAAATAAACTACAAATATCTATCTAAAAATACAATTAAATAAACTAAACTAAATTACAAAAAACAAACAAACACTAAATTGCAAAAAATAAAAAAAAGATTTGGTTCAGCCAATCGGATTGGTTCAGTTATAGTGCATGATACAGCAAATAAATACACAATAAGAGTATGTTATAGTGCATGATACAGCAAATAAATACACAATAAGAGTCTGTTATAGTGCATGATACAGCAAATAAATACACAGTAAGAGTCTGTTATAGTGCATGATACAGCAAATAAATACACAATAAGAGTATGTTATAGTGCATGATACAGCAAATAAATACACAGTAAGAGTCTATTATAGTGCATGATACAGCAAATAAATACACAGTTAGAGTCTGTTATAGTGTATGATACAGTAAATAAATACACAATAAGAGTTTGTTATAGTTCATGATACAGCATATAAATACACAATAAGAGTTTGTTATAGTGCATGATACAGCAAATAAATACACAGTTAGAGTCTGTTATAGTGCATGATACAGCAAATAAATACACAATAAGAGTCTGTTATAGTGCATGATGCAGCAAATATATACACAATAAGAGTTTGTTATAGTGCATGATACAGCAAATAAATACACAATAAGAGTTTGTTATAGTGCATGATACAGCAAATAAATACACAATAAGAGTTTGTTATAGTTCATGATACAGCAAATAAATACACAATAAGAGTTTGTTATAGTGCATGATACAGCAAATAAATACACAATAAGAGTTTGTTATAGTGCATGATACAGCAAATAAATACACAATAAGAGTATGTTATAGTGCATGATACAGCAAATAAATACACAATAAGAGTCTGTTATAGTGCATGATACAGCAAATAAATACACAATAAGAGTCTGTTATAGTGCATGATACAGCAAATAAATACACAATAAGAGTTTGTTATAGTGCATGATACAGCAAATAAATACACAATAAGAGTTTGTTATAGTGCATGATACAGCAAATAAATACACAGTTAGAGTCTGTTATAGTGCATGATGCAGCAAATAAATACACAATAAGAGTTTGTTATAGTGCATGATACAGCAAATAAATACACAATAAGAGTATGTTATAGTGCATGATACAGCAAATAAATACACAATAAGAGTCTGTTATAGTGCATGATACAGCAAATAAATACTCAATAAGAGTCTGTTATAGTGCATGATACAGCAAATAAATACACAGTAAGAGTCTGTTATAGTGCATGATACAGCAAATAAATACACAATAAGAGTCTGTTATAGTGCATGATGCAGCAAATATATACACAATAAGAGTTTGTTATAGTGCATGATACAGCAAATAAATACACAATAAGAGTTTGTTATAGTGCATGATACAGCAAATAAATACACAATAAGAGTATGTTATACTGCATGATACAGCAAATAAATACACAATTAGAGTTGGTTATAGTGCATGATACAGCAAATATATACACAATAAGAGTCTGTTATAGTGCATGATACAGCAAATATATACACAATAAGAGTTTGTTATAGTGCATGATACAGCAAATAAATACACAATAAGAGTTTGTTATAGTGCATGATACAGCAAATAAATACACAGTAAGAGTATGTTATAGTGCATGATACAGCAAATAAAACAGAATTTATGTTTACCTGATAAATTACTTTCTCCAACGGTGTGTCTGGTCCACGGCGTCATCCTTACTTGTGGGATATTCTCCTCCCCAACAGGAAATGGCAAAGAGCCCAGCAAAGCTGGTCACACGATCCCTCCCAGGCCCCACCCTCCCCAGTCATTCGACCGACGTAAAGGAGGAATATTTGCATAGGAGAAATCATATGATACCGTGGTGACTGTAGTTAGAGGAAATAAATCATCAGACCTGATTAAAAAACCAGGGCGGGCCGTGGACCGGACACACCGTTGGAGAAAGTAATTTATCAGGTAAACATAAATTCTGTTTTCTCCAACATAGGTGTGTCCGGTCCACGGCGTCATCCTTACTTGTGGGAACCAATACCAAAGCTTTAGGACACGGATGATGGGAGGGAGCAAATCAGGTCACCTAGATGGAAGGCACCACGGCTTGCAAAACCTTTCTCCCAAAAATAGCCTCAGAAGAAGCAAAAGTATCAAATTTGTAAAATTTGGTAAAAGTGTGCAGTGAAGACCAAGTCGCTGCCTTACATATCTGATCAACAGAAGCCTCGTTCTTGAAGGCCCATGTGGAAGCCACGGCCCTAGTGGAATGAGCTGTGATTCTTTCAGGAGGCTGCCATCCGGCAGTCTCATAAGCCAATCTGATGATGCTTTTAAGCCAAAAAGAGAGAGAGGTAGAAGTTGCTTTTTGACCTCTCCTTTTACCAGAATAAACAACAAACAAGGAAGATGTTTGTCTGAAATCCTTTGTAGCCTCTAAATAGAATTTTAGAGCACGAACTACATCCAAATTGTGCAACAAACGTTCCTTCTTTGAAACTGGATTCGGACACAAAGAAGGCACGACTATCTCCTGGTTAATATTTTTGTTAGAAACAACTTTCG
Organism: Bombina bombina; assembly: GCF_027579735.1. Taxonomy (NCBI): domain Eukaryota; kingdom Metazoa; phylum Chordata; class Amphibia; order Anura; family Bombinatoridae; genus Bombina; species Bombina bombina. The sequence goes on along the minus strand of NC_069501.1, from coordinate 853,594,718 downwards.
GAAGAAAACCAGGTTTAGTACGCAAAACCACCTTATCTGCATGGAACACCAAATAAGGAGGAGAACACTGCAGAGCAGATAACTCTGAAACTCTTCTAGCAGAAGAAATTGCAACCAAAAACAAAACTTTCCAAGATAATAACTTGATATCAACAGAATGTAGGGGTTCAAACGGAACCCCCTGAAGAACTGAAAGAACTAAATTGAGACTCCAAGGAGGAGTCAAAGGTTTGTAAACAGGCTTGATTCTAACCAGAGCCTGAACAAAAGCTTGAACATCTGGCACAGCCGCCAGCTTTTTGTGAAGTAAAACAGATAAAGCAGAAATCTGTCCCTTCAAAGAACTTGCAGATAATCCTTTCTCCAAACCTTCTTGAAGAAAGGATAGAATCTTAGGAATTTTTATCTTGTTCCATGGGAATCCTTTAGATTCACACCAACAGATATATTTTTTCCATATTTTATGGTAGATTTTTCTAGTTACAGGCTTTCTAGCCTGAACAAGAGTATCAATGACAGAATCTGAGAATCCTCGCTTTGATAAAATCAAGCGTTCAATCTCCAAGCAGTCAGTTGGAGTGAGGCCAGATTCGGATGTTCGAACGGACCTTGAACAAGAAGGTCCTGTCTCAAAGGTAGCTTCCATGGTGGAGCCGATGACATATTCACCAGATCTGCATACCAAGTCCTGCGTGGCCACGCAGGAGCTATCAAGATCACCGATACCCTCTCCTGTTTGATCCTGGCTACCAGCCTGGGAATGAGAGGAAATGGTGGGAACACATAAGCTAGGTTGAAGCTCCAAGGTGCTACTAGTGCATCCACTAGAGTCGCCTTGGGATCCCTGGATCTGGACCCGTAGCAAGGAACCTTGAAGTTCTGACGAGACGCCATCAGATCCATGTCTGGAATGCCCCACAATTGAATTATTTGGGCAAAGATTTCCGGATGGAGTTCCCACTCCCCCGGATGAAATGTCTGACGACTCAGAAAATCCGCTTCCCAATTTTCCACTCCTGGGATGTGGATTGCAGACAAGTGGCAGGAGTGAGTCTCCGCCCATTGAATTATTTTGGACACTTCTTCCATCGCCAGGGAACTCCTTGTTCCCCCCTGATGGTTGATATACGCAACAGTCGTCATGTTGTCTGATTGAAACCGTATGAATTTGGCCTTTGCTAGCTGAGGCCAAGCCTTGAGAGCATTGAATATCGCTCTCAGTTCCAGAATATTTATCGGGAGAAGAGATTCTTCCCGAGACCAAAGACCCTGAGCTTTCAGGGGTTCCCAGACCGCGCCCCAGCCCACCAGACTGGCGTCGGTCGTGACAATGACCCACTCTGGTCTGCGGAAGCTCATCCCTTGTGACAGGTTGTCCAGGGTCAGCCACCAACGGAGTGAATCTCTGGTCCTCTGATCTACTTGTATCGTCGGAGACAAGTCTGCATAATCCCCATTCCACTGACTGAGCATGCACAGTTGTAATGGTCTTAGATGAATTCGCGCAAAAGGAACTATGTCCATTGCCGCGACCATCAAACCTATTACTTCCATGCACTGCGCTATGGAAGGAAGAAGAACAGAATGAAGTACTTGACAAGAGCTTAGAAGTTTTGATTTTCTGGCCTCTGTCAGAAAAATCCTCATTTCTATGGAGTCTATTATTGTTCCCAAGAAGGGAACTCTTGTTGAGGGAGATAGAGAACTTTTTTCTACGTTCACTTTCCACCCGTGAGATCTGAGAAAGGCCAGGACAATGTCCGTATGAGCCTTTGCTTGAGGTAGAGACGACGCTTGAATCAGTATGTCGTCCAAGTAAGGTACTACTGCAATGCCCCTTGGTCTTACCACCGCTAGAAGGGACCCTAGTACCTTTGTGAAAATTCTTGGAGCAGTGGCTAATCCGAATGGAAATGCCACAAACTGGTAATGCTTGTCCAGAAAGGCGAACCTTAGGAACCGATGATGTTCCTTGTGGATAGGAATATGTAGATACGCATCCTTTAAATCCACCGTGGTCATGAATTGACCTTCCTGGATGGTAGGAAGAATTGTCCGAATGGTTTCCATTTTGAACGATGGAACCTTGAGAAATTTGTTTAGGATCTTGAGATCTAAGATTGGTCTGAATGTTCCCTCTTTTTTGGGAACTATGAACAGATTGGAGTAGAATCCCATCCCTTGTTCTCCTAATGGAACAGGATGAATCACTCCCATTTTTAACAGGTCTTCTACACAATGTAAGAATGCCTGTCGTTTTATGTGGTCTGAAGACAATTGAGACCTGTGGAACCTTCCCCTTGGGGGTAGCTCCTTGAATTCCAGAAGATAACCTTGGGAGACTATTTCTAGCGCCCAAGGATCCAGAACATCTCTTGCCCAAGCCTGAGCGAAGAGAGAAAGTCTGCCCCCCACCAGATCCGGTCCCGGATCGGGGGCCAACATCTCATGCTGTCTTGGTAGCAGTGGCAGGTTTCTTGGCCTGCTTACCTTTGTTCCAGCCTTGCATTGGCCTCCAGGCTGGCTTGGTTTGAGAAGTATTACCCTCTTGCTTAGAGGATGTAGAACTTGAGGCTGGTCCGTTTCTGCGAAAGGGACGAAAATTTGGTTTATTTTTAGCCTTAAAAGACCTATCCTGAGGAAGGGCGTGGCCCTTACTCCCAGTGATATCTGAAATAATCTCTTTCAAGTCAGGGCCAAACAGCGTTTTCCCCTTGAAAGGTATGTTAAGTAATTTGTTCTTGGAGGACGCATCCGCTGACCAAGACTTTAGCCAAAGCGCTCTGCGCGCCACAATAGCAAACCCTGAATTTTTCGCTGCTAATCTAGCTAATTGCAAAGTGGCGTCTAAGGTAAAAGAGTTAGCCAACTTAAGTGCTTGAACTCTGCCCATAACCTCCTCATAAGAGGATGCTTGATTGAGCGACTTTTCTAGTTCCTCGAACCAGAAACACGCTGCTGTAGTGACAGAAACAATGCATGAAATTGGTTGTAGAAGGTAACCTTGCTGAACAAACATCTTTTTAAGCAAACCCTCTAATTTTTTGTCCATAGGATCTTTAAAAGCACAACTATCTTCTATAGGGATAGTGGTGCGTTTGTTTAGAGTAGAAACCGCCCCCCTCGACCTTGGGGACTGTCTGCCATAAGTCCTTCCTGGGGTCGACCATAGGAAATAATTTCTTAAATATAGGGGGAGGGACAAAAGGTATGCCGGGCCTTTCCCATTCTTTATTTACAATGTCCGCCACCCGCTTGGGTATAGGAAAAGCTTCGGGGGGCACCGGGACCTCTAGGAACCTGTCCATTTTACATAATTTCTCTGGAATGACCAAATTGTCACAATCATCCAGAGTAGATAACACCTCCTTAAGCAGAGCGCGGAGATGTTCCAATTTAAATTTAAATGTAATAACATCAGGTTCAGCTTGTTGAGAAATTTTTCCTGAATCTGAAATTTCTCCCTCAGACAAAACCTCCCTAGCCCCTTCAGACTGGTGTAAGGGCATGTCAGAACCATTATCATCAGCGTCCTCATGCTCTTCAGTATCTAAAACAGAGCAGTCGCGCTTTCGCTGATAAGTGGGCATTTTGGCTAAAATGTTTTTAATAGAATTATCCATTACAGCCGTTAATTGTTGCATAGTAAGGAGGATTGGCGCACTAGATGTACTAGGGGCCTCCTGAGTGGGCAAGACTGGTGTAGACATAGAAGGGGATGATGCAGTACCATGCTTACTCCCCTCACTTAAGGAATCGTTTTGGGCAACATTATTATCAGTGGTATCATTGTCCCTACTTTGTTTGTCACATTTATCACATATATTTAAATGGATAGGAACCTTGGCTTCTGAACATACAGAACATCGTCTATCTGATAGTTCAGACATGTTAATAGGCATAAACTTGGTAACAAAGCACAAAAAACGTTTTAAAATAAAACCGTTACTGTCTCTTTAAATTTTAAACTGAACACACTTTTTTACTGAATATACGCAAAAGTATGAAGGAAATGTTCAAAATTCACCAAAATTTCACCACAGTGTCATAAAGCCTTAAAAGTATTGCACACCAAATTTGAAAGCATTAACTCTTAAAATAACGGAACCGGAGCCGTTTTTACATTTAACCCCTATACAGTCCCTGGTATGTGCTTTGCTGAGACCCAACCAAGCCCAGAGGGGAATACGATACCAAATGACGCCTTCAATAAGCTTTTTCAGTGGATCTGAGCACCTCACACATGCATCTGCATGCCTTGCTTCTCAAAAACAACTGCGCATTAGTGGCGCGAAAATGAGGCTCTGCCTATGACTAGGAAAGGCCCCCAGTGAAAAAGGTGTCCAATACAGTGCCTGTCCGTTTTTTTAACAATTTGCCAAGATTAAAATAACTCTCCTAAGTTATAAACCATTAAACATGCTTATATAGTAATCGTTTTGGCCCAGAAAAATGTCTACCAGTCTTTAAAGCCCTTGTGAAGCCCTTGTATTCTTATATTGAAAATTAAGAAAATGGCTTACCGGATCCCATAGGGAAAATGACAGCTTCCAGCATTACCAAGTCTTGTTAGAAATGTGTCATACCTCAAGCAGCCAAAGTCTGCTCACTGTTTCCCCCAACTGAAGTTAATTCCTCTCAACAGTCCTGTGTGGAAACAGCCATCGATTTTAGTAACGGTTGCTAAAATCATTTTCCTCTGACAAACAGAAATCTTCATCTCTTTTCTGTTTCAGAGTAAATAGTACATACCAGCACTATTTTAAAATAACAAACTCTTGATTGAAGAATAAAAACTACATTTAAACACCAAAAAACTCTGAGCCATCTCCGTGGAGATGTTGCCTGTGCAACGGCAAAGAGAATGACTGGGGAGGGCGGGGCCTGGGAGGGATCGTGTGACCAGCTTTGCTGGGCTCTTTGCCATTTCCTGTTGGGGAGGAGAATATCCCACAAGTAAGGATGACGCCGTGGACCGGACACACCTATGTTGGAGAAATACACAATAATAGTTGGTTATAGTGCATGATACAGCAAATAGTGACGACGGACGCCAGCCTCTTGGGCTGGGGTGCAATCTGGAATTCCCTGAAGGAACAGGGTGTGTGGACTCAGGAGGAGGCTCTCCTTCCAATAAATATTCTAGAACTGAGAGCGAGATTCAACGCGCTTCAGGCGTGGCCTCAACTGGCTTCAGCCAAATTCATAAGATTCCAGTCGGACAATATCACGACTGTAGCATATATCAATCATCAAGGGGGGAACAAAGAGTTCTCTAGCGATGATAGAGGTTTCCAAAATCATTCGATCGGCAGAGACTCACTCTTGCCATCTATCAGCAATCTATATCCCAGGAGTGGAAAACTGGGAAGCAAATTTTCTCAGTCGTCAGACTTTTCATCCGGGGGAGTGAGGTGTTTGCACAACTGATTCATCAATGGGGCACACCAGAATTGGATCTGATGGCATCTCATCAGAATGCCAAACTTCCTTGTTACGGGTCCAGATCGAGGAATCCTCAAGCAATACTGATAGATGCTCTAGCAGTACCATGGTCGTTCAACCTGGCTTATGTGTTTCCTCCTTTTCCTCTCCTTCCTCGTCTGATTGCCAGAATCAAACAGGAGAGGGCTTCGGTAATCTTCATAGCGCCTGCATGGCCACGCAGGACTTGGTATGCAGATCTGGTGGAGATGTCATCTCTGCCACCTTGGAAACTGCCAATAAGACAGGACCTGCTCATTCAGGGTCCATTCCAACATCCAAATCTATTTTTTTCTGCGGCTGACTGCCTGGAGATTGAACGCTTGATTTTATCTAAGCGGGGATTCTCTGAGTCGGTCATAGATACCTTGATTCAGGCTCAAAAGCCTGTCACTAGGAAAATTTACCATAAGATATGGCGTAAATATCTTTATTGGTGCGAATCCAAAGGCTACTCATGGAGTAAGATCAGGTTTCCTAGGATTTTGTCCTTTCTCCAAGAAGGATTGGAGAAAGGGTTATCAGCTAGTTCCTTAAAGGGACAGATATCTGCTTTGTCAATCCTACTGCACAAGTGTCTGGCAGATGTCCCAGACGTTCAATCGTTTTGTTAGGCTTTGGTTAGAATTAAGCCTGTGTTTAAACCTGTTGCTCCGCCATGGAGTTTGAATTTAGTTCTTAATGTTCTTCAAGGGGTTCCGTTTGAACCTATGCATTCCATAGATATTAAGCTTCTATCTTGGAAAGTTCTGTTTTTAGTTGCTATCTCTTCTGCTCGAAGAGTTTCTGAACTATCTGCATTACAATGCGACTCACCTTATCTTATTTTCCATTCTGAGAAGGTGGTTTTGCGTACCAAACCTGGATTTCTTCCTAAGGTTGTTTCTAATAAGAATATTAATCAGGAAATTGTTGTTCCTTCTCTGTGTCCTAACCCTTCTTCTAAGAATGAGCGTCTGTTACATAACTTGGACGTGGTTCGTGCCTTGAAGTTTTACTTGCAAGCGACCAAAGATTTCCGTCAAACATCTTCTCTGTTTCTTGTCTATTCTGGAAAACGTAGAGGTCAAAAAGCTACGGCTACCTCTCTTTGCATGTTTCCTGTTAGGGAAAAAAACTATACTTAGTGGTATAGCCTATGATGTTAAGGGGGATGAACATCAATTGATGTTACTACTCCTGTTGAAGAAAGGTAAAGGAGTTAGCAAAGGCAATTGCCAATAAGCATAAACAATAGATATACTCAGTCTTTATAGACAATTTTTTTTTATTCAGTGCAAGTGTCTTTATGTGTGAGGCACACTGATGGAGGCTAGTCATTGTTTCCAGTGGAGGCTGCTTTAATGGATGGATGTCCTTTTCTTTTCCTGGAGATGGTGGTCCAAACTGGACGCTGTCCATTGGGTTTTTGCATGTTGGATGGGTGCTTGGTGTCCTTTAAGGAGAGTAGAGAAGGTGTAGGTATGTCCAGACTTGAGCAGAAATCTTCTATATTTTCCGGATCTCTATATGTGTAGGTTTTATTTTCCTTGACCACTTTTAAAGAGAATGGAAATCCCCAGCAATAGGGAATACCAAGGTCCTTAAGGTGCATGGTCAAATATCTGGCCTCTTTTCTTTTAAAAAGCGTTGTTGGGCTGAGATCAGCATATATTTGGATATCATTTCCTTCAAAGCTGATTGGAGAATGTGTTCTAGATGTTGATATAATCGCCTTTTTGTCCGTGTATTTGTGGAATTTTATTATAATGTCATCTATAATGTCATTTTATTATAATGTGGATCTTTCGGGGAAGGTTGTGGTCTGAGAGCTCTGTGAGCTCAGTCTAACAGGATGGGAGAGGAATCTTTGTTATTTAATATATAAACAAAAAGCCTTTGAAGATAGGTATTAAGCTGCAAAGTTGAGATAGTTTTGAGAGTCCCTCTAATTCTTAAGTTTTGTCTTCTGTTTCTGTTGTCTAGATCTTCCATCTGGGTCTGTAATTGAAGAATAATGACATTTTTTTGTTCAAGGGCACTCGCCATGGCATTAGATTCTGTAGATAATTCTTCTGTCTGTTCTTCCACTTGTAGAACTCTTTGGCCAAGGTCTGCGACATCTCTCTTCACCTCCGTGAGGCGGTCTTTTATTATCTGGCTTACTTGAACCATAAAATATTTAACCCCTTAATGACCACAGCACTTTTCCATTTTCTGTCTGTTTGGGACCAAGGCTATTTTTACATTTTTGCGGTGTTTGTGTTTAGCTGTAATTTTCCTCTTGCTCATTTACTGTACCCACACATATTATATACCGTTTTTCTCGCCATTAAATGGACTTTCTAAAGATACCATTATTTTCATCATATCTTATAATTTACTATAAAAAAAAATATAAAATATGAGGAAAAATGGAAAAAACACACTTTTTTTAACTTTGACCCCAAAAATCTGTTACATATCTACAACCACCAAAAAACACCCATGCTAAATAGTTTCTAAATTTTGTTCTGAGTTTAGAAATACCCAATGTTTACATGTTCTTTGCTTTTTTTGCAAGTTATAGGGCCATAAATACAAGTAGCACTTTTATTTCCAAACCATTTTTTTTTCAAAATTAGCGCTAGTTACATTAGAACACTGATATCTTTCAGGAATCCCTGAATATCCCTTGACATGTATATATTTTTTTTTAGTAGACATCCCAAAGTATTGATCTAAGCCAATTTTGGTATATTTCATTCCAACATTTCCCCGCCAAATGCGATCAAATACAAAAAATAGTTCACTTTTTCACAATATTTTTCACAAACTTTCGGTTTCTCACTAAAATTATTTACAAACAACTTGTGCAATTATGGCATAAATGATTGTAAATTCTTCTCTGGGATCCCCTTTGTTCAGAAATAGCAGACATATATAGCTTTGGCGTTGCTTTTTGGTAATTAGAAGGCCGCTAAATGCCACTGCGCACGACACGTGTATTATGCCCAGCAGTTAAGGGGTTAATTAGGGAGCTTTTAGGGAGCTTGTAGGGTTAATTTTAGCTTTAGTGTAGTGTAGTAGACAACCCCAAGTATTGATCTAGGCCAATTTTGGTATATTTCATGCCACCATTTCACCGCCAAATGCGATCAAATAAAAAGAAACTTTAAATTTTTCACAATTTTAGGTTTCTCACTGAAATTATTTACAAACAGCTTGTGCAATTATGGCACACATGGTTGTAAATGCTTCTCTGGGATCCCCTTTGTTCAGAAATAGCAGCCATATATGGCTTTGGCATTGCTTTTTGGTAATTAGAAGGCCGCTAAATGCTGCTGCGCACCACACTTGTATTATGCCCAGCAGTGCAGGGGTTAATTAGGGAGCTTGTATGGTTAATTTTAGCTTTAGTGTAGTGTAGTACACAACCCAAAGTATTGATCTAGGCCCATTTTGGTATATTTCATGCCACCATTTTACCGCCAAATGCGATCAAATTAAAAAAAAAAAGTAAAATTTTTCACAATTTTAGGTTTCTCACTGAAATCATTTACAAACAGCTTGTGCAATTATGGTACAAATGGTTGTAAATGCTTCTCTGGGATCCCCTTTGTTCAGAAATAGCAGACATATATGACTTTGGCGTTGCTTTCTGGTAATTAGAAGACCGCTAAATGCTGCTGCGCCTCACACGTGTATTATGGCTAGCAGTGAAGGGGTTAATTAGGGAGTTTGTAGGGAGCTTGCAGGGTTAATTTTAGCTTTAGTGTAGAGATCAGCCTCCCACCTGACACATCCCACCCCCTGATCCTTCCAAAACAGCTCCCTTCCCTCCCCCACCCCACAATTGTTCCCGCCATCTTAAGTACTGGCAGAAAGTCTGCCAGTACTAAAATAAAAGTTTTTTTTAAAAAAAATAAAAAAAAATTAAGCATATTTACATATGCTACTGTGTAGGATCCCCCCCTTAGCCCCCAACCTCCCTGATCCCCCCAAAACCGCTCTCTAACCCTCCCCTCTGCCTTATTGGGGGCCATCTTGGGTACTGGCAGCTGTCTGCCAGTACCCAGTTTGCAAAAAAATATGTTTTATTTTATTTTTTTACCCGGTTTTTCTGTAGTGTAGCTTCCCCCTCCCCACAGCCCAACCCCCACCACCTAACTGATTTTTTTTTTATTTTTTTTATTTGTTTATTTTTTGCGATTTTTTTTTTTCATTTTCCTACAATTTTTTTCTGTAGTGTAGCGGTTCCCACCTGCTCCCTCCCCTGGCATCCCCGCCCACGATCCCGCCCCCCTCCACATCACGAAGGGCCATCGATGGCCGCCTCCCGGTCCGGCTCCCACCCACCAACGCAGTAAGCCACCGATCTCCGGTGCAGAGAGGGCCACAGAGTGGCTCTCTCTGCACCGGATGGCTTGAAAAGGTTATTGCAGGATGCCTCCATATCGAGGCATCACTGCAATAACCGGAAAGCAGCTGGAAGCGAGCAGGATCGCTTCCAGCTGCTTTCCACACCAAGGACGTGCAGGGTACGTTCTCAGGCGTTAACTGCCTTTTTTTTGAGGACGTACCCTGCACGTCCTCGGTCGTTAAGGGGTTAAAATCTTCTTTAGAAGGCAACAATAGTAGGTCCGCTCTTGTGATGGGGTGTTCAGAAACTTGTTCTGAGGATGTACTACCGATATTCTCCAGGTCTATAGAGGCTGTTGTTTGAGGCGAAGAGACTGCCGCCTCAACTGCTTTAAAGTAAGTGTACATTTTGGCCCCAGAGGAGATAGTTGATTTTGTTGGTTTATCTAATTTAGACACTCTTCTGGAAGACATTCAAAGAAGCAAGTTTTTGTTCGTGAGTATTGGATTACTCAAGTCCCAGACTGTGAGATTGTACGTTATTCACTTGCTGTAGCAGAATAGTGTGTAAAACCATACAATCCAGTAGTAGATAGGAGGTGCAGACCTAGGTGAGGTTACAACTTGTTAATGCAAGGTGTTTGCAATGTCTGTCGATTTTTAAACATGGGCTCGCTGTTTATATTTGGCACCCACCTCCCCTGGAAAAGGCTCGATATTGGAATGAACTTTAATTTTATTAGTATTAGTGACTTTAGGTGGTTTATGTCCATAAGTATATATTAGAAGCTTTCATGTCTGACTTATAGCCCTTAGCAGAGTAAGTAATGCCAAGAAGTTAGATATCCGAGATGGCGTTAAGCTCATGCGTGTAGGCCGGAGCCTTTGTTTATTTTCACTTCGTGAGTGCTTTAATCCATTCAAATATTCATTGCCCAGAGCGTATGGTTAGGTGGTATGCCTATAATACAAAGATAGTTTACGTCGTTGGTGGCAATGGGCCAAGGAAAGCTTGAGGTTCAGGTGCCATTTTTATTGCGCACTTTTAAATGTTGGCATCCGCAGCTCTTTTTTATTTATTTTTAAATGTTTCACCCTTGCAAATTTATGTGCCTCGATCGTGCATGTACAGTACTCACTGCGGCTGCTTCTCTGTGTTCTCACAGCAACTCGTCCCACAATGATGTCGGTGCCATAGTTAAGCACCACCCTTACAGGCCGCAATGCAGATGTTGGGATTTAACGGCACTGAGGAGGACCAAGATGTGCAATCGGGTTCCTAATGTGCTCCCCTGATCAATGGCGTATGGATGATCACATTCCGTGCTGTGAACTCTTCTAAAAAGCTGTTATCCCCGGAGCATGGAAAAAAGCACTATCATAATGCGGCCATCTCCGTTCACGGCCGGCTCCGCCCCCTACTATCTATGTTTTAATCAATGTTTAATACAATAATTGAACCATTAATTCTTAGCATTTGTTTAATACTATATATCAATAGAAACATCATATCTATCATATATGGCAGTGAACAATTGTTGAGATGTAATGATTCAATCATTGAATTCACCATTGTTTATCACCATATATGGTTTAAAAACTATTGCTTGCAAACAATGTATAACTGAACACTCATTTAGAGCACCAAAGGCTCATTAATTGTATGCAAGCCTTGTTTTAAAGTAATACGTTACTAGACAATCACAAGAATGTCAGTATATAGTAAAATTATAACAGTGTGTATAATCAAACAATAAAAGTGAAAAAGGAGGAAATTATACCATACAACATCGTGCTCTATAAGGTCATGGGATAATATTAAAAAAGGTGATCTTCGTACCTCAAAGCAGTGGCGTCACTAGGGTTGGTGTCACCCGGTGTGGTAAGTTATGGTGTCACCCCCCCCCCCCCCCAGAAAGCAGACACACACAAAAACACAGGCACACACACATACAAACACTCAGACACACTTAAAAACATACTCAGGTGCACACACAAACACTCGGAAACACACTCAGACACACACACACAAAAACACTGAGACACACACACACACAAAAACTCAGACACACACTTACAAAATATGTAAACTGCACTGCATTAATTATAAAGCGCATGCCTAGAGCTCCCTGGCTCAGCAGAGCATCAAATGAAAGATAAACAGAGCACTCTAAAAATAAATCACTAAAGAAAAGGTTAAGGGGCAACTATGAAAATTCTGCTCTCTGACTCTGTTCCAAGCCTGTCAGTGCACAGCCCCGGGCCGCGTGCCTACCGCTTCTTATGGCCAATCACCTCTGCACTCTGCCCACCCCCAGACCCCCGCCCGCCCTCCTACCTGTTCAGTGTGCACTTAGTGTACCGTAACCGTAATGGTCTGGTGGGCATCATACGTGGCTCCTTCACTTTAAAGACAGTGTCAAACAGTCATGCGGTCAGGTGCCAGGCATCCCCTCATGATTTGCTAGTTCCCGTTTAGAGAGACAGCACAGCAGTGAGTGACTCCACTGCTCCACATGTCACTGAGCAGTGAGCACAGATAGGCAGGCAGGTTTAGGCTAGCAGCGCAACTTTGCAAGCCCCACGGCATGCCCACAACATTCATAGCGAAATTGGGCAGGGGAGAAGCAAAGTACAAACAAGCAAAAGCAGCCGGGAAAACTAATTGTGGAAATTGCAGCACTGGCTCAAGGGGCAAAAAAATTGTGTGTCTACAACTTCCCCAGTCCCACCAATGTTCACAAATGCCAGCCCCTCTAATAAAAAAAAATCTATGCATCTCAACATTGTATTTCTTTGAATTTCAATAAAATTAAAAAACTTTCATAGTGTTAAACCATATGAACAATAGGAAAACTACTCACATGCGCTCAGTACAAATGGATCCAAGACTGTATTTGTTGTAAGGGTTCCAATATTTAATAACAAAAATACAAACGTGTTAAAAACAAAGATTCTTTAAAAAGCAAAGTCCTTGCAAAATAAAAAGGCAATAAATATGTTGCACTTTTTTTTAATATCATTACATATACTGTTTATTTTATATATTACACATTTATAAGGACTTTTATTTTACATAATTAATTTAAATATAGATGAATTAGTAAATAATGTATTATTATTATTATTATTATTAAGGGAAATAATAGTTAAAATAAAATATGCAGATATGCTTTTCACATTTTAATCATTTTCTTTTTTCAATATCCTTTCACTATCCAAATATGTTTGCAGGAAAATGTATTACAGTTTAGCACCATACACAGATAAGCTCTGGATGACTTGCACAACTATAACCAAAGACAACACATTTCTAGAGAGCTACTAGTGGCTTCTGTAATGAAAATAAATCATCATTAACTAATAACACTATTAAATCCCTAAGTAGTTGTGTTTGAAAACTATAACAAAGGGTATGCACAGATGTGTATGCCACTGATACAGCTTTTATATGCACAGATGTGTATGCCACTGATACAGCTTTTATATGCACAGATGTGTATGCCACTCATACAGCTTTTATATGCACAGATGTGTATGCCACTGATACAGCTTTTATATGCACATATGTGTATGCCACTGATACAGCTTTTATATGCACAGATGTGTATGCCACTGATATAGCTTTTATATGCACAGATGTGTATGCCACTGATATAGCTTTTATATGCACAGATGTGTATGCCACTGATATAGCTTTTATATGCACAGATGTGTATGCCACTGATACAGCTTTTATATGCACAGATGTGTATGCCACTGATATAGCTTTTATATGCACAGATGTGTATGCCACTGATACAGCTTTTATATGCACAGATGTGTATGCCACTGATACAGCTTTTATATGCACAGATGTGTATGCCACTGATACAGCTTTTATATGCACAGATGTGTATGCCACTGATACAGCTTTTATATGCACAGATGTGTATGCCACTGATACAGCTTTTATATGATCAGATGTGTATGCCACTGATACAGCTTTTATATGCACAGATGTGTATGCCACTGATATAGCTTTTATATGCACAGATGTGTATGCCACTGATATAGCTTTTATATGCACAGATGTGTATGCCACTGATACAGCTTTTATATGCACAGATGTGTATGCCACTGGTATAGCTTTTATATGCACAGATGTGTATGCCACTGATACAGCTTTTATATGCACAGATGTGTATGCCACTGATACAGCTTTTATATGCACAGATGTGTAAGCCACTGATATAGCTTTTATATGCACAGATGTGTATGCCACTGATACAGCTTTTATATGCACAGATGTGTATGCCACTGATACAGCTTTTATATGCACAGATGTGTATGCCACTGATATAGCTTTTATATGCACAGATGTGTATGCCACTGATACAGCTTTTATATGCACAGATGTGTATGCCACTGATACAGCTTTTATATGCACAGATGTGTATGCCACTGATATAGCTTTTATATGCACAGATGTGTATGCCACTGATACAGCTTTTATATGCACAGATGTGTATGCCACTGATATAGCTTTTATATGCACAGATGTGTATGCCACTGATACAGCTTTTATATGCACAGATGTGTATGCCACTGATATAGCTTTTATATGCACAGATGTGTGTGCCACTGATACAGCTTTTATATGCACAGATGTGTAAGCCACTGATATAGCTTTTATATGCACAGATGTGTATGCCACTGATACAGCTTTTATATGCACAGATGTGTATGCCACTGATACAGCTTTTATATGCACAGATGTGTATGCCACTGATATAGCTTTTATATGCACAGATGTGTATGCCACTGATACAGCTTTTATATGCACAGATGTGTATGCCACTGATATAGCTTTTATATGCACAGATGTGTATGCCACTGATACAGCTTTTATATGCACAGATGTGTATGCCACTGATATAGCTTTTATATGCACAGATGTGTATGCCACTGATACAGATTTTATATGCACAGATGTGTATGCCACTGATATAGCTTTTATATGCACAGATGTGTATGCCACTGATATAGCTTTTATATGCACAGATGTGTATGCCACTGATACAGCTTTTATATGCACAGATGTGTATGCCACTGATATAGCTTTTATATGCACAGATGTGTATGCCACTGATATAGCTTTTATATGCACAGATGTGTATGCCACTGATATAGCTTTTATATGCACAGATGTGTATGCCACTGATACAGCTTTTATATGCACATATGTGTATGCCACTGATACAGCTTTTATATGCACAGATGTGTATGCCACTGATACAGCTTTTATATGCACAGATGTGTATGCCACTGATACAGCTTTTATATGCACAGATGTGTATGCCACTCATACAGCTTTTATATGCACAGATGTGTATGCCACTGATACAGCTTTTTATATGCACATATGTGTATGCCACTGATACAGCTTTTATATGCACAGATGTGTATGCCACTGATATAGCTTTTATATGCACAGATGTGTATGCCACTGATATAGCTTTTATATGCACAGATGTGTATGCCACTGATATAGCTTTTATATGCACAGATGTGTATGCCACTGATACAGCTTTTATATGCACAGATGTGTATGCCACTGATACAGCTTTTATATGCACAGATGTGTATGCCACTCATACAGCTTTTATATGCACAGATGTGTATGCCACTGATACAGATTTTATATGCACATATGTGTATGCCACTGATACAGCTTTTATATGCACAGATGTGTATGCCACTGATATAGCTTTTATATGCACAGATGTGTATGCCACTGATACAGCTTTTATATGCACAGATGTGTATGCCACTGATACAGCTTTTATATGCACAGATGTGTATGCCACTCATACAGCTTTTATATGCACATATGTGTATGCCACTGATACAGCTTTTATATGCACAGATGTGTATGCCACTGATATAGCTTTTATATGCACAGATGTGTATGCCACTGATATAGCTTTTATATGCACAGATGTGTATGCCACTGATATAGCTTTTATATGCACAGATGTGTATGCCACTGATACAGCTTTTATATGCACAGATGTGTATGCCACTGATATAGCTTTTATATGCACAGATGTGTATGCCACTGATACAGCTTTTATATGCACAGATGTGTATGCCACTGATACAGCTTTTATATGCACAGATGTGTATGCCACTGATATAGCTTTTATATGCACAGATGTGTATGCCACTGATACAGCTTTTATATGCACAGATGTGTATGCCACTGGTATAGCTTTTATATGCACAGATGTGTATGCCACTGATACAGCTTTTATATGCACAGATGTGTATGCCACTGATACAGCTTTTATATGCACAGATGTGTAAGCCACTGATATAGCTTTTATATGCACAGATGTTTATGCCACTGATACAGCTTTTATATGCACAGATGTGTATGCCACTGATACAGCTTTTATATGCACAGATGTGTATGCCACTGATATAGCTTTTATATGCACAGATGTGTATGCCACTGATACAGCTTTTATATGCACAGATGTGTATGCCACTGATACAGCTTTTATATGCACAGATGTGTATGCCACTGATATAGCTTTTATATGCACAGATGTGTATGCCACTGATACAGCTTTTATATGCACAGATGTGTATGCCACTGATATAGCTTTTATATGCACAGATCATAGTTGCCAACAGTCCCTGATTTCCAGGGACAGTCCCTGGATTTTGTTGTATGTCCCTGGATTTTTTTTGTCCCTGGAAATGTCCCTGAAAATCTCTTTTTTCCACAACATTTGTTGTTTGCATATATATATACACACACACACACATATATATATACAGATAGATAGATGATAAATAGATATAGTGTATTATTTAAATATAATTCATTCCTAATGGAATATTGTTATTATTATTGAATGGGTTCACATATTATTTGTCTTTCTAATTTTGATGCTGTGTTATAAAAATAACCATATGCCCAGAATGTGTTCCAGAGACTGGGTAGGTGTAAGAACTTGGTGCTGTAATCTGTATAATAAACTATGGATAAGTCTAAATTATACTATTACTTTCAAATGGGTGTGTTTTGATTGCAGAACTGAGTGGGCGGAGCAGTTGAACAGTAGGTCGTCAATACTCCAGTAACCCGCTTGCTTGCTCTGCTGCAAAGTGTCCCTGGAATTTTTTTTGAAATGTTGGCAACTATGACAGATGTGTATGCCACTGATACAGCTTTTATATGCACAGATGTGTATGCCACTGATATAGCTTTTATATGCACAGATGTGTATGCCACTGATACAGCTTTTATATGCACAGATGTGTAAGCCACTGATATAGCTTTTATATGCACAGATGTGTATGCCACTGATACAGCTTTTATATGCACAGATGTGTATGCCACTGATACAGCTTTTATATGCACAGATGTGTATGCCACTGATATAGCTTTTATATGCACAGATGTGTATGCCACTGATACAGCTTTTATATGCACAGATGTGTATGCCACTGATATAGCTTTTATATGCACAGATGTGTATGCCACTGATACAGCTTTTATATGCACAGATGTGTATGCCACTGATATAGCTTTTATATGCACAGATGTGTATGCCACTGATACAGATTTTATATGCACAGATGTGTATGCCACTGATATAGCTTTTATATGCACAGATGTGTATGCCACTGATATAGCTTTTATATGCACAGATGTGTATGCCACTGATACAGCTTTTATATGCACAGATGTGTATGCCACTGATATAGCTTTTATATGCACAGATGTGTATGCCACTGATACAGCTTTTATATGCACAGATGTGTATGCCACTGATATAGCTTTTATATGCAGAGATGTGTATGCCACTGATACAGCGTATATATGCACAGATGTGTATGCCACTGATATAGCTTTTATATGCACAGATGTGTATGCCACTGATACAGCTTTTATATGCACAGATGTGTATGCCACTGATATAGCTTTTATATGCACAGATGTGTATGCCACTGATACAGCTTTTATATGCACAGATGTGTATGCCACTGATACAGCTTTTATATGCACAGATGTGTAAGCCACTGATATAGCTTTTATATGCACAGATGTGTATGCCACTGATACAGCTTTTATATGCACAGATGTGTATGCCACTGATACAGCTTTTATATGCACAGATGTGTATGCCACTGATATAGCTTTTATATGCACAGATGTGTATGCCACTGATACAGCTTTTATATGCACAGATGTGTATGCCACTGATATAGCTTTTATATGCACAGATGTGTATGCCACTGATACAGCTTTTATATGCACAGATGTGTATGCCACTGATATAGCTTTTATATGCACAGATGTGTATGCCACTGATACAGCTTTTATATGCACAGATGTGTATGCCACTGATATAGCTTTTATATGCACAGATGTGTATGCCACTGATATAGCTTTTATATGCACAGATGTGTATGCCACTGATACAGCTTTTATATGCACAGATGTGTATGCCACTGATATAGCTTTTATATGCACAGATGTGTATGCCACTGATACAGCTTTTATATGCACAGATGTGTATGCCACTGATATAGCTTTTATATGCACAGATGTGTATGCCACTGATACAGCTTTTATATGCACAGATGTGTATGCCACTGATACAGCTTTTATATGCACAGATGTGTATGCCACTGATACAGCTTTTATATGCACAGATGTGTATGCCACTGATACAGCTTTTATATGCACAGATGTGTATGCCACTCATACAGCTTTTATATGCACAGATGTGTATGCCACTGATACAGCGTATATATGCACAGATGTGTATGCCACTGATACAGCTTTTATATGCACAGATGTGTATGCCACTGATATAGCTTTTATATGCACAGATGTGTATGCCACTGATACAGCTTTTATATGCACAGATGTGTATGCCACTGATATAGCTTTTATATGCACAGATGTGTATGCCACTGATACAGCTTTTATATGCACAGATGTGTATGCCACTGATACAGCTTTTATATGCACAGATGTGTATGCCACTGATACAGCTTTTATATGCACAGATGTGTATGCCACTGATACAGCTTTTATATGCACATATGTGTATGCCACTGATACAGCTTTTATATGCACAGATGTGTATGCCACTGATACAGCTTTTATATGCACAGATGTGTATGCCACTGATACAGCTTTTATATGCACAGATGTGTATGCCACTGATACAGCTTTTATATGCACAGATGTGTATGCCACTGATACAGCTTTTATATGCACATATGTGTATGCCACTGATACAGCTTTTATATGCACAGATGTGTATGCCACTGATACAGCTTTTATATGCACAGACGTGTATGCCACTGATATAGCTTTTATATGCACAGATGTGTATGCCACTGATATAGCTTTTATATGCACAGATGTGTATGCCACTGATACAGCTTTTATATGCACAGATGTGTATGCCACTGATATAGCTTTTATATGCACAGATGTGTATGCCACTGATACAGCTTTTATATGCACAGATGTGTATGCCACTGATACAGCTTTTATATGCACAGTTGTGTATGCCACTGATACAGCTTTTATATGCACATTTGTGTATGCCACTGATACAGCTTTTATATGCACAGATGTGTATGCCACTGATACAGCGTATATATGCACAGATGTGTATGCCACTGATACAGCTTTTATATGCACAGATGTGTATGCCACTGATATAGCTTTTATATGCACAGATGTGTATGCCACTGATATAGCTTTTATATGCACAGATGTGTATGCCACTGATATAGCTTTTATATGCACAGATGTGTATGCCACTGATACAGCTTTTATATGCACAGATGTGTATGCCACTGATACAGCTTTTATATGCACAGATGTGTATGCCACTGATACAGCTTTTATATGCACAGATGTGTATGCCACTGATACAGCTTTTATATGCACAGATGTGTATGCCACTGATACAGCTTTTATATGCACAGATGTGTATGCCACTGATACAGCTTTTATATGCACATATGTGTATGCCACTGATACAGCTTTTATATGCACAGATGTGTATGCCACTGATACAGCTTTTATATGCACAGACGTGTATGCCACTGATATAGCTTTTATATGCACAGATGTGTATGCCACTGATATAGCTTTTATATGCACAGATGTGTATGCCACTGATACAGCTTTTATATGCACAGATGTGTATGCCACTGATATAGCTTTTATATGCACAGATGTGTATGCCACTGATACAGCTTTTATATGCACAGATGTGTATGCCACTGATACAGCTTTTATATGCACAGATGTGTATGCCACTGATACAGCTTTTATATGCACATTTGTGTATGCCACTGATACAGCTTTTATATGCACATATGTGTATGCCACTGATACAGCTTTTATATGCACAGATGTGTATGCCACTGATACAGCGTATATATGCACAGATGTGTATGCCACTGATACAGCTTTTATATGCACAGATGTGTATGCCACTGATATAGCTTTTATATGCACAGATGTGTATGCCACTGATATAGCTTTTATATGCACAGATGTGTATGCCACTGATATAGCTTTTATATGCACAGATGTGTATGCCACTGATACAGCTTTTATATGCACAGATGTGTATGCCACTGATATAGCTTTTATATGCACAGATGTGTATGCCACTGATACAGCTTTTATATGCACAGATGTGTATGCCACTGATACAGCTTTTATATGCACAGATGTGTATGCCACTGATACAGCTTTTATATGCACAGATGTGTATGCCACTGATACAGCTTTTATATGCACAGATGTGTATGCCACTGATACAGCTTTTATATGCACAGATGTGTATGCCACTGATACAGCTTTTATATGCACATATGTGTATGCCACTGATACAGCTTTTATATGCACAGATGTGTATGCCACTGATACAGCTTTTATATGCACAGATGTGTATGCCACTGATATAGCTTTTATATGCACAGATGTGTATGCCACTGATATAGCTTTTATATGCACAGATGTGTATGCCACTGATACAGCTTTTATATGCACAGATGTGTATGCCACTGATACAGCTTTTATATTCACATTTGTGTATGCCACTGATACAGCTTTTGTATGCACATTTGTGTATGCCACTGATACAGCTTTTATATGCACAGATGTGTATGCCACTGATATAGCTTTTATATGCACAGATGTGTATGCCACTGATACAGCTTTTATATGCACAGATGTGTATGCCATTGATACAGCTTTTATATGCACAGATGTGTATGCCACTGATACAGCTTTTATATGCACATATGTGTATGCCACTGATACAGCTTTTATATGCACAGATGTGTATGCCACTGATACAGCTTTTATATGCACAGACGTGTATGCCACTGATATAGCTTTTATATGCACAGATGTGTATGCCACTGATACAGCTTTTATATGCACAGATGTGTATGCCACTGATACAGCTTTTATATGCACAGATGTGTATGCCACTGATACAGCTTTTATATTCACATTTGTGTATGCCACTGATACAGCTTTTGTATGCACATTTGTGTATGCCACTGATACAGCTTTTATATGCACAGATGTGTATGCCACTGATACAGCGTATATATGCACAGATGTGTATGCCACTGATACAGCTTTTATATGCACAGATGTGTATGCCACTGATATAGCTTTTATATGCACAGATGTGTATGCCACTGATATAGCTTTTATATGCACAGATGTGTATGCCACTGATATAGCTTTTATATGCACAGATGTGTATGCCACTGATACAGCTTTTATATGCACAGATGTGTATGCCACTGATACAGCTTTTATATGCACAGATGTGTATGCCACTGATATAGCTTTTATATGCACAGATGTGTATGCCACTGATATAGCTTTTATATGCACAGATGTGTATGCCACTGATATAGCTTTTATATGCACAGATGTGTATGCCACTGATACAGCTTTTATATGCACAGATGTGTATGCCACTGATACAGCGTATATATGCACAGATGTGTATGCCACTGATACAGCGTATATATGCACAGATGTGTATGCCACTGATACAGCTTTTATATGCACAGATGTGTATGCCACTGAGACAGCGTATATATGCACAGATGTGTATGCCACTGATACAGCTTTTATATGCACAGATGTGTATGCCACTGATACAGCTTTTATATGCACAGATGTGTATGCCACTGATACAGCTTTTATATGCACAGATGTGTATTCCACTGATACAGCTTTTATATGCACATATGTGTATGCCACTGATACAGCTTTTATATGCACAGATGTGTATGCCACTGATACAGCTTTTATATGCACAGATGTGTATGCCACTGATACAGCTTTTATATGCACAGATGTGTATGCCACTGATACAGCTTTTATATGCACAGATGTGTATGCCACTGATACAGCTTTTATATGCACAGATGTGTATGCCACTGAGACAGCGTATATATGCACAGATGTGTATGCCACTGATACAGCTTTTATATGCACAGATGTGTATGCCACTGATACAGCTTTTATATGCACAGATGTGTATGCCACTGATACAGCTTTTATATGCACAGATGTGTATGCCACTGATACAGCTTTTATATGCACAGATGTGTATGCCACTGATACAGCTTTTATATGCACAGATGTGTATGCCACTGATACAGCTTTTAT
This sequence comes from Bombina bombina, assembly GCF_027579735.1. Lineage (NCBI taxonomy): Eukaryota > Metazoa > Chordata > Amphibia > Anura > Bombinatoridae > Bombina > Bombina bombina. Next base: position 853,572,178 of record NC_069501.1, on the reverse strand, counting down.
ATGCACAGATGTGTATGCCACTGATACAGCTTTTATATGGACAGATGTGTATGCCACTGATACAGCTTTTATATGCACAGATGTGTATGCCACTCATACAGCTTTTATATGCACAGATGTGTATGCCACTGATACAGCTTTTATATGCACAGATGTGTATGCCACTGATATAGCTTTTATATGCACAGATGTGTATGCCACTGATATAGCTTTTATATGCACAGATGTGTATGCCACTGATACAGCTTTTATATGCACAGATGTGTATGCCACTGATACAGCTTTTATATGCACAGATGTGTATGCCACTGATATAGCTTTTATATGCACAGATGTGTATGCCACTGATACAGCTTTTATATGCACATTTGTGTATGCCACTGATACAGCTTTTATATGCACAGATGTGTATGCCACTGATACAGCTTTTATATGCACAGATGTGTATGCCACTGATATAGCTTTTATATGCACAGATGTGTATGCCACTGATACAGCTTTTATATGCACAGATGTGTATGCCACTGATACAGCTTTTATATGCACAGATGTGTATGCCACTGATACAGCTTTTATATGCACAGATGTGTATGCCACTGATATAGCTTTTATATGCACAGATGTGTATGCCACTCATACAGCTTTTATATGCACATATGTGTATGCCACTGATACAGCTTTTATATGCACATATGTGTATGCCACTGATACAGCTTTTATATGCACATATGTGTATGCCACTGATACAGCGTATATATGCACAGATGTGTATGCCACTGATATAGCTTTTATATGCACAGATGTGTATGCCACTGATATAGCTTTTATATGCACAGATGTGTATGCCACTGATATAGCTTTTATATGCACAGATGTGTATGCCACTGATATAGCTTTTATATGCACAGATGTGTATGCCACTGATATAGCTTTTATATGCACAGATGTGTATGCCACTGATATAGCTTTTATATGCACAGATGTGTATGCCACTGATATAGCTTTTATATGCACAGATGTGTATGCCACTGATATAGCTTTTATATGCACAGATGTGTATGCCACTGATATAGCTTTTATATGCACAGATGTGTATGCCACTGATATAGCTTTTATATGCACAGATGTGTATGCCACTGATATAGCTTTTATATGCACAGATGTGTATGCCACTGATACAGCTTTTATATGCACAGATGTGTATGCCACTGATACAGCTTTTATATGCACAGATGTGTATGCCACTGATACAGCGTATATATGCACAGATGTGTATGCCACTGATACAGCTTTTATATGCACAGATGTGTATGCCACTGATATAGCTTTTATATGCACAGATGTGTATGCCACTGATACAGCTTTTATATGCACAGATGCGTATGCCACTGATACAGCTTTTATATGCACAGATGTGTATGCCACTGATACAGCTTTTATATGCACAGATGTGTATGCCACTGATATAGCTTTTATATGCACAGATGTGTATCCTACTGATACAGCTTTTATATGCACAGATGTGTATGCCACTGATATAGCTTTTATATGCACAGATGTGTATGCCACTGATATAGCTTTTATATGCACAGATGTGTATGCCACTGATACAGCTTTTATATGCACAGATGTGTATGCCACTGATACAGCTTTTATATGCACAGATGTGTATGCCACTGATACAGCTTTTATATGCACAGATGTGTATGCCACTGATACAGCTTTTATATGCACAGATGTGTATGCCACTGATATAGCTTTTATTATACTCATTTCAGACAGAACAAACCTTTTTGCAAATAATAAGACGCTTGCACAAGTTTAATATTTTTAACCATATTTAATTTTATTGATGTTTCAAAGAGCACTACAAAAAATACATTGCAATCTCCAAATATCAAACAGTTTTCATTTTGTCAAAATTGAGAGAAAACAAAAATGTACAGTAGGATAAACAGATAAAACACAGGCAAGAAGACGTTGGGGCCCATTTATCAAGCTCCAGATGGAGCTTGAGGGCCCGTGTTTCTGGCGAGCCTGCAGACTCGCCAGAAACACCAGTTATGAAGCAGCGGTCTAAAGACCTCTGCTCCATAACTCTGTCCGCCTGCTCTGATGAGGCGGACAGGAATCGCCGGAATTCAACCCGATCGAGTATGATCGGGTTGATTGACACCTCCCTGCTGGCGGCCCATTGGCAGCGAGTCTGCAGGGGGCGGCGTTGCACCAGCAGCTCACAAGAGCTGCTGGTGCAATACTGAATACGGAGAGCTTATTGCTCTCCGCATTCAGCAATGTCTGTCGGACCTGATCCGCACTGTCGAATCAGGTCCGACAGACATATGATAAATAGGCCTCTTTATATACATGAGCATGTTAATCCTTCTGTAGCTTTCATGGACCTCTCCATAAATAAATTATAACTCAAATATCTCTTAACGATTGTACTGGTAAACCACACCACTTTTTTATATGAAAAGTATTAAATGCCTAGGACCCCAGTCCAAACTTTTTTATGTGTATATACATATATATAGCAAATACCATGACATATAAAATGGCCATTAGAGAAAAAGTGAATGTGATTCTTTTAAATATAAATACTTCAAACACCTTTGTTAGTTTTATATATACGGTGTGTGTGTATATATATATATATATATATAGTAGACACACTCTATCATCCCGCAACTCCAGAGAAAGACTGTAAAATATTTTCTTAAAAAGAGCAAAACTTTATTCATCAAAAACAGTTACAAATCATGTAAATAACATGTAAAATACATAAACCAGTTGCAGGCCTGCAACAAGGTTTAGAACAGAACGCCAAACATGTTTCGGGCCAAGGCCCATATTTATCAAGCTCCATACGGAGCTTGAAGGGCCGTGCGGAGTTATGAAGCAGCGGTCACACATCGCCGGAATAACCCGATCGAGTACGATCGGGTTGATTGACACCTCCCTGCTGGCGGCCAATTGGCCGCGAGTCTGCAGGGGGTCGGCATTGCACCAGCAGCGAGGTCCGCCAGACCTTGATAAATAGAGCCCCAAGTCTCAGCCCTTGTTCACTGTCATGTTTTAAGCATTACCATACATATTTTCACTTGGATTTCAAGTTGATACACCTTTACCACAGTGGTACCTCTTATTGATGAGGTTTAACCAGGTGAGCATAATTAATCTCACACCTTTTTAACATAGTGGTAACAATATTACACTACAATGTTGTTTTGTCTTTTTGTCTCCTAATATCAACTACTTTCTAAACTCCTCTGGCTTTTCGGCATACCATCACCCCTGGAGAGCGCTGTCTAAAACCTCCATTTTTGCACATATAAATATATAAGGGACAGCCACCTCCAAAAGATGTATTGTTTAAAAAGATAGATAATCCCTTTATTACCCATTTCCCAGTTTTGCATAACCAACATGCTTATATTAATATACTTTTTACCTCTGTGATTACTGTGATTATCTTGTATCTAAGCCTTCTGACAGCCTCCTGATCAAATTAGTTTTTATTTATCATCTATTCACTTGCATTTTAGCCAATTAGTGTTGTGTTTTGCACAACCCACTGGCGTGAGCATGATGTTATCTACAGTATGTAGTCCACATGAACTAGGAGTCTCCTGTTGTGAAAAGCAAATAAAAAAGCATGTGATAAAGAGGCATTCAGTGAGTGAATCATGAGTCTTGCTACACAAGGCCGAATTGTCCTACCTGGATACCAGCCCGATGGGCTGCAGCAGCTGGGGCTGGAAAGCCACACTTTAAAGGGGTGATTAATGGATTCAATTGGGCTTTAGACTGCATATAACAACAACCTGGAAGTTTTTTTTAATACAAACTAATATAATATAGTTCTTAAACAAAATATTGGGTAAAGGAATATCCCAGTAATCCCCTTTGAGAAAAATTGGATATGCGCATTATACTGACTTAATGTAAAATAGGGCTGTTCTCCAAATGTTACAGGGCTGCTTTTTATTCCTAGTCCGGCCCTGTTGCTACATCTAGTAAGAAAGGATAGGGAAGTGTAAATATTGTCTGCCATACTCCACCAGGCTTGGAGTCATTATTGTTTAAAATGCTATTTTATTTTATCATGCTTGCTTTATACAAGAACAATATCACTATCTACTGATATGGATATTAACCTCCAACTACCCTACCTAGATTTGCCTTATATATAGGGAAGGGTGATAAGAAATGTAGGTGAGTAAGAGAAGGGAAGAAGAAAAAGAAAGAAAGGGAAAGAGAAAAGGAAAAAAGGAAAAAGTGAAAGAAAAAAGAGAGAAAGGGGAGAGAGAAAAAGTTTGGTAGCCTTGACCCTATTCAATAAATATGTGTGGCAAATACATATTCTAATCTACATCTGTGATTATTGCTCAGTGATTATTTAATGCGAGTTAATACTTTATTGTATGCTTTTGTTATCAGGCCTTGCTCATTGATATTATAGCGTTCCTAAGCTTTGTGGTGTGACTTACCATTTCAATTCTAATGTTTTGACATAAAACGCATAGAAATGCTGAATACGTTGAGCGTATTGCTCTCCGCATTCAGCGAGGTCTTGTGGACCTGATCCGCAGTGTCGGATCAGGTCCGCAAGACCTTTAGTAAATAGGCCTCTATACATCATTTGTTGAAGGAGCAGCAATGCACTAATGGTTTCTAACTGAACACATGGATGAGCCAATAACAATCTGTATATATATGCAGCCACCAATCAGCAGATAGAACCTAGGTTCTTTGCTGCTCCTGAGCTAACTTAGATAAACCTTTCAGCAAAGGATACCAAGAGAGTCATGCAAATTAAATAATAGAAGTAAATTGGAAAGTTGTTTAACATGGTATGTCTAAATCATGAAAGAATATTTTTGGGTTTCATGTCCCTTTAAGATTCAACCAAAGAAATCTGCAGTTAACAGGTCCACGTAGAACAGGGAAGAAGTTGAATATAGCCTTCATGCTGAAAGAGAGAAAAAAAGGACAATGCCCTAAAAATAATCAAAATCACAATATGCAAGGGGAGGACAAAAGAAAGGAACATACTTGCCTCCTGTCTTTAGTAAAATCTAGATTACTGAGGCACCAAGGTTAAAATAATGAATTTTAAAGCAAGACGGGAGACTTCATATTTTGTATTTTTAAATGCTCAGAAAGAATCTTGAAAAGGTAGAGATGGAGGACCAATCTGCTACCATCAGTATTCCTGTAAATTGTAGCTTGACAGAGAAGCCCAGGAAGAGACTTCCTTGTGAACCGATTAAGCACTTTTTTACTTTCACAGGTAAGTTTTCTTTTTTTAAAGGTAGTTTCTTTTTTTTGGTAAAGGTTAGTCTATTTTGGGATGCTAGGTTAGTGGGATTAGATGTTAGTGGGTTATCTTGCGTTGGGGGGCTGGCGGTTTAGGGGTTAATAGTGTAGTGGTTTACTTTGCAATGGGGGGCTGGCGGTTTAGGGGTTAATAGTGTAGTGGTTTACTTTGCAATGGGGGGCTGGCAGTTTAGGGGTTAATAGTGTAGAAGCTTACTTTGCGATGGGGTATGTAGTAGTTTAGGGGTTAATAGCATATTGAGGTAGTTTGCGATGTGGGGGCTGGCAGTTTAGGGGTTAATAGTCTAGTTTAGTGCAACTGTTTTCTCTGATCAAACTTTATGCAACCTTTCAAGTCGCATAAAAAGTATGAGCGGTAAATGTGATTGTGTTCATACAATCGCATTTACTTTCAGCTTGCATATTACCACTCCACGCTACCCATAGAAAATATAGGTAGCGTAAATTAACCTGAGTTTGCACAAATAAAGTTGCAGTAATTTTAACAGCGTGACACTTGTAATATGGATTTCAGCCTAAAGAACACCTCAATCTCACAATCACGTTAACGCTCCTCACACTAATGATAGCGCGCCACTCGTAATCTAGGCCTAAGTAGTGTATGGTAAAGCAATGGCGCACAACTTATTAATCTTAATAGTAAAATACCCCTGTAATCATCACATAGGCTGTCATAAACTAGGGATATCTAAAATTTAAAAAAATTGTAATTCAGAAAAGTATACAATTTTAAACACGTTTGCAATTTACTTCTGTAATCAACTATGCTTCGTTCACATAGTATTCATTGTCAGAGCAGAAGGAAGCAAGTTTTCTTCCAGGATAACCATGTATGTGGCTTGATTCATACATCCTTCATAAAGATAAATCTCACAAATTTCATAGGGGGTGCAAGACACTGTGGCTTGTAGGTCTCTCCAGGTATCTCTCTAACCATTAGACGACAAGATGTTGGCAAAGCTGAGTATCAGAGAAGATGACTTGGACTTGGACAGATTTATCTTTCTGAAGGATACATGAATCAAGCCTCATACAAGGTTATCCTTGAAGAAAACTTGCTTCCTTCTGCTCCAACAATGTTCCCCAACTCTGAGGATTGTTTTTCCAACTGGGCAATGCTCCATGCCACACAGCCAGGTCAATCAAGGTGTAGATGGAGGACCACCAGATCAAGACCCTGTCATGGTTAGCCCAATCTCCAGACCTAAACCACTTTGAAAACCTCTGGAATGTGATCAAGAGGAATATGGATTGTTACAAGCCATCCAACAAAGCTGAGGTGCTTGCATTTTTGTGCCTGGAGTGGGAAAGACTGGTGGAGAGCATGCCAAGACACATTAAAGCGGTGACTGAAACTTAGGGTTATTGATATCTGAACTCTTGCTAAGTTAAAGCACTAGTATTGTGTTGCTTAAAAATAAAATATGATGGGGGGATGCAAAATCAGAGGTCCCTAGACTGAGATCACTAATCCGAGATCACTAATCCGCCAGTTTTCGCTGAAATCAGACAACATACTTGGTAAAATATTGCTTATTCAACTCAACAAAAGCCTACTGACCCCAAATATACCAAACATTGTTGTGTCTATGCCATCTATACCCTGGTCCGGACTGTTGAGGCCTTAGGTGGCGGCCTTGTTTAGAGCCCTCAACACCCTCCCCTGGTACACCGGGTTAAATATTCAATTATTGGCTATTTATCTACAGTACCTACACATAGCTACGCTCATAATAAAGGAGGCGCATAAGATGTTACAAGTTTTACTACAAGACTTTGAACGACAATTAGACAGCTGTTTCTCTGACCTAATCGACACAATAGAAACTGCAGTCTGGGGAGAAGTCAGCAATAAATTGAATAGCTTGGAGTGAGGAGCTACACCGGCAGAGCAACTCCCGAAATGCCGGCTAGAGCTATTTTGACGACACCTAAAACCTGACAGGTCTAACATCGATCCTGGAGTTATTTTGCAAGCATCAGCTAGTCCACACCTTTTTTATAACATTGTAAGGAGCTATAAACAAGTGGCAACCACCTGGAGCGGCATCGCAATGATGCCTCTGATCTCACAGGACATGACGTCTCAGCAACCTTCCAATCCCAACCTTACCTTAAAATGGCAATGGGAGTGCCTTGCCTGCCTCTGGCCCTTGACCGTGGAGGGCGGCCGACATCCGCGGTTGGGATATGGCACCCTTGGAACTGATACCCTCACTTAAGGATCCAATAACATCACAATGGCGAGTCTGGCTGATAGACATTCAGCTACTTCCATGACTTGTTTTTCTGGCTATACCACAGGCTCTAAGGGGCGGTCTCGTCTGTGTGGAGGCCTCATCTGTAATATCGTTGATGACAGGCATTGGATAAAATATCTTATCATCCATAATTTGAGGTGAGAACCTGAAGTTCTGCTGGACCTCCCTATCTCAGATGTCACAGAGACTGGAGAACTTCTCCTGTTAATGGCACCTCCCTAGGCGAGAGCGGATGTCGCTACCTCACATTGTCCTGTCTTTATTAAAAATCTGCATTATACTATTACCCCTGAGTCCCTTTATATATTTATATATATATTCTTGCTGAGTCACCAAATGTATAGATCTAAAAATATAGGGAATACTAGTATACCTGATGTTAGAGATACAAGTTACACACTAAACTTTAAGTGGTGGCCTATCCTTACTCGCAGATCTGATGTTAGTTACAATAGGTCATTGGTAGAAGAGAGGTCTAACAGGCTACTCAAAATAATTATCCCCACTCAGGACTCTAAACCAGTAACAAGGTTCTACTATAGATAAGAAGGGGTTGTAGAGTTTATTAATTCACACCTGAGCCCTTTCCCCTCTGATGCATGGGAACTTGAATTGGATAATCCGCAATATCGGATCATGTCCGTCCGCACCTTGTTTAATAGGCCCCATTGTCTCTTTTGGACCATTAATTTATAGTTATAAATACAATATAGGCAAGCAATTCATACAGAATTTAGGTACCTATTAAAATATATGATATTTGTTTACAGCTAAATAACAGTACATTTCTCCAGATTACCACTGATGAATATACATGAGAGCATGCTACCAATACAATTCTATAGTGAAAATCATATGCACTGCTACACATCAACTGCATAATTAGGCACTTTTATACTATGCCACTACTCTCTTTAGCATATACAGGGAGTGCAGAATTATTAGGCAAATGAGTATTTTGACCACATCATCCTCTTTATGCATTTTATCTTACTCCAAGCTGTATAGGCTCGAAAGCTTACTACCAATTAAGCATATTAGGTGATGTGCATCTCTGTAATGAGAAGGGGTGTGGTCTAATGACATCAACACCCATTATCAGGTGTGCATAATTATTAGGCAACTTCCTTTCCTTTGGCAAAATGGGTCAAAAGAAGGACTTGACAGGCTCAGAAAAGTCAAAAATAGTGAGATATCTTGCAGAGGGATGCAGCACTCTTAAAATTGCAAAGCTTCTGAAACGTGATCATCGAACAATCAAGCGTTTCATTCAAAATAGTCAACAGGTTCGCAAGAAGCGTGTGGAAAAACCAAGGCGCAAAATAACTGCCCATGAACTGAGAAAAGTCAAGCGTGCAGCTGCCAAGATGCCACTGCAACATCACTGGAGTGCCCAAAAGCACAAGGTGTGCAATACTCAGAGACATGGCCAAGGTAAGAAAGGCTGAAAGATGACCACCACTGAACAAGACACACAAGCTGAAACGTCAAGACTGGGCCAAGAAATATCTCAAGACTGATTTTTCTAAGGTTTTATGGACTGATGAAATGAGAGTGAGTCTTGATGGGCCAGATGGATGGGCCCGTGGCTGGATTGGTAAAGGGCAGAGAGCTCCAGTCCGACTCAGACGCCAGCAAGGTGGAGGTGGAGTACTGGTTTGGGCTGGTATCATCAAAGATGAGCTTGTGGGGCCTTTTCGGGTTGAGGATGGAGTCAAGCTCAACTTCCAGTCCTACTGCCAGTTTCTGGAAGACACCTTCTTCAAGCAGTGGTATAGGAAGAAGTCTGCATCCTTTAAGAAAAACATGATTTTCATGCAGGACAATGCTCCATCACACGCGTCCAAGTACTCCACAGCGTGGCTGGCAAGAAAGGGTATAAAAGAAGAAAATCTAATGACATGGCCTCCTTGTTCACCTGATCTGAACCCCATTGAGAACCTGTGGTCCATCATCAAATGTGAGATTTACAAGGAGGGAAAACAGTACACCTCTCTGAACAGTGTCTGGGAGGCTGTGGTTGCTGCTGCACGCAATGTTGATGGTGAACAGATCAAAACACTGACAGAATCCATGGATGGCAGGCTTTTGAGTGTCCTTGCAAAGAAAGGTGGCTATATTGGTCACTGATTTGTTTTTGTTTTGTTTTTGAATGTCAGAAATGTATATTTGTGAATGTTGAGATGTTATATTGGTTTCACTGGTAAAAATAAATAATTGAAATGGGTATATATTTGTTTTTTCTTAAGTTGCCTAATAATTATGCACAGTAATAGTCACCTGCACACACAGATATCCCCCTAAAATAGCTATAACTAAAAACAAACTAAAAACTACTTCCAAAACTATTCAGCTTTGATATTAATGAGTTTTTTGGGTTCATTAAGAACATGGTTGTTGTTCAATAATAAAATTAATCCTCAAAAATACAACTTGCCTAATAATTCTGCACTCCCTGTATATGGATACAACAGGTTATTGTCGCTATATAAGAAGATGTACCAATATGATATTTTAAACTCTGAATCATGCCTGGAAAATACAGCTCAGTGTAAAAAAGTATACCAAGCAAAAGGCAATAAGGGGCACTCAGAAAATGGAGCCTCCATGAACCTCAGTGCAAGAGAGTGCAGATGTCTTTATTGAAAAGTAGGATATCATTTTAGGTTTGCACATGGGCTAAGTGAATCAAGCATTTAATTTAAAAAGACTGCTTGTGCAAATCTCACTACCTAGGCCCACTATGTCCATCCTAACAAGGACAAAAGCAGGTCATGTATAGTAGGAGGTTATAACTCAAGTAGACACATCATTTATGTGAACAACTACTGCTGCTGCATATCTATGTATTGCTAAAGCTAAAAAAGGAAAAGAAGAGATAAACAGAGTACCTCTCTACAGTAGGAACTCATGCACTACCCAGGAGAAGTGGAAACACTATAAAGGCTTTAACGTTACAAGAAGTAGATCTCTGGGTATAGGATACAGAACAATAGATAGGTAAACACACTGATAACCCATATATATATATATATATATATATATATATGTATGTATGTATATATATATGAGACAATGTATTTTAGAACGCTGGCCCTCGTAATTAAAAAGTACTTAAAAGAGCTGCATATTCTCCTTGGGGTCAAGTACTACTAACAAGACAGAGTTTAAACAAAGTGTGGAAAAAAAGGAGCAGGGAATAGCGCTAGTTAAATGCCAAAAGAAGTGACCAGTGGGAGGAGGTTGACTGATTTGAGTGATTCTATTCCAAATAATGGTTCTAATTATACTTATAATAAATATTATTATATTATATTAATTGGTTTATTAGATAAGGAATAAGTCAGAGGCACCAATATTACAAAAACTTTAGCATGGATATGTCAATAATAGGACTAGATAAACAAAGAAATGATTTGATAACTATATATATATATATATATATATATATATATATATATATATATATATATATATATATATATAAATATGAATATGAGCAATGTAGGACCAAGAACATCAATCATTCAGTTCACTATTTAAATTAAATGAGAGTGTTACCAGGTTCTGAAGACATATAAAATCCTTTATTATACCATAAAAACAAGTTTAAATTTAAAAACAATAAATAAATAAATAAATGATCTATGTAATAGAAGGCAAGAAAAGAACTGCTGGAAAAACAGGGGGAAACACCTAAGAGTAATAGGTATACCAAAGGAGCTCACTACCACTGGAAACTGATACTGAGTTTATACTGAGTTCTTTTGGCATTTAATTAGCGCTATTCCCTGCTCCTTTTTTCACACACACATATATATATATATATATATATACTGTATATATATATAAATGCCACTTAAAAAATAAAATATCAGTAGACATCCCACAATAATAAGCAGAACTGCTAAAACCTACACGCTACTGGGCAGCCAAAGTTGAGGTTAACCCACTCCAGTCCTGGGGCAACAATATAGGACAACTGATTGCACAGCTTGCATTCATTCTTCGCGGTCGGGGCAAAAACACAGATCCTCAATGGAAATCTTCAACCCCCCTCAACAATTATATTATAGTAAAAGTCATCTAGGCTTCTTACTAAGGCCTCTCTCATGAATAGTGCTAGGCACTGAAACTAACATAATGGTAATAGTACAGGTATTCAGTCATACAGTACTAGTGAAGCCCTGCTATGAAAAAGCAAACATTAACACGTATACAGCATATAGCAAACATGGTAGAAAGGAGGTACAACCTAGGTGTTAAAAATAACGGTATGCTAAGGAACAGCAGAATCCATATATACTGGGTAAGAGATCAGAGCTAAGAGGCAACAGTGCATAGGCTATAAGTAACAGTCACCATTAACAATCCTGAGATGGGAAACTTCCGAAGTTCTGATAAGTAAGTCCGCAAGTAGAGCTTCATTTTTAGGCGCAGAGGAGAAGAATTAAACTAAGCAGCGCCTGCTGCAAAATTGTCCCTGGAATTTAACCCTCGCCTCTACGCCAGGACAGCATATCACCTAATGCAGGCGGCGGGATGTGTAAAGCACTATCGTTGCACACATGGGAGTCGGCCGCACTCCTAGGCACCATCACCCAAACTTTGTTCCATTTTTCCACCTGCAGGCATATGATCATGCTCCCACTAAGGTGGGAGAGACAAAGCCCTCTGCACACATCTTCACGTGGGTTAAGGGAGACCACATTCCAATATTGTGTAACCAACACCTGCCTTGTGATATCTCTGTCCTCCAGTCTGGGCTTATGTGTGGGCTGCAAAGGTGGCAAGGTAAATAGCGACACTATCTGCGGGTATGGGGTATCTCTCACTGCTGTAGTTGCTCCCTCCACCTCCAAGCAGTGCAATGGGTTGCGAGTTGGAACAGCTCTCTGTTATTGATCCTCTTACAGAACATTCTTTCAAAGTCTGCCATAAGTTATAAAAATATAGCGCCCAGCTCCTCCATGGTCACCATATACCCAGTAGAAAAGGTAATAGTTTAAATAATGCAGCTTATACCTAAGACTTATACCTAAGACTGCTTAATATTAAGCATCCGTAGACACTTGCTGGGGGGTTGTGTGTGGAGGCCAATGCCTCACTGTAGTCTCGAGAACATTAAGGCTGCAACTCAACAAAATATTCGGCTCAAACAATGCAAAAATCCTTCATACATCAGTATATAGAGGTCACAGCATTAGATGTTTCTTAATGACAAAGATTTTTAAAAGATTTTTTGAAAGGCTGGAGCAGCACTGAAATGTGCGACCTAAGATGGCCGCTGCCCGGAAAGTTCCCCCATTTTACACCATTTTAACTGGTTGCCGGTGGGATTTCTATATTGTCAGCAACTGTTAATTGATAAAGACGAGTTTAATAGCAAATGACAGGAGCATCACAAACTTGGAATGCAATTATTTCTTACAATTTTAAAAAGGTGCCAATAATGTTCTCCAATCCATATTTGGAGTTTTGCGTGGAATGTGTCAGATTTGGCTTTTTTTTCTCCCCTTTTTTGTGTAATACCAATACAAACAAAAGAAATAAACATGAGAATGCCTAAACATTTGTAATTTCAACCATTTATGGGGTGAAGTGGTGCATTGTCTCACAGAAATACAGGGGTGCGAATAATTTTGGCCATGACTGTGTGTGTATATATATATATATATATATATATATACAGTATTTGATTATATATAGGTATATATATATATATACATACATACAGCTATATATATATAGGAATATCTATTTAGAAATACATATAACATATTCTGCTATGTGCAGAACATTGGGATGTGAAATATTTACAGTAAATACATAGTTAAAACCTTTATTGAATATCAATATTGCATACAAATTATTTTACATGTTTTCATCTACTTAAGGGGAAAAGGATCCAATGCACTTATATATGTCTATGTGTGTACATATATATTAATGTTTTTATATGTGTATATATGTCTGTAAACAAATATATACACATATAAATACATTAATACATATGTACACACACACACACACACACATATATATATATATATATATATATATATATATAAATAAATAAACATCATTAGACATGTAAATGGATGTATCTCAATGTTAAAGCCCTTTGCCTGCTTTTTTTTTCTAACACCTGAGATCTCATATCTTTTGAGCCCTTATAACTTTTAAAATGCAATCTTTTTTTTAAAAAAAAATGTTTTATTACTCAGTGTTATTATGAGTGTAAGTGTACTTTGTAATGTAGTTTTGATGTGTTTTGTGACACTTTTTAGTTTCGGAAAACTGTTAACCAAAGCTCTGAGGTAAGGATTCTAGCATAAATCACTCAACTTGTAATAGAAGTGCAATAAAAACAAAGCACAAACAATAGCGAAAACCCCTGCAAAATCACTTTTATTCTAGCCCTATGTATGTATATATTCTATTCATATACTGTAGATATATAGGTGTAGATATATATTTTACAAACAAATCATATATACTGTATATACAAATAAACATTTAAACATAAAAATAACATTTTCTTCTGTGTGAAGAACATTGGAATGTTAAATATTCATAACTCACTTAAGCTTTAGAGCTGTGGGTTTAATGCGTGGCAGGTTAGCGCACGAGCAATAAATGTTAGGTTTTCTTTTAAGTTGCACGCTCCATTGAAGTTTACGGGGAGAAGAAGTTAGCGCAGTTGCACTATCGGAAGTACTGAAGTTAGCATGCATCGGGTGTTGCTCGCACACACATTTTTTACTTTTAATTTGTAACCCGCCCTACTTTTAATTTGCTAACCCACCCATGTTAAAAGATTACTTCTAGGGAAGCTTGAGTGCAAGTGAAAACCGCTGCTCCATAACAATGTCCGCCTGCTCTGAGCAGGCGGACAGGAATCGCCGGAAATCAACCCGATCAAGTACGATCGGGTTGATTGACACCCCCCTGCTGGCAGCCGATTGGCCGTGAGTCAGCAGGGGGCGGCGTTGCACCAGCAGTTTTTGTGAGCTGCTGGTGCAATGTTACATGCGGAGAACGTATTGCTCTCCGCATTTAGCGAGGTCTTGCGGACCTGATCCGCACTGTCGGATCAGGTCCGCAAGACCTTTCATAAATAGGGGCCTAAGAGCGCTTCTTGTAATCATGCCCAATGTAAGCTGAAGCACATCTGCAGCAACAGCTCAGAAAGTATATTTCATTTTATAAGATGATGCTACTATAGAGTTAAAATATAAGTAGATATTGTTTTTAAATATATAATTTACTACATACCCAACTTTGGTTTATATGCATTATCCTATTTCCAGCAAGAGATTCAATCTGTGCAACAGTTTAACGGTTAAAGTCTTCTTAAACCTGTTTAGTCAAACTGTGCATTCATGTCTATTTTAGGAAGTGCAACAGTACACAGTAGCAAAAGATAGAAGTCTGTAATGTGATAAAGCAAGCGTTGTGCAAATACTGATAACTAAGAGCATAATCTGATATTAATCTAATACATTTCCTTTTTACCCAAGAGTATTAAAATGTTACAATCTCTACAACACAAGAAAAATCAGTCCATGTATATCTTCTTTCTAGTATTTTTTTACTGCTAACATTTTTTTGGTGCAAAGGAGCTAACATGATTGAATCTAAATCTTGGATTTTGCAAATCAAAGTAAATGAAGGAAATATCCAGTTTACAAATTTTGCTGTAGGAAAATTTAGAAACATAAAAGACTTAATATATTGGCTTGAAAAATGCTATCTTAATTAAAGTATGTTTGTAAAGAAAGTGGTACTAAATTTGAATAGATACAGATTAAATTGTGTTTAGGAATAAAAAAATAAACTTCATTTCATTATTGTTTTATTAAATATGTGCATTAGTTCATCCGGAATGTTAGTGATATTTTAGATTGAGTTTAATTCATCATTTGTAATGAAGATGCGCTATAACTTACTTTTTAATATAGCGCTGAAACTCTAATACCCTGCACTCCAGCCTACCCACTTCTAAAGTAATTATTTTTGGTGAGATAATGGTTTGAACTTTTCTCCAATCAGCGCTACTGGGTGACTGCCGTAAGGCTAAAGTACCGATTTTTCAAACCATTAGCTCAACAAAAATAATTACTTTTGAAGTGGGTGGCTGGAGTGTGGGGTATTTGAATTACTGTGCTACATTAAAAAGTAAGTTATAACATATCTTCATTACAACTGATAAATTAAACTCCATCTAAAATATCCCTGACATTCCGGATCTGTTTATTCAAAGGTGGGGAGTTTACCATCACTTTAACATTTTAGCACATGGCTGTGTTTATTTTTCACCTATCCTCTTAAAGTGATAGTAAAGTCCAAATTAAACTTTCATGATTCAGATAGGGCATGTCATTTTAAAAAAAACTTACTAATTTACTTTTATCATCAAATTTGCTAATACTAGGTAGGTTTAATATGCTAATTTCTAAGCCCTTGAAGGTCGCCTCTAATTTGAATGCATTTCAGAGTTTTTCACATCTAGAGGGCGTTAGTTCATGTGTTTCATATAGATAACTTTGTGCTCATGCATGTGAAATTATTTAAGAGTCAGCACTAATTGCCTAAAATGCAAGTCTGTCAAAAGATCTGAGATAAGGGGGTAGTCAGCAGAAGCTTAGATACAAGGTAATCAAAGAGGTAAAAAGTATATTTATATAACAGTGTTGGTTATGCAAATCTGGAGAATGGTAAATAAAGGGATTATCTATCTTTTTAAAAAATAACATTTTTGGTGTTTACTATCCCTTTAACTTAGAGGAACTTTAAATATGTGCCATTTCAGTTATTTTATTTTTCCACTGGATCTTCATCTATTGCCAACAGAAGGAAAACTCACAACCCCTTTTTCACTCAATGTTTTTTAAAACTACTGCCAAGCTTTTTTTTCATCAGTTTACAAAGATTTCTGAAGATAAAGCTGGGAAAGTGAATTTGTAAAGATTAGCACATAACTAAAATTTGTTTGTCTTTTACATTATTTGATATTTCTATTAAAATTTTTAAAAATTGTTTAGAAAGATCATTTAATATATATGGAATATATTAATCAGTTTTCAAAATTGTACTGTCTTCCATGCATAGTCATTAATTGTCCATTAAACTGTTTTTTCCAGAGAGAGTGGTTGATGAAATTATTAAAATTGTTAGTTGTCAACAATTAGGGTTTTAAATATTCATATGACGAAAATGATGTTGAATAACTGTATTTGTAGTTCATTTGATCAATTAATTAATTCAAGTATATCCCAAAGGTATAATATGTACTAGTGCAAAGTAAAAATACTAAGGACCAGATTGCAAGTGGTACTCTATTTAACGCTTTTGCTTGAGCGTAAATATCGCTGGAAGTATTCTTTTTTGCATGCATCAGGTTGCAAGCATATTACAAGTTAGAAATAAAAAATAAGCGTGCAAGCACACGCTAACCAAATATCACAATTGTGTTAACGTATTTTCCCAATAGATGTCAATGGAGGGCGCAGAAGAAAAACTTAACACCTATCGCTCGTGCACTAACCCGACAGGAGTTGTTCATATTTCTCATTACAATGTTCTTCACACATAGAACAATGTAATTTTAATTGTAAGTGCATATATATATATATATATATATATATATATGTGCAAAAATGGAGGGTTTAGACAGCGCTCTCCAGGGGTGATGGTATGCCGAAAAGCCAGAGGAGTTTAGAAAGTAGTTGATATTAGGAGACAAAAAGACAAAATAACATTGTAGTGTAATATTGTTACCACTATGTTAAAAAGGTGTGATATTAATTATGCTCACCTGGTTAAACCTCATCAGTAAGAGGTATATAGTAACGCTCGGATTGGATATATATTCCCCATTGTGGTAAAGGTGTATCAACTTGAAATCCAAGTGAAAATAAGTATGGTAATGCTTAAAACAGAGTTAAAACCCCCCACTATTTTCTCTTATTAAAAGCAACAGATGCTTAAAATGTCCTGTAAAAGTCCAGTTGGACAGAATTCTTGTATTAAAAATTAAATGATCAGGAGTACATAGTTCCAATGGGTACAAAAGAGATGAAACACTAATCCTGTTAGTATACTGTACAGATATGTATACTTATCTGCATATCCTTCTATGTTTGTTGTAGCAATAGAAATGCTCCATTGCGCATATATATATATATATATATATATATATATATATATATATATATATAAATATATAAACATCAGGCAGGACAGCGCTCGCGGTTAACATTTCATCCACCCAGGGTGCTTCCAAAGTATTGATAGTAGTGATGAAAAGGGATGCACTCGCCAGGATTTTCAAAGTTAACATTTAATGTAACGTTTCGGGGTGTTACCCCCTTCGTCAGACAATACAAAATAACAACTTATGACATATAACTTGTTTAACTTATGCTTGATCTTTCTAGGCATCTATGTTCTTTTGCATTAGTGTTTAAGATTAAAAGGACACTGAACCCAAAAAATTTTTTCGTGATTCAGAAAGAGCATGAAATTTTAAGCAACTTTCTAATTTACTCCTATTATCAAATTTTCTTCATTCTCTTGGTATCTTTATTTGAAAGGCAAGAATGTAAGTTTAGATGTCGGCCCATTTTTGGTGAACAACCTGGGTTGTTCTTGCTGATTGGTGGATAAATTCATCCACCAATAAAAAGTGCTGTCCAGAGTCTGAACCAATAAAAAAAATGTAGATGCCTTCTTTTTCAAATAAAGATAAGAAGAGAACGAAGACACATTGATAATAGGAGTAAATTAGAAAAAAGTAAAATTGCATGCTCTATCTGAATCACAAAAGAAAAAAATTGGGTTCAGTGTCCCTTTAAGCATGAAATGTTAGCATATTAATGCTTTAGTATTTTATGTTTTTAGGTTCAGACACCGGTGTCAATTTCTATTTTTTTTTAATTTTTAATAACTGTGTATTTTTTATAACTGTGTGTTTGTGATATTTTAATTATTGATTAAAATATTTGCATTGCGAGGTTGAAAGTGGTAATTCTTAGTATTTGTGACTAAGTTAACAGATTGCCTTCTTGGCGCCACCCACACTCTTTGTATCTGGATTTGTAATTTGTGTTAAACCTTGTGAGAAGTGTAACTAGTTGGTATAGGCTATAGCTGTTTATTTTTATTAAGTTCAAAGGACATCCCATATCGTTTCTATGTAAATTGTGATAGACTGGCTGCATTCTGTGTCTTTATTGCATTAATGATTGCTTTTTATCTGCTGGAAAAATGTTTCACAGAAAACATTGCAATAAAGTTTGTTTTGTAGTATGTTTGTTTGAATAATCACTGCTATGTTTGACTAAAGACTATGCCATCAGTTGTAAATACATTTTTTAGAAAGATACTTAAAGTTATCCTGCAATAAAGTTCTGCAATACATAAGATTTATAAATGTGTTTAGTGGAATTAAAATACTAACAAGTGATGGGTTTCTTTTCCCTTTTTTTTTTAATTTATTTTATTGGTAAACCATTTAAGGGTACAGAAAAAAAGACAGGATATTAACACAATATTTACATACTTGAGGGATAAGATACAAATCAGAAAAGGCCTACCGCATCTGGTGTTCCCAGTCGGTCACTCATCCAGGTACTGACCATAAATTACATAACTATAACTATACCATAATCTGTCTTTTCCATTGGAGGTCATAAAGCATAAATAAATTTCAAAAAAATAACCACTTTCATAAAAACAACAACAATGTTCATACTATTATATCTTAATGTTCGAAATAATATATTTTTTACCCTTTACCCCTAAATGGATACCATTTTCTAACAAGCAAAACAAAAAAGGGGGGGAGTAAAAAAAAACAAAAAAACTTTTTTAACAACACATGGTCCATTGTAGGCAATTCCCCTGGCAGAACAAACAATATACCGTATACTGTACAATATATAGATTATCGTGTCATCAAAAATCAGAAACCAAGCTGCTTACTGAAACATTATTACCTCCACAAATTTTAACTTCAATTTGTTGTTTTTATTAACCCCTTAATGACCACAGCACTTTTCCATTTTCTGTCCGTTTGGGACCAAGGCTATTTTTACATTTTTGCGGTGTTTGTGTTTAGCTGTAATTTTCCTCTTACTCATTTACCGTACCCACACATATTATATACCGTTTTTCTCGCCATTAAATGGACTTTCTAAAGATACCATTATTTTCATCATATCTTATAATTTACTATAAAAAAAATATAAAATATGAGGAAAAATTGAAAAAAAATACACTTTTTCTAACTTTGACCCCCAAAATCTGTTACACATCTACAACCACCAAAAAACACCCATGCTAAATAGTTTCTAAATTTTGTCCTGAGTTTAGAAATACCCAATGTTTACATGTTCTTTACTTTTTTTGCAAGTTATAGGGCAATAAATACAAATAGCACTTTGCTATTTCCAAACCATTTTTTTTCAAAATTAGCGCTAGTTACATTAGAACACTAATATCTTTCAAGAATCTCTGAATATCTATTGACATATATATATATTTTTTTTAGTAGACATCCCAAAGTATTGATCTAGGCCCATTTTTGTATATTTCATGCCACCATTTCACCGCCAAATGCGATCAAATAAAAAAAATTGTTCACTTTTTCACAAATTTTTTCACAAACTTTAGGTTTCTCACTGAAATTATTTACAAACAGCTTGTGCAATTATGGCACAAATGGTTGTAAATTGTTCTCTGGGATCCCCTTTGTTCAGAAATAGCAGACTTATATGGCTTTGGTGTTGCTTTTTGGTAATTAGAATGCCACTAAATGCCACTGCGCACCACACGTGTATTATGCCCAGCAGTGAAGGGGTTAATTAGGGAGCATGTAGGGAGCTTTTTGGGGTAATTTTAGCTTTAGTGTAGTGTAGTAGACAACCCCAAGTATTGATCTAGGCCCATTTTGGTATATTTCATGCCACCATTTCACCGCCAAATGCGATCAAATTAAAAAAAACGTAACATTTTTCACAATTTTAGGTTTCTCACTGAAATCATTTACAAACAGCTTGTGCAGTTATGGCACAAATGGTTGTAAATGCTTCTCTGGGATCCCCTTTGTTCAGAAATAGCAGACATATATGGCTTTGGCGTTGCTTTTTGGTATTTAGAAGGCCGCTAAATGCCGCTGCGCATCACACGTGTATTATAGCTAGCAGTGAAGGGGTTAATTAGGTAGCTTGTAGGGAGCTTGCAGGGTTAATATCACATTTAGAGTAGAGCTCAGCCTCCCACCTGAAACATCAGACCCCCTGATCCCTCCCAAACAGCTCTCTTCCCTCCCCCACCCCACAATTGTCCCCGCCATCTTAAGTACTGGCAGAAAGTCTGCCAGTACTAAAATAAAAGCTATATTTGGTTTTTTTGTGTGTTTTTAAAAAGGCATATTTACATATGCTGCTGTGTACTATCCCCCCTTAGCCCCTAACCTCACTGATCCCCCCCAAACAGCTCTATAACCCTCCCACTCTAACTTAATCTGCGCCATCTTGGGTACTGGCAGCTGTCTGCCAGTACCCAGTTTAGAAGAAAAACATGCTTTTTTTTAATTTTTACTAATTTTTTCTGTAGTGTAGCTTCCCCCCACACCAAACCAACCCCCCACCCCTCCACGATCTCTTTTTGTGCTTTTACACAAACAAGATTTGGGCATTTCTTATTAAATATATTTGCCGTAGTGTAGCGGTTCCCACCCGCTCCCGCCCGTGCACGCGCCCGCCCGCCACCCTCCGTGCACGCGCGCGCGCCCGCGCGCGCCCCCTAACGTTCCCGCCCCCGATCCCGCCCCCCTTGACTTCACAGCACACACCGATGGCCGCCCACCCGCCTCCCAAGCCGGCTCCCACCCACCAACGATACCGGCCATCGATGTCCGGTGCAGAGAGGGCCACAGAGTGGCTCTCTCTGCACCGGAAGGCCATGTAAGGTTATTGCAGGATGCCTCCATATCGAGGCATCACTGCAATAACCGGAAAGCAGCTGGAAGCGATCAGGATCGCTTCCAGCTGCTTTCCACACAGAGGACGTGCAGGGTACGTCCTCAGGCATTAACTGCCTTTTTTTTGAGGACGTACCCTGCACGTCCTCGGTCATTAAGGGGTTAAAGGGCCATAATACCCAAATGTTTAAACACTTGAAAGTGATGCAGCATAGCTATAAAAAGCTGACTAGAAAATATCTCCTGAACATCTCTATGTAAAAAAGAAAGATATTTTACCTCAAAAGTTCCTCAGTAGCCACCTTACATTGTAAAGGATTTCTAAGCAGCATTTTAGTGTGTCTGTCCTGGGACAGCTGAAAGGATGAGCCTCGTGAACTCTCATATTATTTCACCAATCAGGTAAAGGAAGCTTACTATGAAATCTCATGAGAGTTAAGTCAAATCTCATGAGATCACAGTAAGAGTTCATGACCTCAGCACTGCTGATGCTGATTGGCTGCTGTTCATTTTTTCATTTTTTTTTATTTTTACCTGCAGCTGAGAGCAGGGGAAGTATAACTTTTTACACAGAACTTACTCTGCTGAGCTGAGGAGATTGTGAGGTAAAATATCTTCCTTTTTTACATAGAGATGCTCAGGTGATATTTTCCTGTCAGCTTTTTACAGTTATACTGCATCAGTTTCAAGTGTTTTAGCATATGAGTATTATGTCCCTTTAACTTAGATTTGTACCTTTTGCATATATTCTTATATTCCTTCCCTTTAGTTAGCTGATCTATGTTCTAAGTTGCATTGGATTCCCCAGTTTGAGCAAAAAAAAAAAAAAGGATACATCCTCTCTCTCGCTTCTCTCCCTAAACTCTTGTGTTTGCGATCCTCTAGGCCTTGTGGCTTATGTCAAGTTAGGGAATTCATTTGTTGTAATTGCAATAATTATAATTTCAGATTCTCTTAAAGGATAGAGCACTCAAATTTGTTCCTCTTCAGATAATGCTTGAATAAACTTTTTCCATTTGCTAATGAAACGCTTCACCTGTGTTTCTGATTTAATCGATGTATCATATTGTTCCACTATCATTTGACTAACAAGTGATGTTATATGATTTTCTGTACTGTAACTAAAATGGAGGTTTATTCAACCCTGTATTAGCAAATCCTAAAATGGACGCTCATTGCAATAATTACAAGTGCGTATGTCTAACTCTTGTATAACAGATTTTCAAGGCTATGTTGTTGATGTACAAAACTGTTGATGCTATAAACAGTTATGTTGATGCTAAAAATACATATTTAATGAAAACAATAGCTGATGACATCATCTAATAAAACCATTATAAATACACCTCAATAATAAAACAGTGGGCAGGTGATTCTGACAGGTGGTTTTAGAGCATCTCAAAGAATAGGATTTGGTTGCTGAAAGTCAATTTGAGTGGTATGTAAACAATTGTTATGATAATCAAGCTTAAAGGGACATTAAACACAAATTTTTTCTTTCATGATTCAGATGGAGAATACTATTTTAAACAACTTTCTAATTTACTTCTATTATCTAATTTGCTTAATTCTCTTGATATTCTTTCTTGAAAAGCATATCTAGATAGGCTCAGTAGCTTCTGATTGGTAGCTGCACATAGATGCCTCATGTGATTGGCTCATTCATGTGCATTGTTATTTCTTCAACAAAAGATATCTAAAGTATAAAGCAAATTAGATAATAGAAGTAAATAGGAATGTTGTTTAAAATTGTATTTTCTATCTGAATCATGAAAGAAAATTTTGGGGTTTAATGTCCCTTTAATTAATTCAATTTAACTCTGTGTGTGTATAATGGATTTTAAATGAATTTCATTTTTTATTACTTCTGTAAGCTAATTTTTCTGTATAATAAAAATGTATTTTAAAACAGTATTTCTCTCTCAATATCATTCTTATTTTATTATAAATATATATTGTACTCAAAAACTTTATTTATAAGAAATCAGACCTGTTTCACTGGTATAATATTAAACGCCAGTGCTTGGAAATCATATTTCAATATAACTGTGCTTTAAGACCTTATGAGTGAAAAAGGTGTGAACCACTACAAAGTATATTCTTTTGTTGTGATCAAACCTTCCTGGTGTGTACTTAAAGGGACAGTATACACTCATTTTCATATAACTGCATGTAAAAGACACTACTATAAAGAATAAGATGCACAGATACAGATATAAAAATCCAGTATAAAATGGTTTAAAAACGTACTTAGAAGCTTTCAGTTTAACTCTGTTGAAAAGGTAGTTGGAAAGCCCACTGCAAGTGGGAAATAAGACACTCCCCCTCCCCCTTCTTTTGCATATGAAAAGACCCTTTACACAAATGCAAGCTGGAGAAGGTAGCTGATGGTATTCAAATAAAACTTTGGGGCTTGGTTAGGAGTCTGACAATCAGAGCAATGTTATTTAAAAATAAGCAAACTATAAATTAAAAAAAAAAAAAAACTTTATGGGCTTTATAAATAGATCATCTACAAAACATTTATGCAAAGAAAAAATGAGTGTATAATGGCCCTTTAAAGGGACACTCAAGTCCAAATTAAACTTTCATGATTCAGATAGAGCAGCACTTTTAAACACTTTTCCAATATACTTCCATTAACAAAATGTGCACAGTCTTTAGTATTTACACTTCTTGAGTCATCAGCTCTTACTGAGCACGTGCAAGAACTCACAGAATATACGTATATGCATTTGTGATTGGCTGATGGCTATCACATGATACAGGGGAATAGACATAACATAATAAATGTATATATTAAATATATAAATTTATTATTCTGTCAGTCAGTTACTACACTTTTGGCTGCTCCTTTGAGGACAGCGCAGCTGTAAACTATTACCAGCCTGCAGATCTCTGCAGACAGTGTAATTTAACCCCTACTAGAGATGCAGGGACAGCCTCAATTTTCCCCTTCATTTTAATATATACTTTAGAACTTTTAGCAGGTTTTAAGCTTATAGTCTGGGGACATGTTTTTTTATAGATATGATATGAATGCTACAAGTTTGAAGCTCCCTCTTCTATACCCTTTTTTTCTGCATAAGGGAATTTTCTAGATCTATTTTATCTTAGGCAAGTATATGAACAGTCATTTAAAGGGATAGTAAAGTCCAAATTAAACTTTCATGATTCAGAGAGGGCATGTAATTTTAAACATCTTTCTAATTTACTTTTATAATCAAATTTGATTTATTCTCTTGGTATTCTTAGTTAAAAGCTAAACCTAGGTAGGTTCATATGCTAATTTATAAGCCATTGAAGGCTGCCTCTTATCTGAATTCATTTGACCATTTTTCACAGCTAGAGGGAGTTAGTTCATGTGTTTCATATAAATAGCATTGTGCTCATTCACGTGGAGTTATTTAAGAGTCAGCACTAATTGCCTGAAATGCAAGTCTGTCAAAAGATCTGAGATAAGGAGACAGTCTGCAGAAGCTTAGATACAAGGTAATTACAGAGGTAAAAAGTATATTTCTATAACAGTGTTGGTTATGCAAAAGTGGGGAATGGTAAATAAAGGGATTATCTATCATTTTAAACAATAACAATTTTGGTGTTTACTATCCCTTTAACCCTTTGGGTGCTAAGCACTTTCCCACCTGGGTGCTAAGCTGTTTTGTTTTTTTTATTAAAGGGACAGTCAAGTATAAATTAAACTTTCATTATTCAGATAGAACTTTTAATTTTAATTGACTTTCCAATTTACATTTATCATCAAATTTGCTTTTTTTCTCTTGGTATTCTTAGTTTAAACTAAACATAGGTAGGCTCATATGCTAATTTCTAAGCCTTTGAGGGCTGCCTCTTATCACATGCTTTTTAAATTTCTTTTCAACACAAAGAAACAGAAAGTACACGTGGGCCATATAGATAACACTGTGTTCAGGCACAGAAAGTTATTTAAGATCTAGCACAATACAATGCTAAATTTAAGACAATAGATAATAAACAGTCACAGTCATGTGATCAGGGGGCTGGAAGAAGGTTCCTAGATACAAGGTAATCACAAAGGTAAAAAGTACATTAATATAACTGTGTTGGTTATGCAAAACTGGGGAATGAGTAATAAAGGGATTATCTATCTTTTAAAACAATAACAATTCTATGGTTGACTGTCCCTTTAAATATATATTTTTTTAAATATTTTTTTTTTAAATATTTTTTTTTTACTTTTTTTTTCCAGATCCCCAAGACACTGTTGGAAAGGATAGGCGATTACCTTTCCAACGGTGGCTCTTGGGGGTCTGTAGTTGCTTAGATGCCTGAGATACAGGCTTCTAAGCAGCATGCCTCCTTTTCCTATACTTAACATTGTCATTTTGTTAATAAAGTTGCGCGTTGACGTCATCACGTCATTGCACGTGACGTCACCACGCAAAATGTGAAGCCCTGGCGATGCCTGTCACTATACAGGCACGATCGCCGGGGTAGGAGCGGGTGGGAACCACCAAATCTCCCTCAAGGTGGTAGAGTGCTAGTGACGGCTCTGAGCGATCGTTAGCACCAGGGGCGCGATCCGATATCGATCGCAGTTTGCGGCGCAAGCGAGGGAACTGGCGTCGCCCGCAGTTTCAGCTCGCAACTCGAGCCATCCCATATAGGTCGCCGTCAGATGCTAACGTGCCGTAAGTCTGACAAACCAGCGATGTCCAGAAATCTGCGTAAGTACAAATTTCTGGCGTCGCCAGTGACTTGCGCCACGTTAGAAACTGCCGGCGCCTATAAAACCTGACTAAAGTTTAAAACACCCGCACTGTCTAACACGCCTCCCTAACATAGCCCGCACTGTCTAACACGCCTCCCTAACATAGCCCGCACTGTCTAACCCTCTATCCGCTATCCCCCCTCACTATCCTAACAATAAAAATGCTATTAACCCCTAAACCGCCGCTCCTTTACCCCGCCGCAACCTAATAAAATTATTAACCCCTAAACCGCCGCTCCTTTACCCCGCCGCAACCTAATAAAATTATTAACCCCTAAACCGCCGCTCCCGTACCCCGCCGCCAGCTATATTATATCTATAACCCCCTAAAGTGAGCCCCTAACACCGCCGCCATCTATATTAAAATTATTAACCCCTAATGTAAGCCCCTTACACCGCCGCCATCTCTATTAAAATGATTAACCCCTAATTTAATCTACCTACCCCGCCGCCAGCTATATTATCTATATTAACCCTAAGTATATTATAGTTAATATAGGTATTACATTATATATATTAACTATATTAACCCTAATTATATTAGGGTTAATATAGTTAATATAGTTACTATAGTATTTATATTAACTATATTAACTCTATCTAACCCTAACTAAATTTATATTAAATTAATCTAATTCATTTATAAACTAAAATATTCCTATTTAAATCTAAATACTTACCTATAAAATAAACCCTAAGATAGCTACAATATAATTAATAATTACATTGTAGCTATGTTAGGGTTAATATTTATTTTACAGGTAAATTGTTAATTATTTTAACTAGGTATAATAGATATTAAATAGTTATTAACTATTTAATATCTACCTAGTTAAAATAATTACCCAATTACCTGTAAAATAAATCCTAACCTAAGTTACAAATACACCTACACTATCAATAAATTTAATAAACTACTAACATCTATCTAAAAATACAATTAAATTAACTAAACTAAATTACAAAAACAAACAAACACTAAATTACAAAAAATAAAAAAAAGATTACAAGATATTTAAGCTAATTACACCTATTCTAAGCCCCCTAATAAAATAATAAACCCCCAAAATAAAAAAAATTCCCTGCCCTATTCTAAATTCAACAAATTTCAAAGCTCTTTACCTTACCAGCCCTTAAAAGGGCCTTTTGTGGGGCATGCCCCAAAGAATTCAGCTCTTTTGCATACAACAAATACAATACCCCCCCCCATTACAACCCACCACCCACATACCCCTATTCTAAACCCACCCAAACCCCCCTTAAAAAAGCCTAACACTACCCCCCTGAAGATCTCCCTACCTTGTCTTCACCACACCGGGCCGAACTCCTGATCCGATCCGGGCGATGTCTTCCTCCAAGCGGCAAAGAAGAATTCTTCCTCCGGCGATGTCTTCCTCCAAGCGGCAAAGAAGAATTCTTCCTCCGGCGACGTCTTCCTCCAAGCGGCAGCAAAGTCTTCATTCTTCCGGCGGCATCTTCAATCTTCTTTCTTCGCTCCGCCGCCGCGGAGCATCCATCCCGGCCGACTGCTGAACTTGGAATGAGGTACCTTTAAATGACGTCATCCAAGATGGCGTCCGCCGAATTCCGATTGGCTGATAGGATTCTATCAGCCAATCGGAATTAAGTTAAAAAAATCTGATTGGCTGATTGAATCAGCCAATCAGATTCAAGTTCAATCCGATTGGCTGATCCAATCAGCCAATCAGATTGAGCTCGCATTCTATTGGCTGATCGGAACAGCCAATAGAATGCGAGCTCAATCTGATTGGCTGATTGGATCAGCCAATCGGATTGAACTTGAATCTGATTGGCTGATTCAATCAGCCAATCAGATTTTTTTAACTTAATTCCGATTGGCTGATAGAATCCTATCAGCCAATCGGAATTCGGCGGACGCCATCTTGGATGACGTCATTTAAAGGTACCTCATTCCAAGTTCAGCAGTCGGCCGGGATGGATGCTCCGCGGCGGCGGAGCGAAGAAAGAAGATTGAAGATGCCGCCGGAAGAATGAAGACTTTGCTGCCGCTTGGAGGAAGACGTCGCCGGAGGAAGAATTCTTCTTTGCCGCTTGGAGGAAGACATCGCCCGGATCGGATCAGGAGTTCGGCCCGGTGTGGTGAAGACAAGGTAGGGAGATCTTCAGGGGGGTAGTGTTAGGCTTTTTTAAGGGGGTTTGGGTGGGTTTAGAATAGGGGTATGTGGGTGGTGGGTTGTAATGGGGGGGGGGGGGTATTGTATTTGTTGTATGCAAAAGAGCTGAATTCTTTGGGGCATGCCCCACAAAAGGCCCTTTTAAGGGCTGGTAAGGTAAAGAGCTTTGAAATTTGTTAAATTTAGAATAGGGCAGGGAATTTTTTTTATTTTGGGGGTTTATTATATTATTAGGGGGCTTAGAATAGGTGTAATTAGCTTAAATATCTTGTAATCTTTTTTTTATTTTTTGTAATTTAGTGTTTTTTGTTTTTTTGTAATTTAGTTTAGTTAATTTAATTGTATTTTTAGATAGATGTTTGTAGTTTATTAAATTTATTGATAGTGTAGGTGTATTTGTAACTTAGGTTAGGATTTATTTTACAGGTAATTGGGTAATTATTTTAACTAGGTAGATATTAAATAGTTAATAACTATTTAATATCTATTATACCTAGTTAAAATAATTAACAATTTACCTGTAAAATAAATATTAACCCTAACATAGCTACAATGTAATTATTAATTATATTGTAGCTATCTTAGGGTTTATTTTATAGGTAAGTATTTAGATTTAAATAGGAATATTTTAGTTTATAAATGAATTAGATTAATTTAATATAAATTTAGTTAGGGTTAGATAGAGTTAATATAGTTAATATAAATACTATAGTAACTATATTAACTATATTAACCCTAATATAATTAGGGTTAATATAGTTAATATATATAATGTAATACCTATATTAACTATAATATAAACTATTAATATAGATAACATAGCTGGCGGCGGGGTAGGTAGATTAAATTAGGGGTTAATCATTTTAATAGAGATGGCGGCGGTGTAAGGGGCTTACATTAGGGGTTAATAATTTTTATATAGGTGGCGGCGGTGTAAGGGGTCAGATTAGGGGATAGATAAGGTAGATGGCGGCGGTTTTAGAGGCTCACAGTAGGGGGTTAGTTTATGTAGATGGCGGCGGTTTAGGGGGTAATAACTTTATTAGGGATTTCGGGGGGGGGGGATCGCGGTTGACGGGTAGATAGACATTGCGCATGCGTTAGGTGTTAGGTTTATTTTAGCAGATCGCGGTTGACAGGGAGATAGACATTGCGCATGCGTTAGGTGTTAGGTTTATTTTCTAGTTAGTTTAGGGAGTTACGGGGCTCCAATAGTCAGCGTAAGGCTTCTTACGGCTGCTTTTTGTGGCGAGGTGAAAATGGAGTAAGTTTTCTCCATTTTCGCCACGTAAGTCCTTACGCTGCATATTGGATACCAAACTGCGCGGGTTTGGTATACCTGCCTATGGCCCAAAAAACTGCGGGCGACGGCAGAAATATACGGGCGTAACTTCTAGGTTACGCCGTATATGTGATACCAAATCCGCGCAAATATTGGCGTCGCCGGCTTTTGCTGGCGACGCTTTATATCGGATCGACCCCCTGAATGGGAAACTCTGCAACAGCTCAGAGCCGTCGTTAGCACTCAAAGGTTTAAGCGACTTACTTTTATTACTTTCACGCACGAGCGCTCGCAGTGTTATACTTTTTTGTAGTCTGAGTTCATTACATCATCAATTTGCGATGTTTAGGCGCATCCCAAGCGGGTGTTTTTCGTGCCATTTCTCTACCTTTACATATACACACCATATTACTGTGCGCCTTAGATCACACATCTTAGGCTATGCTAACAGATTTATTAGAAAAGCACTACCAGTTATTCTATCAGATTCTATAGCAATCTATATTATTTAGATTTTTTTTCTGTTCTCTCATGTTTAGCAAACTCTTTTAAAAGGCATTTTTTCCTCTAAAGCTTGATATGTTTAAGGGGATTTTATATTCATTAATGCAGAATTTCTTTTTTTTTTATGCCATAATGAAGCAGCCTCATCCTGTCCCTGAAGTAACCTTAGGAACTGAGCCACATGAACACCTTTCTTCCAAAGCTAAGTGTGCTTATTGTAAAACAACTGAAGTAGCTTCTTCATCTTAAACTTAGAATAAACTCTCCCTTGCTTAAACTTGGAATAAACTCTCCCTTGCTATGTATGCTTGTGGAGTATTTTAAAATACTTTTGTTGCCCTGTGGTCCTGAATGGTGATTGGTGATCGCTGTGGGATATCAGGGAGTGATATTTGCTACCGGACTTGAGCTGACTGGGGAGCTTCTACTACCTCAGACCGTTCTATTATGCACTTTGTGATGTGCTAATATATTGTGAGTATCCTACTTGTGGGTAATTCCTGTGGGATCTGAATTTTGAGATATTACGCCATTGGAGCGCCTTCTTTGTTCCTTTCGTCCTATCCAGATTTTTCCGTGTTTAGAAGAGCCACCCTTGGAGTACATTTGGTCCTTTGAGAGTTTTTACAGCCTGTTTTTTGGCGCCTCTACAGTTCTCATCATCACTTCTTATAGTGGAGACACAATTTCCTTTTGTTCACCGGTGTGGAATACACTTTTGTAGAGAGCACTTATTGAGACTGTTATTTTGTTTGTATACTTTTGTGATATTGTATATATTTTCCTTTACATGTTTTATCACTTTAAATAATTATTTTATTAATTATATATATTATTGTATTTTTTCATATATACACCTACAGACAGTTTACAAGAGAGAATTGGCACTAGCGAAAAGTACACTGCTTTACCCACTTCTAATTCAGATTCCAATGTTAGTGAAAATATTTACCAACTGTTTAACAAGTTGGATTATTTAATTAAAAAAGAACATAAGCATTTTTGAGATGTTAATTTCCTAAGAAATATGTTGAAAAGAAAATTGTACCAAGAGGTTTATGTCCCCTCTAAAAATCGTCCATTTAAAGATGATGAGACAACTTTGAAAGAATGGGAGAATATTTTGATCGAGTGCTCCTTGAAGCTCTTAGTCACACATAGACAAAAGTTGTTGTCTGATATAGGAGTTGAAATTGACAAAATCCAACAAGAGATTGGTAGATTCATGGAGCACCCAGAATATAATAAATTGAATGAGACTGTAATTGAGAAAACAGGGGTCTTTCAAAATGAAATTATCAAAACCAAAACCAATACAAGAAAATGATTTCAAGACAGGTAATGTTTTTACTTTTAATAAAACGAGTAAGGAAGTAGAAGAAGTGGAAAGAAGCTTAATGGGATTAATAAACAAAATAAAACTAATAAGAATAATAAATACTCTAAACAAAATAGGTATGAGCAAAAGAAAATACATTATGATGGTAATAAGAAAGAGAGGGGTAATTATCATATAAATTCTGGGAGTGTTCAGTAGAAACAAAGAGATAATTCATTCTCTAGACCCTATCAGTATAATAGAGGTTATCAAGTAAGAGAAGAGGAATGGAATTTGGTGACCAAAAAGAATACACCAAAAAATAAGGGTTTTCCTCCACAAAATAGAAGTATGAGCTATCAGGATAACCATGATAGATTTTATGGCTATCCAATAGCATCTAGTTCAAAGGAAATTAATCAAACACAGAAACCTTTTTTAGGTCAGGGAAGGGTAAAAAATTTGAGGAATTTAAACCAATCACCTCAATGGAGGGAAAATTGGACCCAAAAAGAGCCACAGATAGAAATGTTCCCTATAAAGAAGGGATAACCCTGCAACCCCTGTAAAAAGATCTTACGCAAATGTGGCTACAGAGGAAGGGCAAAGACCCGCAAAAAAAAAACAAATTGGAACAACTAAAGGGACACTGAACCTAAAAAATTTTCTTTCGTGATTCAGATAGAGCATGCAATTTTAATCAACTTTCTAATTTACTCCTATTATCACATTTTCTTCATTCTCTTTGTATCTTTATTTGAAAAGCAAGAATGTAAGTTTAGATGCCGGACCATTTTTGGTGAACAACCTGGGTTGTTCTTGCTGATTGGTGGATAAATTCACCCACCCAATAAACAAGTGCTGTCCATGGTCCTGAACCAAAAATTGGCTGGCTCTTTAGCTTAGATGCCTTCTTTTTCAAATGAAGATAGGAAGAGAACGAAGAAAAATTGATACTAGGAGAACATTAGAAAGTTGCTTAAAATTGCATGCTCTATCTGAATCATGAAAGAAAAAATTTGGGTTCAGTGTCCCTTAAGTGAGGGCCTTTTTAATCTCTGTGACCGTGTTCTAACTGTTACTGAAATGCAATTATTGAATAGAGGCTTAAATTTTTCTCCATCGAATTTGCATAATATTTTTGATCTATTTGTGGACACAAATAAGTTTCACCTAGATTACGAGTTTTGCGTTGCAGTTTTGCGTTGCAGCTTTTAACGCTGAAAAAATGGCAATTTCAGCGAAAAAGCAGGAAAGCACTATTGGGAGATGTGTTAGTATAGCTATACCGCAAGCAAAAGTACACTAACACCATATACTACCTATTAACCCCTAAATCGCCACCCTCCCGCATCGCAAGCACTATATTAAATCTATTAACCCCTAATATGCCGCCCACCCACATCGCAACTATTAAATAAACCTATTAACCCCTTATCTGTTGCCCACCCACATCGCCAACACTATTGAAATATATTAACCCCTAAACCGCCGCTCCCCGACATCACCGCCACTATAATAAAGTTATTAACCCTTATTCCACCACTCCCTGAGATCGCTGCCACTAAATAAGTTATTAAACAAAATTAATAAAGTTATTAACCCCTAAACCTCTGGCCTCCCACATCTCTGCCACTAAAAAAACCTATTAACCCCTAAACCTCCGGCCCTCCACATCGCAAAACACTAAATTAAACTTTTAACCCTTAAACCTAACACCCCCTAACTTTAAATTAAATTTACAATATAACTCTTTTTAAATAAATAAAAACTTACCTATGAAATAAACTTAAACCTAACATTAAACTATAAATTAACCTAACCTTACTATTCTAATAAAACTACTAATTAAAATATCTAAATTACAAATTTTAAAAAAAACTAACACTACAAAAAAAATAAAAAAATCTAAATTACAACTAAAAAAAAAAATCCTACGAAAAATTTAAAAAATCTAACGCCTAGATTTAGAGTTCTGCGTTAGCCGTCAAAAGCAGCGTTAAGAGGTCCTAACGCTGCTTTTGGCCGCCCGCTGGTATTTAGAGTCAGGCAGGAAAGGGTCTAACGCTCACTTCCAAGCCGCGACTTTTCCATACCGCAGATCCCCTTACGCCAATTGCGTATCCTATCTTTTCAATGGGATCTTCCTAACGCTGGTATTTAGAGTCTTGGCTGAAGTGAGCGGTAGAGCCTCTACCGACAAGACTCCATCCGCAGGAAAAAGTCAGTAGTTAAGAGCTTTCTGGGCTAACGCCGGTTTATAAAGCTCTTAGCTACTGTGCTCTAAAGTACACTAACACCCATAAACTACCTATGTACCCCTAAACCGAGGTCCCCCCACATCGCCGCCACTCTAATAATTTTTTTTAACCCCTAATCTGCCGACCGCACACCGCCGCCACCTACATTATATCTATAAACCCCTAATCTGCTGCCCCTAACATCACCGACACCTACATAATATTTATTAACCCCTAATCTGCCACCCCCAAGGTCGCAGCTACCTTACCTACACTTATTAACCCCTAATCTTCCGACCGGAGCTCGCCACTACTCTAATAAATGTATTAACCCCTAAACCGCCTCACTCCCGCCTCAAAAACCCTATAATAAATACTATTAACCCCTAATCTGCCCTCCCTAACATCGCCGACACCTAACTTCAAGTATTAACCCCTAATCTGCCGACCGGACCTCGTCGCTACTCTAATAAATGTATTAACCCCTAAAGCTAAGTCTAACCCGAACACCCCCCTAAGTTAAATATAATTTTATTCTAACGAAATTAATTAACTCTCCTATTTAAAGCTAAATACTTACCTGTAAAATAAACCCTAATATAGCTAATTATATTGTAGCTATTTTAGGATTTATATTTATTTTACAGGCAACTTTGTATTTATTTTAACTAGGTACAATAGCTATTAAATAGTTATTAAATATTTAATAGCTACCTAGTTAAAATAATTACAAAATTACCTGTAAAATAAATCCTAACCTAAGTTACAATTAAACCTAACACTACACTATAATTAAATAAATTAAATCAATTAACTACAAGTACCTACAATTACCTACAATTAAATAAACTAAACTAAATTACAAAAACAAACACTAAATTAAAAAAAATTAAAAAATATTGCAAGAATTTTAAGCTAATTACACCTACTCTAAGCCCCCTAATAAAATAACAAAGCCCCCCAAAATAAAAAAAATACCCTACCCAAATCTAAATTACAAAAGTTAACAGCTCTATTACCTTACCAGCCCTTAAAAGGGCTTTTTGCGGGGCATGCCCCAAATAAATCAGCTCTTTTGCCACATACCCCTACTCTAACCCAAACCCCCCTTAAATAAACCTAACACTACCCTCTGAAGATCTCCCTACCTTGTCTCGTCTTCACCCAACCGGGCACCGATGGACCAAAAGAAGACATCCGGAGCGGCAGAAGTCTTCATCCTATCCGGGCAGAAGAGGACATCCGGACCTGCAGACATCTTCATCCAAGCGGCATCTTCTATCTTCATCCATCTGGAGCGGAGCGGAGCCATCTTCTTCCAGCCGACGCGGATCCATCCTCTTCTACCGATGCCTGCTCGCCGAATGAAGGTTCCTTTAAATGACGTCATCCAAGATGGCGTCCCTCGAATTCCGATTGGCTGATAGGATTCTATCAGCCTATCAGAATTAAGGCAGGAAAAATCTGATTGGCTGATTGAATCAGCCAATCAGATTCAAGTTTAATCGGATTGGCTGATCCAATCAGCCAATCAGATTGAGCTTGCATTCTATTGGCTGATCGGAACAGCCAATAGAATGCAAGCTCAATCTGATTGGCTGATTGGATCAGCCAATCCGATTGAACTTGAATCTGATTGGCTGATTCAATCAGCCAATCAGATTTTTCCTACCTTAATTCCGATTGGCTGATAGAATCCTATCAGCCAATCGGAATTCATGGGACGCCATCTTGGATGACGCCACTTAAAGGAACCTTCATTCGTCGGGTAGTTGTCGTTGAAGAAGGATGTTCCGCGCCAGAGGTCTTGAAAATGGAGCCGCTCCTCGTCGGATGGATGAAGATAGAAGATGCCGCTTGGATGAAGATGTCTGCCGGTCCGGATGTCCTCTTCTGCCCAGATAGGATGAAGACTTCTGCCGCTCCGGATGTCTTCTTTTGGTCCATCGGTGCTCGGCTGGGTGAAGACGACTCAAGGTAGGGAGATCTTCAGGGGGGTAGTGTTAGGTTTATTTAAGGGGGGTTTGGGTTAGAGTAGGGATATGTGGGTGGTGGGTTGTAATGTTCGGGGGTGGTATTGTGTTTTTTTCTACAGGCAAAAGAGCTGATTTATTTGGGGCATGCCCCGCAAAAAGCCATTTTAAGGGCTGGTAAGGTAATAGAGCTGTTAACTTTTTAAATTTAGATTAGGGTAGGGAATTTTTTTTATTTTGGGGGGCTTTGTTATTTTATTAGTGGGCTTAGAGTAGGTGTAATTAGCTTATAATTCTTGTAATGTTTGTTTTTTGTAATTTAGTTTATTTTATTTAATTGTAGGTAAATGTAGGTACTTTATTAAAAAAGTGTTTAAGCAGAGCGCTGGTTAATAAACGGGATACCACACAACTTACAAGGGAGAAAAGATCCTTCTATCTTTTCAAAAATGTGGTAGGAGTTTTGGTGGTAGTAAGTGCGCTAAAAGAAAGCTAAAGGTATCCAATTGTATCCAGTATTAAATAAGAGTTATAAAATATATATATAACAATGTGCAAAGTGTAATGCGTGTATTAGGATTCCACAGTCAAAAAAGAAAGATAGGGTGTGTTGGGGGGAAAAGAGAGGATCTATACAAAAATAACAGTGTCCGTGAAAAAATAGTGTTTTTTAAATATCTTACTTAAGGAGGATGATAGTTAAGCGTTCTATCAATAGTGTACTAATGATAAAAATAAAGTCAAAGTATGTGACAATTAGCAGTGTGACCATATATTGGTGTAATATTAAAAGTATCAAGCAAATTGTTAGTGTATGTTAAAAAGAAACAATACGTTAAATTGTAGTGAAAAAACTAAATATATCTAAAAAAATTCCCTTGCAGCCTAAATCATATATCAAAAATATTTAATTATACACAATCACAATCAAATTGGAACTTGAAACAAAGGGACGTCTCCCCAGATAAAAAATAATAAAAACAGAATTTAAGCAAGTAGAAATTCCATACTCAATACTAAGTAAGCAGACTTGGCTGAGGAAATGTGTTAATAATCCACTGTGTTGTGCAGAGAGAGACAGTCTCTTATAGCATCAGAACCTTTCGTTGTTGCTTTATAGATAGGTTTTACTGACCAAGTTCAGGGTTTGGGAAATGTGTAGACTCCTTATAGCACAATACAGTCATTCAACTTTATTGAACTTAATGCTTTAAGATTCTTTCTACTTACTTCACCACTCGTGTGGCAGCGATATCATCTGTACAGCTCCAAGTTTCCAAACTAAGTCAGTGCGCCGCGTGTAACTCGGCGTCTGACGTCATCGGCAAACTTCAACTGCTGTTACCGTGATAATCGGCTTTCTGGATATTAGA
This sequence comes from Bombina bombina, assembly GCF_027579735.1. Taxonomy (NCBI): domain Eukaryota; kingdom Metazoa; phylum Chordata; class Amphibia; order Anura; family Bombinatoridae; genus Bombina; species Bombina bombina. The sequence continues at coordinate 853,534,988 of NC_069501.1, read as the reverse complement.
ATCACAGGTTGTTTTGGAGATAATCACTCTTTGTGTTTCCAACGGAGGTAATTCCCTGCACTTAGTTCTGATTGCACGCAGGAAAAAAGGAGGATGTTGAAAAATGTAGATAACCCGGGTTAATAAGTAAAGTTGAGAAAATCCTTAAATATAGAATGTCCTCATTCAAGTTGTAATGTCAGGTAACACAGCCACTCAGATCAACGCGTTTCGCTCGCCAGGGAGCTTTTTCAACCTAAATGTAGGTACTTGTAGTTAATTTATTTAATTTATTTATTGATAGTGTAGTGTTAGGTTTAATTGTAACTTAGGTTAGGATTTATTTTACAGGTAATTTTGTAATTATTTTAACTAGGTAGCTATTAAATAGTAAATAACTATTTAATAGCTATTGTACCTAGTTAAAATAAATAGAAAGTTGCCTGCAAAATAAATATAAATCCTAAAATAGCTACAATATAATTATTCGTTATATTGTAGCTATATTAGGGTTTATTTTACAGGTAAGTATTTAGCTTTAAATAGGAATACTTTATTTAATAAGAGTTAATTTATTTAGTTAGAATAAAATTATATTTAAGTTTGGGGTGTGTTAGGGTTAGGGTTAGACTTAGCTTTAGGGGTTAATACTTTTATTATAGTAGCGGCGAGGTCCAGTCGGCAGATTAGGGGTTAATACTTGAAGTTAGGTGTCGGCAATGTTAGGGAGGGCAGATTAGGGGTTAATACTATTTATTATAGGGTTTGTGAGGCAGTAGTGCAGCGGTTTAGGGGTTAATACATTTATTAGAGTGGCGGCAAGGTCCGGTCGGCAGATTAGGGGTTAATAAGTGTAGGTAAGGTAGCGGCGATGTTGGGGGGGGGCAGATTAGGGTTAATAAATATTATGTAGGTGTCGGCGATGTTAGGGGCAGCAGATTAGGGGTACATAGGTATAATGTAGGTTGCGGCGGTGTCCAGAGCGGCAGATTAGGGGTTAATAGTGTAATGCAGGGGTCAGTGATAGCGGGGGCGGCAGATTAGGGGTTAATAAGTGTAATATTAGGGGTGTTAAGACTTGGGGGACATGTTAGGGTGTTAGGTGCAGACTTAGAAAGTGTTTCCCCGTAGGAAACAATGGGGCTGCGTTAGGAGCTTAACGCTGCTTTTTTGCAGGTGTTAGGTTTTTTTCTGCCCAAACTGCCCCATTGTTTCCTATGGGGGAATCGTGCACGAGCACGTTTTTCCAGCTAGCCGCTACCGTAAGCAACACTGGTATTGAGAGTTGAAGTGGCGGTAAATATGGCTGTACGCTCCCTTTTTGGAGCCTAACGCAGCCCTTCAGAGAACTCTAAATACCAGCGTAGCTAACGCACCCCTTTGGCCACAAAACTCTAAATCTATGCGTAAGTTTACCAAAAATAATAAACACTAAAATCACGAAAAATAAAAAACACTAAGATTACAAAATTTTTTACTAAATTATCAAAAATAAAAACAATTACACCTAATCTAATAGCCCTATAAAAATAAAAAGCCCCCCAAAATAAAAACACCCCTAGTCTACAATAAACTACCAATAGCCCTTAAAAGGGCTTTTTGTAGGGAATTGCCCTAAAGAAATCAGTCCCCCCAACAGTAAAACCCACCACCCAACCAACCCCCAAAATAAAAAACCTAACTCTAAAAAAAAAACTAAGCTACCCATTGCCAGAAGATCTACTCACGGTTTCTGAAGTCCGGACATCCAGGCGGCGAGACGTCTTTATGCAGGCGGCGAGGTCTTCATCCATCCCGGGGACGTCTTCTATCTTCATCCCGGCGGCGCAGAGTGGAGCTATCCTGGAAGCTGATGCCATCCTGCGTGGAGCATCCTCTTCATATGGTCGCCGCCGTACACTGAAGTTGAATGCAAGGTAGCCGTTTCAAAATGGTGTCCCTTGCATGCCTATTGGCTGATTTAATTTTTCAAAATGAAATCAGCCAATAGGATGAGAGCTTCTGAAATCCTATTGGCTGTTCAAAACAACCACTAGCATGAGAGCTACTGAAATCCTATTGGTTGTTCAAATCAGACAATAGGAATTCAGTAGCTCTCATAATATTGGCTGTTTTGAACAGCCAATAGGATTTTAAAAGCTCTCATCCTATTTGCTGATTTGAATTTAAAGAATCAAATCAGCCAATAGGAATGCAAGGGACGCCATTTTGAAATGGCTACCTTGCATTCAACTTCAGTGTACGGCGGCGACCATATGAAGAGTACGCTCTGAGCAGGATGGCATTGGCTTCCAGGATGGCTCTGATCCGCATCGCCGGGATAAAGATAGAAGACGCCCACGGGATGGATGAAGACCTCACCGCCTGGATGAAGACTTCTCGCCACCTAGATGTCCAATGGGGAGCTTAGGTTTTTTTTTCAGTTAGTTTTTTATTTGGGGGATTGGTTGTGTGGGTGGTGGGTTTTACTGTTGGGGGGGGGTGTTTGTATTTTTTTTTACAGGAAAAAGAGCTGATTTCTTTGGGGCAATGCCCCGCAAAAGGCCCTTTTAAGGGCTATTGGTAGTTTATTTTAGGCTAGGGTTTTTTTTATTTTGGGGGGGCATTTGTATTTTGATAGGGCTATTAGATTAGGTGTAATTAGTTTAAAGATCTGTAATTTCTTTTTTATTTTCTGTAATTTAGTGGGTTTTTTTTGTGATTTAGCTAATTTAATTTATTTAATTGTATTTAATGTAGGGAATTTATTTAATTATAGTGTAAGGTTAGGTGTTATTGTAACTTAGGATAGGTTTTATTTTACAGGTGAATTTGTATTTATTTTAGCTAGGTAGTTTCTAAATAGTTAATAACTATTTAGTAACTATTCTACCTAGTTAAAATAAATACACTGTAACAGCAAAAGTCCAGCGCACCCGGCAGCAATGAGACTCAACAATTGAATATGCCTTGATATATACCTTTTATTTTAGTACATGTTGATCACAGGGCTAAACCAAGCCAAATATGCCGGATGGCCAAATATTCCAACACGCTAGAAGAAAGGCAGCATATGACAGGCAGCATTATTTGGCTTGGTTTAGCCCTGTGATCAACATGTACTAAAATAAAAGGTATATATCAAGGCATATTCAATTGTTGAGTCTCATTGCTGCCGGGTGCGCTGGACTTTTGCTGTTACAGTGTTACTTTGGTGGGCGTGGATGGAGCGCTCCTTTTTCCTTTGCACCGGAGCAGATGAGTGAATGCACATACGTCATCAGGACGTCAAGCAAGAAAGTGGGTGTGTATACTACGTGAAGAGCGTCACGTGACTGGATTCGACACGCTGCTGTGTCTGAGCGCTTCCCTGGCTGTGAGTGTTTGATTCTCCATCATCTTTTGGGTAAGCTGCATGGATTATTCTGTGTGTCGCATTATATTCACATGGTTAATGGACATCTGAGTGTTATTTGAGTGATAATATAAGTCGTAGTACACCCTGAAGAGTTATTGAATTTGAATCTTGATGAGGATGTAAACTACTATCAGAGACATTTGTAACCATACTTGTACGCTTAATAATTGAAGTAATACACACCATAATAAAGATTCACATTGCTTGCAGCATCGTATTGAGCCAGTATATACCTTCTTTTATATTAAAGAATTTTCAGCTAGATATGGCAGCAGGGGGTTATGTCTTACAGCAATTTGTTGAAGATGTCAGTGATACTGAGGATCTTTTTAGTTCTGATACCATGGAACAGGAGGCTAACTCTAATTTAGATATCCTATTTTTCAAAATGGATACTTTGCTAAAAAATGATACAAGAATTGAGATGGATATCAAAAGTTTTCAGATGTACAAGAAGGCTCAGCGTATTCCACGTGGCCTACGTATTAGAAAGTTTCCCTCCTTCCAGGTGTCAGATCAGACTTTTATTGATAAATGGAACCTCATTCTTACAGAGTGCTCTTTAGCACTTATTGATCTACTGATTGAGTATAAGAAATCTTTGCGTCAAGAATTAGGTAATGAAAAACAGAAATTGCAGTCTTTTTTACGTCCTCTCAGTGATAACCCAGACTTTGCCAAGTATGATACTAAATTGCAGAAGGTTATCACTGAGTTTAAAAATAATCTTTGGAATTTCAAAAAACAAAAGATTATGAGAGATAAACAGGATTATGAGGAAAACAAAGTGTATAAGTGGACTGTAACCAATATTAGACGGAGATATAGAAGCACCTATAAAGGTCGAGGGTCTGAAATTAAAAAAGTGAGATTTGCTGATACTGACACTGAATATGACTATGATTCCTCTGATATTGAAACATCTGGTGAGATTGCCTCAGGTACAGAGGAAGTTACATCTTTTGCACTTGAATCTCATACAGTGTCACAGTCAAAAAATGGGAAGGGCCATCCACAATCCACTGCACGCCGAAAAAAATACGCAGAGGGGGACGAGGAAAATCGTATAAGTCCAAGCCAGGACCAAGTACCCAAGCCCAGGCGTTATCCACAGAGGAGGAGAGCAACACTATTCCAGAAATATGCATGAACATTGAGAATGTTATTAACCTGTCTTCTTTTGTTCTATCTAGGACACAAATTGAGGTTTTGTCTTTGGGTCTTGGTTTCTCCCCCACCACACATTTTAATCTTTTCAACACAGTTGTTGACCTTAATAAGTTTGTGAGGTTGCTTGTTCTCAAGAAACACTTCTTGGGAGTGACCAACACTACACAGGATGAAGTGGTTGGGGTGAAGCCAGCACCCACTCGAAGTGGTTTTGATTTTTCAGAGGTTTGCTCTGTTTTGGACCTTATGGAATTGGATAGAGATAATCAGGAGTTTAACCCACTTGATATTGGGGATACTCAGGATATCACAAAATTAAAATGCAAATCTAAATTTTACCCAGTAAAATCTAGATCCAATTCCATAGAGGTCTTTCAGAAAACAGTGGAAATGGAATTGAAAAAACTTAGTTTATGTGAATTTTAAAAAAGACATCACAGGGACAATCTATCTAAGGCACAATTTCTATCTATTCAGGAACTAAAAAATAATCAGGAGCTTGTTATTCGCAACTCAGACAAAGGTGGTAAGGTAGTGGTCCTCAATCGCCAGGACTATTTGGATGAGGCCTATAGACAGTTATTGGATGACTCTGTGTATGAGAAACTTAAAAGCAACCCTGTGTTCTTTTATAAATCGGCTCTTAAGACTATTTTGGAGCAGGCATTAAAAGATGGTATTATTAAACAAGCCAATTTTGATTTTCTATACACTGAGCACCCGGTATCTGCCATTTTTCACTATCTTCCAAAAGTCCACAAGCATCCCACACGCCCACCTGGCAGACCCATTGTGGCAGGGATAGGCTCCTTAAATGAGCCTCTTTCCCAATTGATTGATGGTTACTTGCAGCCCTTGGTCTTGAGTCTTATGAGCTACATTAGAGACACGTCTGATGTAATCACTCAAATTGAAAGCCTAGTTTGGCAAGATGGTTTTATTTTTGTAACTGTCGACGTGGTCTCTTTGTATACTTGTATACCTCATGACAAGGGCAGCCAAGCAATTCAGTTCTTTTTGGATACATTTTCCACATATGATGTTGCTTTGAAGTGATTCATTGAGGTCTCCGTTGAATATTTGTTGACCCACAATTATTTTCTTTTTGAGGGTGATTTCTATCTCCAGAGGCGTGGGACAGCAATGGGGGCAAAGTTTGCCCTTTCCTATGCCAACCTTTATTTGGGTTGGTGGGAGCTGTCCCATGTCTATGGAGATGGGAATCCCTACAGAGAGTTTATACATTATTTTGGTCGTTACATAGACGATATTTTGTTAATTTGGAAGGGTCCTGCAGATCTACTTGAATCGTTTCTTGCTTATCTACAGAACAATGATCTGAATTTAAGGTTCACCATGGAAAGTAATGAACATTCAATTTCCTTTTTGGACATTGAGTTACATTCGAATCCTCAGTCTTCGTGTATTGATATCGAATTGTTCCGTAAATCCACATCTGGAAATACCATTTTAAATGCAAAATCATGTCATCCCAAGCACACCATACAGTCTATCCCCAAGAGCCAGTACATAAGGGTAAAGCGTAATTGTACCAACCAATTGAGTTATGAAAAACATTCTAATGAATTAACTGAAAGGTTAGCCCAGAGAGGGTATTCTCCTAATCATTTACAACAAACAAAACGAGATATTGATTTTCTTGATAGAAAAGATCTTCTTGTGTCTGGTAGATCTAAGAATACATATAGGTCTAAACAATTAAAATTCATTACTTCATACAGCATGGAATATGGCAAAATCTGCGATATAATTAGAAAGGCACTCCCAATATTGACTACTGATGACACCCTGGTGGATATAGTCAAAGAGGGTGTATGTTTTGTATCTCGTAGGGCCCAGACATTAGGGAGCATATTGTCTCCTTCTATGTTGCCAAGGCAACAGTCACACAGAAATTGGCTTTCTATTAAACCTGGTTTCTTTAAATGTGGCAGTATGAGATGTAAGTCATGTGCCTATGCTACTTTTGGCACAAGTTTTACATCAAGTAATAGCCACAAGATTTTTGAAATTCGTGAGCACATGACATGCAATTTGTGCTATGTCATATATCTTTTGACCTGCAGGGGGTGTCTTAGGCAGTACGTGGAACAAACGACACGTGCGCTAAAGGATCGTTTTCTTGAGCATTTACGCTCAATTGACGATCCAGAGTCAACTACCCCCATTTCATTACATTTCAAACGATACCACAATTCAGACAGTTCATTGTTAACATTCCAAGCTATCCAATTGATCTCTAGACATCCAAGAGGTGGGAATAGAGGTACTATTCTCAGTAAAAGAGAAGTTTATTGGATTTTTCAGCTGGGCACTAGAGTGCCGACAGGGTTAAATTTTGATTGGGATGTAAGACTATTTGTAGATCAATAAGTTCTTAGTACCTATTGATTTTTAATTTCCATTTACTTTTGTCATCTTCATAATATCCTCTTTCACTAAATTCAGTTTTTTGCTTTTTTTATTTATTCATTCTAATATTTTTTCTTTTCAAACTAATGGGGCACTGTTTTATTTATTATATTTTTTTGTAAAATTAGAGGTTTACACGCTTGTATAAGTTATTACACTTTTACATTAATTAGACTTATTTTGTAGATAGAAATAGTGCTCTGTTTTGTTGCATATTTATTTAGTTATTAGATATTTTGGACAATATATTTGTAAATGTTTGTTATATTGTTACCACAGTGATCTGCTTTTCCCACATTCCTATTTTCCCTTTTCTATTGGCTATTCACTAATTAGGTTTTTCATAGTGCTAAAGATTGCACCACAGGTGTGTATAAAAGGCATGGAATTGTGGGTAATAGGCATGGTCACTGAGGATTGCTATGTAACAACATAAGGAAACGCGTCTGACCATTATTTCTTTTCCCTTACTGCTGCCTGTCATATGCTGCCTTTCTTCTAGCGTGTTGGAATATTTGGCCATCCGGCATATTTGGCTTGGTTTAGCCCTGTGATCAACATGTACTAAAATAAAAGGTATATATCAAGGCATATTCAATTGTTGAGTCTCATTGCTGCCGGGTGCGCTGGACTTTTGCTGTTACAGTGTTACTTTGGTGGGCGTGGATGGAGCGCTCCCTTTTCCTTTGCACCGGAGCAGATGAGTGAATGCACATACGTCATCAGGACGTCAAGCAAGAAAGTGGGTGTGTATACTACGTGAAGAGCGTCACGTGACTGGATTCGACACGCTGCTGTGTCTGAGCGCTTCCCTGGCTGTGAGTGTTAAAATAAATACAACTTGCCTGTAAAATAAAAATAAACCCTAAGCTAGATACAATGTAACTATTAGTTATATTGTAGCTAGCTTAGGTTTTTTTTATAGGTAAGTATTTAGTTTTAAATATGAATAATGTAGTTAATTATAGTAATTTTTATTTAGATTTATTTAAATTATATTTAAGTTAGGGGGTGTTAGGGTTAGACTTAGGTTTAGGGGTTAATAAATTTAATATAGTGGCGGCGACGTTGGGGACGGCAGATTAGGGGTTAATAAATGTAGGTAGGTGGCGGCGATGTTTGGGGCAGCAGATTAGGGGTTAATAAATATAATGTAGGTTGCGGCGATGTCCGGAGCGGAAGTTTAGGGGTTAATAAGTATAATGTAGGTGGCGGCAATGTTAGGGGCAGCAGATTAGGGGTTAGTAATATTTAAAGGACCATTCAACACAGTAGCTTTGCATAATCAACAAATGCAAGATAACAAGACAATGCAATAGCACTTAGTCTGAACTTCAAATGAGTGGTAGATTTTTTTTCTGACAATTTTAAAAGTTATGTCTATTTCCACTCCCCCTGTACCATGTGACAGCCATCAGCCAATCACAAATGCATACACGTACCATGTGACAGCAATCAGCCATTCACAAATGCATACACGCTTATTCTTGCACATGCTCAGTAGGAGCTGGTGACTCAAAAAGTTTAAATATAAAAAGACTGTGCACATTTAGTTAATTGAAGTAAATTGGAAAGTTGTTTAAAATTGCTTGCTCTATCTGATTAATGAAAGTTTAATTTTGATTGAGTGTCCCTTTAACTAGTGTTTGTGAGGCGGGAGTGCAGTGGTTTAGGGGTTAATTAGTGGCGGCGATATCTGATGCGGCAGATTAGGGGTTAAAAAATTTATTATAGTGTTTGTGATGCGGGAGGGCCTCGGTTTAGGGGTTAATAGGTAGTTTATGGGTGTTAGTGTACTTTTTAGAACTTTAGTTATGAGTTTTATGCTACGGCGTTGTACCATAAAACTCTTAACTACTGACTTTAAAATGCATTAGGGATCTTGGAGGTAGAGGGTGTACCGCTCACTTTTTGGCCTCCCAGGACAGACTCGTAATACCGGCGCTATGGAAGTCCCATAGAGAAAAGACTTTACAAAGTTTACGTAAGTCGGTTTGCGGTAAGTGTGCGGTGCCCCTAAACCTGCAAGACTCGTAATACCAGCGGTAGTGAAAAAGCAGCGTTAGGACCTGTTAACGCTGCTTTTTCAGCTTACCGCACAACTCGTAATCTAGCCGAAAGTTAGGTAAACTCACACAGCAGCCACTGCATCAGGATGTGCTATTTCCGTAAGTGCTATCATTACAAGCCGAGCCGTGTTATTACTTTGTAGCAATGTACAGGCTGTTATTATATTCACGCACAGTTATTATACTATCATACTCACGCACAGCCCACAATGCTGCAACACATAATAACAGCCTGTACAGCCTTGCAAGTGCTGCCGGTGTATGACATTGCGGAGCCTGTTGTTGTCTCTGGGAGTTGTGCACAAGGAGCCACAGGCAGTGGGCACTGAACACCTTGCGGATAATGTGTGACCATGCCTCTTTATTACTCTTTATTAAAGTTCTGCTTCTAACTACAGCTGCACTGCTCTATGTGTTGAATTTATTTTTTATTTTTGTTACAAGCATTACTGGACAAGGAACATGATTTATTTAATCTGCTATGTGGTCTTTGGGGTGGGTTTCTATGCTAAAATCATGATAGAGCGTTGTTTTAATTGGTTTACAATATTATTACACAACTGTCAATTTCCTCAATTTCAGTCATACATATTGATTATAATGCGTGTGTTGTAGATTCTATGCAGTGACATCTAAGGACTGTCCGTTCTCCTATTGTCTCTAAACAGAAGATGTGTGTTGACATTTCTGAATTGTGTTAGAATGCCCATATTAAATATTCATATTCAGCTACTGTTTAGGGACAATAGGAGAACGGACAGTCCTCAGATGCCACCACATAGAATCTACACCACACGCATTATAATGACATAATCAAAAGACATTGTGCCAGCACATTGGTAATAGGGCTCAGGATGTTTCTCAGTCAGCTGTTATACCTTGTCCCCCAAGGTATATAATATTACACTCCCGCTGTCCTGCACGGTCCCCACTGCCCTTCTCACTCCTGCAGAACTTTTCTCTTGCGGGGCTCAGTCTGGAAACGGAGGGGGACAGCTAGCAGGCAAGCAGCCAATTGGAAGGTGGAAACAGGGTGCTGGGCACAGGGCCCAGTGAGTGAGATCCCCTGCACAGTGGAACAGTCAGGGAGGGGATTGTAATTGACATGTATTAGTGGCTCTAGCATGGGGGCTAGCTGTAAGGACACTAGATAGGGAGCGAGAAAAAAAGCCTTGCTTTGTAGCTAGTGTGTCCTACGAAAGTATTCTTATGAAACTTTATCATCAATTTTAGAAGCTTTAGCAGCAAAATTGTTAATACATGTCAATTACAAACTTTATCCTCTTTGAATTCTTCATTTAAATAGCCCATATTTTTTGGGGTGTATAATGTCTCTTTAAGAGAAATTTGATCCTTTTAAATTGGAAAAAGGGAATTTGAATGTAATTGAATGTAAGACACCCAATTTAATGTCAAATACTAGTATTGTGATCAGGCCGATAAAGGGGGGGGGGGGGGATACCAGAGAAGCATTTACAAGCCATGATTGCACAAGCTGTTTGTAAATAATTTCAGTGAGAAACCTAAAATTGTTAAAAAATTTAAAAAAAAAAAATTAATTTGATTGCATTTGGCGGTGAAATGGTGGCATGAAATTTACCAAAATGGGCTTAGATCAATACTTTGGGCTGTCTACTAAAATAAAATAAAATTGTTTTAATAGGTGAATATAAAAAAGGCTCTTTTTCTGTTTAAATGTAGTGATGGAAAAAATTCTAAAAATGCTCTGGTCTTTTGGGGAAGTATTTGTCTGAAATGCCCGGTCCTTAAGGGGTTGAATTGGTGGATGGTGGGCTTCTCTAGGGAATATTAACTAAGAAAGAAAGGAATTTTCTCCTTCCCGATAAACCTGGGGTGGCCTACTATTACCACCTACCTGAAATCCATAAAAATGTAGATACACCCCCAGGGAGACCCATTATTTTGTGTGTAGACTGTCTGACTAGCAATATATCTAGGTATATTGATTGGTTTCTTAAGAAGTATGTGATCAATTTGGAATCATACATTAGGGATATGACCGATCTCCTTGATAAACTTAACAAAATCCCTGCTGGTTATAAAAATAGATTGTGGATAAGATGCAATGTCACCACATTATATTCCAATATTCAACATAAGTTGGGACTAATAGCGGTGAAATCTTTTCTTGATTCAGACATAAATCTACCTGTCACACAACGTGAATTTCTATTGGAGTCTATTCAGTTTATTTTAACGCATAATTATTTTGTTTATTTAGATACATTTTATCTCCAGATCTGTGGAACGGCCATGGAAACGCATTTTTCCCCTAGCTTTGCGAACCTATTTATTGGTCATTTTGAGCAGAGCTTGATGTATTCATCATTGTTTTGGGCAAACATTGTTTTCTATGGACAGTCAAGTCCAAAAAAACTTTCATGATTTAAATAGGGAATGTAATTTTAAACAACTTTCCAATTTACTTTTATCACCACTTTTGCTTTGTTCTCTTGGTATTCTTAGTTGAAAGCTAAACCTAGGAGGTTCATATGCTAATTTCTTAGACCTTGAAGATTGCCTCAAATCTGAATGCATTTTGACCACTAGAGGTCATTAGTTCATGTGTTTCATATAGATAACATTGAGCTCATGCACGTGAAGTTACCCTGGAGTGAGCACTGATTGGCTAAAATGCAAGTCTGGGTAATGGGTAATAAAGGGATTATCTACCTTTTTAAACAACAAAAATTCTGGTGTTGTCAAGGTATATGTAAAGATTAATATATATATATATTTGGCTAATCAGTACCAAATTATTTATTCATTCATAAAACATTAAAACATGCAAAGTTAAAATGCATCCAAGTGAAGACAATAAAACATTTGGTCTACTTAATTTAAACTGCCATTTCAAAGAAAGGCAACTTGCTCAAAAGGAATGGTCATGTTTATTTTGGTATATTATAAATCCTGGATCAAACGTAATGATTCCCCTTCCTGATGAACAGTACATAGGAGAACCAGATTATAAGACAGATAGCACCATGCAGGGATATATATTGACACCATGTCAGAGAAATAGCTGGATTTCTTTTACAACTAAATTATCTTTTCAAACAAAGATAAACATAGTACCTAAGTTACAGGAACCCTTTGGTTGGTAGAGTCAATGATCTGTACTTTGGGGGAGGATATGCTCAAGGGTCTTTTGAAATCCTTCACTAAATCTTTCTAATCTGAAAAGAAACACATGCTAACAGACATATGTGATAACAATGCAATGGCTCACTGAAGCGTTTGAAGCCAAATGAGATGCAGAGACCCATGACTACTGACACTTGAGTGTACGTAATGCAGACATACGTCTTGGGGAGGATAACATACAGCAAAAGCACATGGCTTGCATTATAAGTTAAAAGTTCACTGTTTAAAAAAAAACTGTACTTAGATTTCAGTAAAACATACTTCAGACAAAAAGCACAAAATGTCTTAGCCTCTGTGTTTTTAAGCATATGAATATGAATAACTGTGGACCTAAGAAGCAATGATTAATAACCCTATTATTTTTGTTTCAGATCCTGCATAGACAAGATTCATGCATTCAGAATTTGTTAGAAATGTGAAATATGTTGTGTTCATGTTGGGATGCAGTGCAGTACTGAATATGAAATATGCTGTATTTGTATATAAATGTGGGGAAATGACTTGGTAACATTTTTAATGGATTTTAAGCTAATAAGTTAGCAGTATAAATTCCTTTGATATAATATAATGTTAAAAACATAATGTATTTAGTATCGGGGAAATCAGAAAAATGATATGCTACTACCCCATCTATAATTAATATTGTAATTGATTAATGCAAGTTATGGTCTGATAAATGATCACTTTATAAAAATGTATTAAATTGTTAAAAATATTAGAAATGGTTAAATGAATCTGTTTGTTTGTCTGCTGCCCCCCGATGGCCAATGTCCAGTATTACAGTCAAAAGATTTAATTGTTAACAAAGATGCATTTTCCCTAGCAACCATATATCCCAGTTTGTCCAATCAGAAGGGACAAGGTTCTGAAGGGCCTCCCATATTTCTCACCTATGATTAAACAATATAAGCTGGAATGCAGGATGGGACTGGAGCTGATTTTTACTAAACTGACTGATAACTGGTTGCGTGGGAGACAGTCAAGACTCTAAGAAAATTTTGGCTATACCTTCCTTATCTATTGCAAAGACACTTATTTTTATATGAGGTGGGACAAGTTTTGAAGCTGAATATCTTTTTGGTAAAGTATATATATATATATATATATATATATATATATATATAAATATTGCTAAAGATAAGGGTAAACATTTAAGATAAGCATTCCTTGTTGCGGTAATAAATAAATTTAAAGAGCATATTTATATTTTGCTTACATTCATAGTCCTGTGTATTTAAGCTTGCCTTTTTATATGCAAAACATTTAAAACAAACATCCATTGTTACTGTATGTAGCAGACTTAAAGAAATAAATTGTATTTTAACCTTGTATTCATAGTCTGTGTAGTTTAAACTAACTGTTCACATATAGAATATATATATAATCTCTGGTATTTTAATTAGAGTGTATATTGTCCTATAGTTTTAACTTAGCACTGTCAAAATTGTATTGCTGAATGTTAGTAGCTGCTATCTTAAGTCTCATTGTGCTGTTTTAAATGCAATTTTGATTTGGAAGGCTATTGTGAATAAGGCTAGTTTTAAAGGTAAACTTTTATGAACTTTGCATAGCATATTTTAATAGTCTTAAACGTGTATAGTATTGACTCATACTCTGGTTCCTACAAATATATTTCAATGTGTTAATAGATATCAACTAATAAAAATAATTCAGGAATTTATATTCATTTTATGGTTTCTAGTATATGCATATTTTATTGGGGTTCAGATTAAAGGATAATTATTAAATATATTGTGTTATAACCCTGCCATATACTGACAGTGTTGACTGTCCCTTTAAGAGTTATTTAAAAAAAAAGTAGACTCCAATCGTTATATCATTAGATATAGCAAACATCATCCGAAATGATTGGAAAATATTCTGTTCAGCCAATTTCGCAGGATGAGACGTAATTGTTTGAATGTAGCTGATTTTCTAGATGAGTCGAAAATGTTGGAGAAAAGATTCCTAGAAAAAATATGATCCTACTTGTATTAATGATAGTATAAATAGAGCACTAGCATTAAATAGGGAATCTTTTTTTGATAGACAATCAAAGAATACAAAAGGAGATAGTAAGTTTGAGAAAACATCTAAGTTCATTACAAAATTCAATAGCAACTATAGAAATATTATAAAAATCAGGATTAAACATTGGTCCATCTTATCCCTATTGAAAGATTTAATTGGAGAGAGACCTGTTTGTGTCTTTTAAAGGGCACCTACCCTTAAAAATGCCCTAGCACCGAGTAAGGTTGTGTCTACTAAAATTAAAAAGTGTAGAAATAATAATAATAATCTGAACACTTTTCCAGGAACCTCTAATGGTGTATATAAGTGCAGTAAAGCTAGATGTGTGACTTGTATATTTCTAGATAACAAATGCACTGTTTTTAAATCCAATACCACTCAAGAGACCTTTCTGATTAAATCATGTATGAGCAGGGCCGTCTTTAATATTGACTGGACCAAAATTTTCTTGGGTCCCCTCCGCCCATGCAATTTTGCTCTCCACTCCAACATCCCAAAAAACAACTAACTCAATTTATTTTATTTTATTTTTTTTAAATCATCCACTGTTGGGCTAATCATTTTAAAAAAATATATGAAATAAATTGCAATATGGGGACCTAAGCAGTACTAATAAGTACATAAATATATAAATTCCTCCACTGTGGATTAATTTAAAATATTTACTAATGAATGAATGAATTAATTAATTAATTGTTGGTTTTTAATTTATTTATAAATTTTTTTAAAGTACATAAATATTTAATGCAATGCACGGCAATAGCATTGCATAGTAAAAATCAGTGTCGGACCTAATGTCTACAGGGCCCCTATGCAAGAATTTATTTTGCGCCCCCTAAAAGCATCTCACCAGTTTTGGGATATTCACTACATATTTATTGTTTAGACAGCCACTGTACAGCAAAATTACCACTTTCATGAATACCAAGAGAATGCCTAACATAACAAACTCTCCTAACCCATATACACACACACTCTCCAGAGCATACACATATACACGTACACACACACACACTCCAGAGCATACACATACACATGTACACACAAACAAACACTCTTCAGAGCATACACATGTATATACAAACACACACTCTCCAGAGCATACACATGTACACACAAACACACACTCTCCAGAGCATGCACATGTACACACAAACACACACTCTCCATAGCATACACATGTACACACAAACACGCACTACAGAGCACACACAAATTTATGTAAACACTCTATATAATCCAACATTAAAAATACAATGTATGTGTGCCTCAAGACGGAAGAGAGCAGTGTCTGCAGCTACACAGATATTCATATCCTCACGTGCCTGCCGCTCCAGCTTTCTGCTGCATGCGCCTACAGTCAGCCCTACCCTGAACAATCACCAGAGCAGTTACCTGGTAACAGTGGTAACCTCAGCAGGAACTTTTCTTATGCAGTAGGATTGACTGGATGCCGAGTTAGGGCTTAGCATTCAGTGCTGCACAGTGTACACCTAAAACAGCACATGACACTAGCTTGGCATGTCACATGACACTGGCACGGTCTGGCACAGTTTCTCACAAATAAATATAAGCAGGACTTGGGCCCCACAACAAAGACTGGGCCCTGGGCAGCTGCCTTTTTTGCCCTCTGTTAAAGACGGCCCTGCATATGAGATGTGATGGTTGTTATGTGTTATATTTAGAGGACTGCATTTGTGGCCTCCAATATTGTGGCCGTACTAGTAGATCTCTGAGAACACGGTGGGGTGAACATTTTTAGTAATATTAAACATAAATTTATCAAACATAGTATATCCTATCATAGTTCCTGTAAACATCTAGGTAAAAAAGTGCATTTATAAATAAGAGTTATAGAATTTATTTCTCCCTCTAATCAATATAACCATTTCACCAGATTAAGACCAAGGGAGACCTTCTGGATTTGGAGATTGAGAACTCTAAATCCAGATGACCTAAATGAAATCTAGATCTGGCAGCTTTTAATTAGTTTTATATTTGTATTTTTCCCTATTTTATTCAGTCTTGTGGATTTATTGATTTAAAGGGACACTGAACCAAAAATTTTTCTTTCGTGATTCAGATAGAGCATGAAATTTTAAGCAACTTTCTAATTTACTCCTATTAGCAAATTTTCTTCATTCTCTTGGTATTTTTATTTGAAAAGCAAGAATGCAAGTTTAGATGCCAGCCCATTTTTGGTGAACAACCTGGGTTGTTCTTGCTGATTGGTGGATAAATTCACCCACCAATAAACAAGTGCTGTCCAGGGTTCTAACCCAAAAATTGTCTGGCTCCTTAGCTTAGATGCCTTCATTTTCAAATAAAGATAGCAAGAGAACAAAGAAAAATTGATAATAAAGGTAAATTAGAAAGTTGCTTGAAATTGCATTCTCTATCTAAATCCCGAAAGAAAAAATGTGGGTTCAGTGCCCCTTTAATGCTTTTTATTGTTATTATATACATTTTGTTTTTTATATCTATTGATGTCATATATTACTGTACTGATTTATGTATATCTTATAATTTGTTTATCTTATATTTTGTATATGCATTGGTTATATTTGTATCCATATAGTGTGGAGTTTATGATACTTTATTCGTTACATTGTAATATTGTATATTTACATTTATTGAATTGTTTTATATAAGATGGTGATCTCATTGCTGTGCTGCTGCTATCCTCCTTTTTGAATATTGACTAGACCCAATTATGTAATCTCACTGTGTTCTTACCAGTTAGTGGATTATGTTTCCAGATTCTGCTATGGTGCGTTTACCCTTAAGCAATATGAGCATGTGGGATTGCGCAGAAGCCCAGCGTGATTACGTACCATTATGATTACTAGCCTTGATGTCAAATGACATTTGCGTCATCACTTGACTTGGTGTCAGGGTGCCAGGAATCAGACTGAGACGAGAAGTGCAAAAATAATCACACCTTTATTAATAGCAAAAAATAATAAAAAGTCCACAAGTCAAATAACAAGCCAGGAGTCAAAACCAGAGCTGGTAGTCAGACGAGCCGAGTCAGGAGCCAAAGCGAATAGTCAGACGAGCCGGAATCAGGAACAAGGAAAACAGCAGAGTCAGGAACAAGCCAGGGATCAGAAACCAGGAAGGACGTCAGGCAGCCAGGTAATACACAGGAACTCTCACAAACAGGTCTCAGACAACGCAAAGGCAAAGCATACTGAACAGAGGCCCTTTAAATAATAAGGGATGACATCACATTTCTGAGACTGCATCCTGTCTCACATGGATGTTGCATACCAGTCTGGCCATAAAAGGAAGTGCAGGAAATGAGCAGCATCCCCCACAATGCACCATAGTCAGGAAGAGAGGTGAGTAACATGGCTGCCAGCAGCACATGGCAAACACAACAGGGAAAAAACCCTGAAAGTACCCTCTCCTCAACGACCCCTCCCCCGTGGGAGGACAAAAGGCTTATTGGGGAAACGGGCATGGAAGGCAAGGAGGAGGGCAGGAGCATGAACATCAGAGGAGGGAACCCAAGAACGCTCCTCCGGACCATAGCCCCTCCAGTGAACCAAATACTGTACACGGCCCCTGGACATACAAGAGTCAATAATGCTGCTGACCTCATACTCCTCATGGTTGTCAACAAAGATAGGATGGGGACGAGGCAACACAGTGGTAAACTGATTACAAACCAATGGTTTCAAGAGGGAGACATGAAAAACATTGGAGATGCGCATAGCAGGAGGAAGGTCAAGAGCGTAGGCCACAGGATTAACCCGTCGGAGTATTCAAAAAGGACCAACATAATGGGGAGCCAATTTATTGGAAGGCACACAAAGGTTCAAGTTGTGGGAGGACAGCCAAACTCTCTCACCAACCTGGTAGGAAGGTGCGGGCAGACGCCTACGATCAGCCTGGAACTTTTGGCACTGCATAGAACGATGAAGGCAATCCTGAATCTGCACCCAAATGGAACGGAGTTGCCAGAGATGTTCCTCCAAAGCCGGAATACCCTGAGACATGAATGAATCGGGCAACAAGGATGGTTGAAACCCATAATTCGCCATGAACGGGGATAATTTGGAGGAAGCATTAATAGCACTATTACGAGCAAACTCTGCCCAAGGTAACACATCAGACCAATTATTCTGGTGATCTGAGACATAGCAACGGAGGAACTGTTCCAGAGCTTGATTAGACCGTTCCACAGCCCCATTGGATTGAGGGTGATATGCCGAGGAGAAGGAAAGCTGGATCCCCATTTGAGCACAAAAGGAATGCCAAAATCTGGAGACAAACTGGCTTCCCCGGTCTGACACTATCTCCTTGGGTAACCCATGTAAACGGAAGACCTCCCGGGCAAAAATTGAAGCAAGCTCCTGAGCGGTAGGCAGCTTCTTCAAGGGAATGCAATGTGACATTTTAGAAAAACGGTCAACCACCATAAGGATAACAGTATTGCCATTGGAAACAGGGAGCTCGACAATGAAGTCCATGGAAAGATGTGTCCAAGGACGCTCACCATTAGCAATAGGTTGAAGAAGACCCACAGGAAGACGTCGAGGAGTCTTATTCTGTGCAAAAACTGAGCAGGAGGAACCGTGAGGCGTAGGAAGTTGAGACAAGAGGGCACCTACTCCAGTTTCAGATGCATCGACCTCAAGAATGAAAGGCAGGACAGGGTTAGGATGAGCCAGAACTGGAGCGGCAGCAAAGGCAGTCTTAAGACTAACAAAGGCCTTAATGGCAGTAGGTGACCAATGGAGTGGATCATTCTCTTTAAGGGTCATGTCTGTGCTCAGTTTGACCAAGGAAGAAAAGTTTTTAATAAACTTTCTATGGTAATTGGCGAACCCCAAAAAACGTTGAATAGACCGAAGACCAACTGGGCGGGCTGAAGGGGCCTGTCCTGAAGGGGCCTGCCATCAATGGCCTCAATAGCAAGCGGAACGGACCAAGGCAAAACAGGAATGGAGTGCTTTGATACAAAAGCACTGTCAATGAAATAGCCTGCAGCACCAGAGTCAACAAGAGCCTGAGTGACTATGGAGGAGTCCACCCAGGAAAGGACAACCATGACCAAAGGTTTCTCCTTAAGCGGTTCCGGGGACGAGGATAAACCACCCAAGGTCTGCCCCCGACAGGACCTTAGGTGTGAGCGTTTCCCGGCCGTGTAGGACAAGACTTCAACAGGTGGCCCTGTAACCCACAATAGAGGCAGAGCCCCTCCCTCCTCCTAAAGGCCCTCTCTGCCGTGGAGAGACGCATGAATCCCAACTGCATCGGCTCAGCAGTACCTGGTGACTCGGGACCAGGAGGCATGGGAGGAGAGGGAGGCATGGGTGAGAATGAACACGTAGGAGACAACTTAACAGGAGGCTTCTGCAAGTTCTCCTTGAAAAGACACCAATGACACCAATGCTTTGAGATCCTCTGGTAAATCTCTGGCAGCAACTTTGTCTTTAATCGCATCAGAGAGCCCATGAAAGAAGGCGGCAACAAGGGCTTCATTGTTCCAACCTACCTATGCGTCAAGCGTACGTAACTCAATAGCATACTGAGCAACAGATCTTGTACCTTGCTGAATGGACATGAGTCATTTAGCAGCAGAGGAGGAGCGAACCGGAACATCAAATACCCTTTGAAAGGAGGCCACAAATTCAGGGTAATTTGAAATCACAGGTTTATTGGTCTCCCACAAGGGATTAGCCCAGGCAAGAGCTGTGTCAGAGAGTAACGAGATGAGATATCCCACCTTAGCTCTGTCAGAGGGAAACGCCTGAGGTAACATCTCAAATGCCCACCTGGTTAAAAAACCCTCTGCACTGAATAGGATTGCCTCCATATCGCTGAGGTAGAGGTGCAGAACCGGACATGCTCCTGGTAGGCATAGGTGCAGCAGTGGAAACAGGAGCCATAACTTGCGGGACACTTTGGTCCAAATGTGCAGTGTGAGTCAGCAGGGTTTCAGGGCTAGTGCAAATTGATCCAAGTGGTGATCCTGTACATCCATCCTGGAAATGATGGCAGGTCAAGGTGGATAATTAGCAGCATCAGGATTCATGGCCTTTGCGTAATGTTAGGGTTCCAGGAATCGGACTGAGACGAGAAGTGCAAAAATAATCACACCTTTATTAATAGCAAAAAATAATAAAAAGTCCACAAGTCAAATAACAAGCCAGGAGTCAAAACCAGAGCTGGTAGTCAGACGAGCCGAGTCAGGAGCCAAAGCGAATAGTCAGACGAGCCGGAATCAGGAACAAGGAGAACAGCAGAGTCAGGAACAAGCCAGGGATCAGGAACCAGGAAGGACGTCAGGCAGCCAGGTAATACACAGGAACTCTCACAAACAGGTCTGAGACAACGCAAAGGCAAAGCATATTGAACAGAGGCCCTTTAAATAAAAGTGATTACATCACAATTCTGAAACTGCATCCTGTCTCACATGGATGATGCACACCAGTCTGGCCATAAAAGGAAGTGCAGGAAATGAGCAGAACCCCCCACAATGCACCATAGTCAGGAAGAGAGGTTAGTAAAATGTCTGCCAGCAGCACATGGCAAACACAACAGGGAAAAACCCTGACACTTGGTAACCAATGGCAATATACTGGTCATGTGTAGTACACACATTATCCGATTGGATTCTTCAATTTTCATTCGTTTGGTGCCTTTTATACGTCATTGCACTTTCAATATAATGTTGACATAGAGTTCAAGAGGAGAATGTTAACAACGGAATGGGAGGTATGTGATCTTATTATGTGCACCACATGCAAGCCATCATTTTAATTGTTTAATTAAAATTGTATGATTTGTGTATTATATATATTAGTCCGGTTAGTCTCTATCACTATATGTTGTTTAAAGAAGAAACGCGTCCAGCTTGTTTTTATCTGTATTTTAAACTTGGAATAAACTCTCCCTTGCTGTCTATGCTTGTGCTGACTGGGGAGCTTCTAATACCTCTGTCCATCTTATTATGCACTTTGTTATAAGTGCTAATATATTGTGAGTATCCTACTTGTGGGTAATTCCTATGGGATCTGAGTTTTGAGATATTACGCCATTGGAGCGCCTTTTTTGTTCCTTTCATCCTAATGAAATAATTTGTTGCTACAGCCATTGAAAGGGCCCTGACTGCTCTACCGCCCTCAAAACTAAATAGGTCAGCTCATAGTTTTCCTTCCTCTAGTAATATTTGTACTGACCTACATAATACAGAAGTTTCTTCTAATGATGAGGATTCCTCTGATTCTGAGGCTCCCTCATCAGACACAGAACCTGATAATTCCTCCTTTTTATTTAGAATTGAGCATATTTGTTCTCTTTTGAAGGAAGTCTGAGTCACTTTAGGGATTGAAGAAGCTAAACCTTCTGATGATAAACCCTGTTGTAATTTTCCCTGTACCTGATGCTGTCTCTGATATGATTTCTAAAGAATGGTCTAAGCCTGGTGCCTCTTTTAATCCTTCTTCAAGGTTTAAAAAATGATATCTTCTTCCTAATGCCAATTTAGAACTATGGGAAAAGTTGATGGGGCCATTGCACTCTAGCTAAATGTACTACTATTCCTTTGGAAGACTTCTTTTAAAGACTCTTTAGATAGAATATTTGAATATTATCTAAGAAGAGCATATTTACATACTGGCTATATTTTTTAGACCAGCCATATCTATTGTGGACGTAGCAGCTGCCTCTACTTTCTGGTTATCCAGTTTTGCTCAGCAGTTATCTTCTGACCCTGAATGTTCCAACATCCTGAATTTACTTCATCATGCAAATAATTTAATTTGTGATGCAGTATTTGATTACTTTGTCTTTGTTTTCAAGGAAATAATTTATTTGGATCTTAACAGGATTCTATTATTTCTACTATTACTAGAGGTAAAGGAGTGTTCCTTCCTCAAGACAAAAATTCTAAGAACAGAGAACAGAAAACCTCCCCCTTTCCAAAGACCCCTGGGTCAGCCTGGATACCTTCTTCAAATTGGAATAAGTCCAAACAATATAAGAAAACTAATGCAGCCCCTAAGACCTCATGAAGGTGCAGCCCCCACTCCAGTACTTCTGGTAGTTGGCAGATTAAAACTTTTTCAAGAATTTTGATTTGAATCTGTCCACAATCCATGGAAACTGAACATCATTTCTCAGGGATATCGAATTGGATTCAGAGTCAGACCTCCTATGGGAAGATTTTTTTCTCACACATATTCCAAGGAAATGTGTTTCAGACCTGTAACTTATGTGAGTGATTGTCCCAGTTCCCTTAAAGGAACAAGGGATGGGGTTTTATACCAGTTTCTTCATTGTACCGAAAAAAGGAAATTTGCTTCAGACCGATTTTGGATCTGAAAAACAAATTTGTAAGAATTCCAACTTTCAAGATGGAAACTATAAGGACTATTCTGCCCTTTGTTCAGCAAGGTCACTTTATGTCCACAATAGACTTACAGGATGCTTACCTTCATATCCCAAACCACCCAGAACATTATCAATTTCTGAGGTTCTCTTCTCTGGAAAAGCATTGCCAATGTGTTGCTCTCCCTTTTGGCCTAGCAACATTTACAATAATTTTTACAAAGGTTCTCAGTGCCCTTTTATCTGTAATCAAAGATTTGGATGATATCTTGGTACTAGCTCAATCTTTTCATTTAGCAGAATCTCACACAAACCAACGGTTGTCGTTTCTTCGAGACATGAGTGGAGGATCAATTTACTAAAAAGTTTCTTGATTCCTCAGACAAAGGTCACCTTTTTAGGTTTCCAAATAGATTCAGTGTCAATGACTCTTTCCCTGACAGAAAAGAGACAAATACAATTGGTTTCAGCTTGTCTAAACCTTCAGGGGCCGATTTATCAAGCTCCATATGGCTTGCCGGAAAGACCGCTGCTCCATAACTTGTCTGCCTGCTCTGAGGCCGCGGACAGAATTCAACTGGTTCGAATATGATCGGGTTGTTTGACACCCCTGCTAGCAGTCGATTGGCCGCAAATCTGCAGGGGGTAGCATTGCCCCAGCACTTCACAAGAACTGCTGGTGCAATGATAAATGCCGACAGCGTATGCTGTCGGCATTTATCGATGTGCAGCGGACATGATACGCTACATTGTATCATGTCCGCTTGCACATTAATAAATATATCCCTCAGTCTCTATCATTCCCTTCAGTGGCTATCTGTATGGAAGTACTAGGCCTCATGATTGCAGCATCGGATACAATCTCTTTTGCTCGTTATCATATGAGGCCTCTTCAACTTTGCATGCTGCGCCAGTAGTGCAAGGACTAAACTCAAATATCACAACTGATATTCTTAGATCCCAATACACAACTTTCTCTTATTTGGTGGTTAAACCACAACTCTATTCTTCAGTGGGCTTCCTTTGCTCATCCTACCTAGTCTGTGATCACCACATATGCAAGTCTTACAGGTTGGGGAGCCGTCTGGGCGTCTCTGACAGCACAAGGAGTTTGGAATCCTCGGGAGGCGAGATTAACAATAAATATCTTGGAACTCCGTGCTCTTTTCAGAGCTCTTCAGGGTTGGCCTCTGTTGAAGAACAAGTAGGCTGACCATATTGCCACTTTAAGAAGGGACACATATGAAAAATACATATGTCAGGGCTCTTATACAAAACATTTCTTTAACAGCCCTGAAAACAGCCCTGACATATGTATTTTTTATATGTGTCCCTTTTTAAAGCGGCAATATGGTCACCCCATGAACAAGGCTTCTCTCCATTTTCAGACAGACAATATCACAGCATATATCAATCATCAAGGGGGAACTCAAAAGTTCCTTAGCCATGATAGAAGTATCTCAAATACTTTCTTGTGCGGAAACCAATTCCTGCCTCATCACTGCTATTCACATCCCAGGTGTAGACAACTGGGAGGCAGATTATCTCCGTCATCAGTCCCTACATCCAGGGGAGTGGTTTCTCCACCCAGATGTGTTCTATCAGATTGTTCGAATATGGGGTCTTCCGTAAATAGGTCTGATGGACTCTCGTTTGCACACAAAACTTCCCAGGTACCTTGCGAGGTCCATGGATCCTCAGGCAGAGGTGTTGGATGCCCTAGCAGTGCCTTTGTCTTACCAGCCTGTTTACATATTCCCAACTTTGGTCCTGCTTCCAAGAGTGATTTCCAAAGTCCAAATTAAACAGTCCTCTGTAATTCTGATAGCGCATGCGTGGCCTCACAGGATTTGGCATGCGGATCTAGTTCCTCTAAGACCAGACCTTCTGTCTCAAGGTCCCTTCTTCCATCCAGATCTATTGTCTCTGAACTTAATGGCATGGAAATTGAACGCTTAGTTCTAAGTCACAGAGGATTCTCTGATTAACACCATGATTCAGGCACACAAAGCTTTTTATAGAAAGATCCATCACAAAGTTTGGAAAACCTATATTTCATGGTGTTCTATTCATGATTTCTTCTGGCAATCTTTTAGAATTCCTAGGATTCTTCAGTTTCTTCAGGATGGTTTGGATAAAGGTTTGTCTGTGAGGACTTTGAATGACAAATCTCTGTTCTTTCTGTAATGTTCCACAGAAAATTTGCTTATCTACCAGATATTCATTGTTTTGTAAGTGTTGTTTCTTTTGGCTATCTTTTCTGCTAGAAGAGTTTCTGAATTGTCTGCTCTCTCTTGTGAGTCTCCTTATAAGATTTTCCATCAAGATAAAGTTGTTTTGCAGAC
Source organism: Bombina bombina (assembly GCF_027579735.1). NCBI lineage: Eukaryota > Metazoa > Chordata > Amphibia > Anura > Bombinatoridae > Bombina > Bombina bombina. The sequence goes on along the minus strand of NC_069501.1, from coordinate 853,510,053 downwards.
TTCTTTCAAATTTTTACCTAAGATTGTTAACTCTCAGAACATTAATAGGGAAATGCTCATTCCCTCCTTGTGTTCTAATCCTAAAAAGGCTACTGAAAGAACCTTGCATTCTTTGGATGTTGTTAGGACATTGAAATATTATGTAGATGCTACTAAAGATTTCAGACAGACTTTTAGTCTGTTTGTTCTTTTTTTTCTGGTCCTAAAAAAATCCAGAAGGCCTCTGCTATTTCTTTAGCCTTTTGGTTGAAACTATTGATTCACAAAGCTTATTTGGAGGCGGGTCAGTCTCCACCTCAGAGAATTACAGCTCATTTTACTAGATCGGTTGCCTTTCAATAATGAGGCTTCAGTTGATCAAATTTGCAAAGCGGCCACTTAGTCTTCTCTGCATACCTTTATTAAATTTTACCATTTTAATGTTAATTGCCTCGCCAGAAGCAGCTTTTCGTAGAAAGGTTCTTCAGGCAGTTGTCTCAGTTTAATAATGGTGCCTATATTTTGAGTTTGTCATAAAAGACACTATTTTGAGTTTTTGGATTTAATTTCTCAGCAAAAAAAAATCTGTTTTTATTTTATCTCTCCCTTTAATTTTACTCGTGGACTTCCAGAACTTGGGTATTATATCCCATACGTAACAGCTCGTGAACTCTCGCCACCTATATGAAAAAAACATAATTTATGTAAGACCTTACCTGATAAATTCATTTATTTGTTGGAGGCGAGTGTCCACAAGGTCCCACCCATTTGGGGTTGTTTTTTTGTTTTAAGCACATCTTTGTTCCTGCTCCTCATTTTTGGCTTTTACTACTTAAACACCTCACCACTTGGCTATACATTAAATTGAGGTATGTGTGAGGTGCGCTGGGTATTTATAGGCTTTTGCAGTTTGGGAAACGTTGCCTTTTTCTGGTAGGAATGTATATCCCATATGTAACAGCTTGTGGACTCTCGCCACTATGAAATAAATTGATTTATTAGGTAAGTTCTTACATAAATTATGTTTTTTTTTTAAAGTCCTATATCCCTGTATTCAGTCCCTGACATGCCCCCCCCCCCCTATTTATTTATTTTTTGAGTTATTTATTTTATGAGACGTCACTTATCTATTACACTGCTCGTTATTTCTTCTTTTTTTTTCTTTTTCGTAGTAAATGGGGAAAGTTAGACCAAGCATCCCTGAAGTTAACCTCTAGCTATGTACAAAGGCCTCCTAGACGGACAAAATGAAGAATTAAAGTAATGGTGTGATGTACAAAGCACCTAAGTGGTTTCTAGCTCAAAGGTATATTTATTACAATAAAAATTGGAAATTAAAATCACAATCGATGAAGAAACACAATAAAATACAATAAAATTACAAAATCATCATGGATCCATTATACCTATGTGTTCTAATAAAAAAGGCTTGACATATAGCAGGTGTAGACCTACAAATGATCGGACTCTTGACTTGGGAGAGTCGGAAAAACTGTGCATATCTTATCAATCAGTAAAGAAAGGGATTACACGTGTATATAACAATAGTGACAGTAACAAAGACCAGCAGTAGTGTCCAAAAGAATGGTGATATAATTAGTGTCCAAAGTGAAGTGTCAACATTTCCAACTCTGTGTAGAAAAAATCCTGTGTAGAACAAATTATGTGCAAAACTGTAGAAAAAAAGCAGATAAATTATAAACGTTCCAGTATATATTCGCAGTGAAGTGAAAAATAAAAAAATAAATAAATAATGAGAAAATGTTAAAAAAATTTTGAAAAAATGTGTGAAGTGATGAAGGGAAAAATTCTGAGTGTTAATTTGATGGAAGTAGTCCTCAAATAAAATCCTAGATGCTCCTTATATCTTCCTATATGATTCTGAGTATCCCTATAAAAATTAGAGACAATAGTGTAGATTGTACAAATATAATGTATAATAGTGAAATTGTGCTTACCAGCTGTGTCGATGCGTTTCGGCCTATAAAAGGCCTTTTTCAAGATAAGACATAAAGCAATACAATTTTGGGTGTTTACTATCCCTTTAAAAAACAACCTAACATTACATTAAAAAAATCTACCATTATAAAAAAAGAAACAAATGACCAAAAATGTGAAAAAACACAGTTATGCCTATTCTAAAACTAATGTATTGTAATAAAGGTTTTTTGTAGAGCATTGCCCTACAATGATTAAGCTCTTTTCCCCAAAAATATACTATGCCCATCCCGAAAAAAACTATCTAAAAATGCCTACTCTAAAAATTGCCCTGAAAAGAGCATTTGGTTGGGCATTGCCCTTAGAAGAGCATTTGGTAGGGCAGTGCCCTAAAGCTCTTTTGCTGCCCAAAAAGAAAAAAGGGCTATTGCTATAGTTTATTTTAGTGTTAGTATTGTTTTTTTGTTTTTTGGGGGGGTGTTTTTTTTAGGTGGGGCATTAGTTTTAGAATAGCCATAACTGTGTGTTTTTTCACATTTTTGGTCATTTGTTTCAACAGTGCTAGTTACACAACTGAGTTTTGCGACTAGCACTGTTGATTGGATCAGTGGCGTTTTCCGCTCAGGACCAACAGTGCTCTGCAGTACAAATTAGTTTAGAGTCAATAGTCTTGAAATTACAAGCTCTAATGAACAAGAACATTTCACAAGCGCTAATGAACAAGAGCATATCATTTTTTGACTATTAAGGTCCTTCAAATATACACAAACTATAAGAAACAGGTGTTTCACAGGCATTTCAAGGGAACTTTTGCAGGAGTTTCACAGAGCTTCACTGAAGCATAAAAATTTGCAGTAAGTGAAAAAGTAAAGTATTATGCATGTCTAATGTCTCTGAACACAGGTTTTCCCACTTAACCATTAATATTAATTTATGTTGTGTGTGCAATGAACAATGGCATAACATTTTGATTAATCTTTTTAAAGAAATAAAAAAATGAACATTCTGATATGTCACTTTTTTACCTCCCTTATATAGGGTAAATTATAATGTAGTATGCAAATCAGTAATAAGATATATAATTCAGTATTATTATATTCAGTGAATAATAACCAGGCTATCAGGAACAAGAAGTGCTTCAAGGCTGTAGCAATCTGGTTATGTAAACTCAGTTCAGAATATGGAAAGCAAAGTAGTTGGAACAAGAGGCACTGCAAGTCTAGAGCAGTCTGGTTACACATACTAATTCCAGTATAAGAAAAATAAGATAGTTGAGTCAGGAAGTACTGTAAGGATGGAGTGGTCTGGTTTACGCAAGCTCAGTACAAAATATGGCAATCAAGTTATCTGCAATAAGAGGTACTGCAAGGCTAAAAGCAAAGTTCAGCATGAAAAGCAGGATAATATACAGGAATTAAAGTAGGAGAGATACTGAGTTAGACCCAGATGGTAGATACATAATTATACAAATTGAGGTGGAGGGTATGCCCCTGTCACTATGTAATATCTATGGTCCTAATAAACTAGAGAAATCGTTCTGGGACAAGTTACAGGTCAAACTCCTCCCACTCCATTCAAAAAATGTAATAATTGCTGGTGATTTCAATTTAGTACCATACCCTATACTGGATAGGCTAAAACCTGCCCTGAATAGAAACAATAAACAAGAAGCTAAAGTTATTAAATCATTTTGTAAAACATTGCGTATTAACGATGTGTGGCGTGCACAGAAACCAGATTTGAAGAGATTTACGTGCGAGTCGGCAGCACACCAAACAATGTCTCAAATTGAATTTTTTTTAATAGCGGAAAAAATGTTAGGCTTTGAATTACATGCTGATATTAAGGAGATTATCATAACAGATTATGCCATCCTTACGCTTAATATTAAAATTAGGAGTAATCAGGCAACAGCTAATAGGTTCTTCTTTCCAAGATACCTTACTTCCAATGTACAGTTTAAGACGTGGTTGAAGTTGAAGTGGAGGGAGTTTTATCAGTTCAACTTTGCACCAGAAATCAAAACTGAAACGCTATGGGATACTTTTAAAGTTGTCATAAGAGGGGAAATTAAAGCGTATCTAATTACCCAGAAGCGTAAAATGGTAGCCTGAGATACGCTATTAACTAATCAATTACGAAACGCATATAATACCTATATTAGTGATCCTGTCAATAGAACGTGGGTAAGGTATCTTGAAAAGAAAAGGGAAAGAGAAGTATTCCTTTCGCAAAAAATGGCGAATGAAGAACTTAGGACTAGATTTTTTTTTCTATAGACACGGAGGGAAAGCGGGTAAATTCCTAGCAAACCTAATTAAAGCAAAAAAAAAGAAATCTGTGATAGCTTCACTTAAAACACCGTTGGGTAGAGTTACTAATATTAAAGAAATTAATGATTATATAGTGCAGTACTTTCAGAAGGTATATGCAGACTCTCCAATAGATAGTCATGCTAAACAGAATTTCTGGAAAAATATACAGATACCAAGATTAGACAAAAATAAATTAGATGAACTGAATACACCTATTACATATGTGGAATTCATTACAGCTAATAAAAGAATGGCGGCTAATAAAGCTGCTGGTCCAGATCAGATACCGGTTGAATTATATAAAAGCTTAGCAGAAGAAATTGCACCTATATTGGTAAAACTGTTTAATAACTATTATTTAGAGGGTATTCCCTGTTCGAAATATTTCACGGCATCGTTAATATCTCTGATTCTTAAAAAAGGCAAAGATAAGATAGAGGTCAGCTCCTATAGACCAATATCACTACTAAACAGTGACTTTAAGGTGCTTATGAGTATTATAGTTGCCAGAGTTAAAACAATTGTTGGCCATTTGATTAATAAAGACCAAGTCGGTTTTATGCCGGGTAGAAACTCTTCTTGTAACTTAAGAAAAATCCAACTAATATTAAATAGTTTTCAAGTACAGGCGGAAAAAAAATGGGCCCACAGGGATAGATGCAGCAATAGTTTCACTGGACGCAGAAAAGGCCTTCGACTCCATTACCTGGGACCACTTGTTCACAGTGCTCTCCAGGTTTGGAGTCGAGGGAGCCTTCATTAATTTTATACATGCAATGCATAATCACCCAAATGCCGCTATTATTATAAACAGCAGAACGTCAGCTAACTTCCAATTATTTAAGGGATCCTGGCAGGGTTGCCCTCTATCTCCTTACTTTTTCAATTTGGCGTTGGAACCTCTGGCCATGTATCTAAGAAAAAAGATTGAAGGGATCAAAATAGGCACTAGGAAGGTTACTACACTCTTATATGCGGATGACCTTTTGGTTCTAATGTCAAATACTGAAAGAAATATTCCTGTCTTGATACAAATATTACAGGAGTACAGTGCTTTTTCTGGCTATAAAATCAACTCATATAAAACAGAATTTTTTTGGTTAAGAAAACATAAAAGTTCATACCTACAGTCTCAGTTTAAAGAAGCAAATGAGACGTTCTCGTACCTAGGTATTAAGCTATAGAAAGATAGTAACGAATGGTGCACACTTAACTATCCGCCAATCTTTGCCAAAATAAAACAGGACTTGGAGAACTGGACTAAATTTCAATTAACTTTGTCAGGCAAAGTGAACTTAATAAAGATGGTGATTTTTCCTAAATTATTATACTTAATGCAAAATCTCCCAATTATGCTTAAAAGAAAAGAGATTTAAAATATTCAAACATGTATGTACTGGAATTTTTGTGGGGTGGGAAACGTAAAGCCATCACTTTAAAAACATTGTCCCTCTTTAGGACTAATGGAGGCTTAGCTTTCCCAGACATCGAACTATACAACTTGGTGTGTACTGTGAAGATAGCATTAGACTGGATAACTGGAGCTGATTATTACGCAGCCTTGCTCATTGAAAGCGCTTTTACATTGCCCTTTTGAAAAATGGCCCTGCAAAATTAAACAATGGCCAGTTATTAGCAACGTGATCTTTGCCTGGCAAAAACTGCTTAAAATGATCCATATTGATTATAGATTCTCCAAGTTCCTGCCCATTATGGGTAACCCCAATTTTCCACCGGCCATAAAATCAAAGATTTTTAGAGAATGGGCTCTAAAGGGATTAATGTATATATCTCAAGTTAGAGATCTTAGGACAGGGAGATGCAAATCATTTATGGAGGTAAAATAGGAATTTGGGATAGTAAACAGAGAATTATTCGCCTTTCTACAGGCGCGATATTATATGCAGACAAAGCCAGTACTCAACCTCTTTAGAGCAGGCAAATACTCAATATCACTATTATATAAAACAATTATGAATTTCTTAGGGCAAGCAAAGGTCCAAAAATTGCACAGATATGGCAGGTTACAACAGAGGTTATACAGAGGAGCTTTAGATTATCAGACTCTGCAATTCTCTCCACTTCGTGGAGAGAATCTCATACTAAACTCATAAATAGGGCCTATGTTACCCCGAAAGTTAAAGCTCGCTGTGATAAAACAGGAGCTTTTTGCCATAAGTATAAGGCAGCAGAAGTAGACGTTTTTCATTGTTTTTGGGGGTGCATTAAAATAATGAAATTCTGGTATAAAATTAATCAATGGCTAAATAAGATTAACCAAAACTATATACAAATAACAGCCAATCATGTATTTTTCTTACTAGATGGACAAAAGGAACATCAATGTCCAAACCCTCGTCAATTTAATTCTACAATTATGGTAGGCAGATTGCTGATTCTAAAATATTGGAAATCAAACAAAGCACCAAATTTGACAGAATTCTTAGTGAAGCTTAAAAATCAGGTAATCAAATGGACACCTCAATAAGTTCAGAAATTCAAATCCAACATTTTATTCATAAATGGAAGAATGTTATATTAAGTTACCCCAAGGAGACCCAATCACAGATTATTGCACCCTTTCGGGGTACTACGAACCTTGAGCTTGATATAGCGCATAACGTTTTCTAGGGACTGTGGGGCGGGGGGAGTTGAGGAGGAGACGGAAGATTTTCATTTTGCTTACCTTTTTTTCTTTCCTATATATATATATATATAGATATATATATAGATATATATATATAAGAGCTAGGAAAGGGAGGGCACTCTCAGGATTTATATACATCAAAGTTAGTTTATAACAACAACGTTAGAAAGTCATAAGCATAGGTCGACGTTTCGGCTTACATAGAAGTCTTCATCAAGACAGATGAACAACTCACAACGGTGACTTGCAGCCGCACACAACACCACCAGCAAAACAGAGAATTCATATCTTTAATTAGTTAGTGATATCAGATATGTGGTCCACCACACAAGTGTCACCTCCACAAAAGAACATCAACTACACAGTAGTATCAATAACAGAAGCATTCAACTAACACACAGTTAAAAGCATGGCCAGCTCACTAATAACATGTAAAGAAACAGCAGTATATAGCACCTGCAACACCTCTACCAGAGGGTGGCCCCACAAATATGTAGGAATCAGTCACCTTAGTATCTAGGGTTGCCAAGTGTCCAGTATTCAAACGGACAGTCCAGTATTTTAACAGACTGTCCAGTAAAATCTGTACAAAAATACTGGACACTTAAATGTCCAGTATTTTTAAAGACCCCTGTCAGCTAAATGTAAAGGACCTTCTAGGCCTTTATGCATTAGAAATATGGCTCAAAAAGAAGTTACACTGTGCATTTTCTATTATATGTGTTACAGGCAACCATGAGGGTGGTCAATCATTGCTGGGTTGGTTACCTCTAGCATCCAAGGGGGTTACATCACTGCTCTGTACATGTGTTACTGGCAACCAAGGGGATAAAATGACTGATAATTATTTTTTGCTCTCAGAGTTTCAGGCTCATATTACGAGTTGAAAGTAAAAAGTTTGCTCTCTCATGTTCTTAACGTCACAGTAAAAAATAGACTTTGAGAAGTTGCGAATACAAAATCGCATTTCCCCCCCATAGATTTTAATGTTGCTGAAAAATACCTAGAACCCACAAGTCACATAAACATGATCGCGGTTATTTAAAAGCATAACATAAGAAGATAATATTGCATCTTTCATAATCTAATGTTCTGCGGATAGCAGAATATGTTCTATGTATTCTTAAAGAGATATTTAAATGTATATCTGATGGATATTTGCACAAATATATATTTATACATACATATATATATATATATATATATATATATATATATATATATATATATATATGAACCTTAGTTACAAAAAGAGAAGGATTGAATGAAATGATGTATCAATCAAAGAAGGACCAAGGCTGCACAGGGTTCAACATGCTTTATTACTAAAAATAAAAATAAACTAAATCACTCCCTAGACAGGGACGTCTATGCTCCACCCAAATCCCAACTCCACCCAAATCCCAACTCCACCCAAATCCCATCTCTTTCTGCCCCTCAAATGCGCTGGATACTTTTGAGTTTGTAAAAGATCTCAATTTGTATGCCAGAAAAATTTTGCTTAAAAAAATGTGGAAAAATAAAGCCACTGTGGATCCCACTATTTTAGCATCAAATGCTGCAGCAGTAGATGACTTAGTCTCTTTACTAAATGATCAAGATTTAGGTGCAGCTACACCCTATGAAATCAGGGTTTAAGCCTAAATCTAAATACATGCTCCAACTTTCATTATCATCTAGTATACACACTTTTGTTAAGTGTGTAGAAGAGGATGTTAATAAAATAGGGATCACAGGGATAGTTGGTGACAATTTGAACAAACATGAACGAGCAGCCTTAGATGAACTCACAAAAAGAAATGATCTTATCTTTAAGCCGTCCGATAAAGGCGGAAATATTGTGATTTTAAACCAGGACGCATATGTGCGTGAGGTTAGGAGGCAACTCAATGTCACCAAACAATATGAACAGGTCCCTTGTAGTACCTATGAAAAATCGTGCAATGAATTGTTATTTATGCTTAATCGGGCTAGAGACGAAGGTCTTCTTACTGTAAAAGAACATCAATCTCTCTATAACCCCCATCCAGTACTACCCACCTTCTATTGTATCCCAAAAGTCCACAAGCATTTAACTAATCCACCTGGACGCCCGATAATCTCAGGAATTGGTGGACCAACGGAGGGGATCAGCAAATATGTGAATTACTTCTTGTGTCCATTTTTGGAATCTTTATCCTCTTTTGTCCGTGACACTGGAGAGGTTTTGAAGAAATTAGATAAAATCACAGTTGATGAGGATATGTTACTAGTTACCATGGATGTTGAATCCCTCTATTCCTCCATTCCCCATACGGTGGGTTTGGAGGCAGCTAGATATTTCTTAGAACTTAGAGGGAAGGAATATGAAAGAAACACAACACTGGTACTAGAATTTCTGAATTTCATTCTTAAAAATAATATATTTTGTTTTGATGGAAAGTTGTTTAGACAACTGAGGGGCACCGCAATGGGTGCGACATGCGCACCCACATATGCGTGTCTAGATCTCGGTTTTTGGGAAAACAAAGTTGTCTTCAGTGAATTGGCAGAATGGGTTGAGAAACATATAATTGTATGGCTTAGGTTTGTGGATGATATATTTATCCTCTGGAAAGGGGATGAAAAATCTGTTACTGATTTTGTGAAAATCCTCAATGAGAATGAATTAAATTTGTTTCTCACATTCAATGTAAGTAAGAATGAGGCTACATTCTTAGATTTGAATATATGCAAAGTAGGAAATGAAATCCATACCGTAGTCCATCGCAAAAAGACTGCAACAAACAGTCTGCTACACGCCCAAAGCCATCACCCGCAAACACAAAAAATGGAGTCCCAGTGGGACAATTTCTCAGGCTTAAGAGATGTTGTTCATCTCAAACAGCCTTTGAAAAGCAGGCCAAGGAAATGGCAGAAAGATTCATCTCTAGAGGCTATTCAAAGAGACAGGTTAAGAAAGCCTGGGTAAGAGCACGTTATACACCAAGGAGTGACCTATTATATAGTCAACACAAGGTATCAAATGATGAAAATCATGCTAGACTAGTGACAAGATATAATTCACACTGGGGTAAGTTACGGAGCATCTTGAACTCAGATTGGTATATTCTAACAAATGATGCCTCCTTAATTGGATGCATCTCTGAGTATCCACTACTAACAGCAAAGAGAGCACCAAATATAAGAGATAAATTGGTGCATAGTTAGTACAAAAGAGAACTGAATACCAATTGGCTCATTACAGCAAGGAACCAAGTGGGATCTGTTCCCTGTGGACACTGTGTCTATTGTGTATATATAAAAAGGTCAAATAGTTTCTGTACACCTACTCGTAAAAAAGTGCACTATGTAAAAGATAGGATCTCCTGCACTTCAACAAATGTTATTTATTTGTTGAATTGCCCATGCCCAAAATTCTATGTGGGTAAAACCACTAGGGAGCTCAAGGCGAGAGTACGTGAACATAGAGATGACATTAAAAATAATGAAGATGACAGCCCAGTAGCAAGACATTTTAAGGCATTCCATAATTCTGACTGCAGTAAACTTCAGATGATGGGTATAGAAGCATTTAAAGAAAACAGACGAGGAGGCAATTTGGATAGGATTATCCTTCAGCATGAATTGACATGGATTCATAGATTAAACACACTAAGTCCTGTTGGTTTGAATGAGAAGATTGAGTACTCATGTTTTTTATAAATCTGTATAAGTTTGTATAAAACCATCCACATTTACTAAGGTAATTTGGATATATATAACAAGCAATATTCACCAGTCTGTAATAAGCAAATGTCCCCATTTGACTCCCTATAGCTGTTTATGATATATACTAGAAGTGTAAAATCTTGATTGTGTATAGTGAGTAGTATCATGAAGAGGTTAAAAATCTATTTAGGTGAGCTTCAATATTCTAAACCAGTGTTCTGGAGTTCACCGGAGATGGTAATAAAATTGAATGGTTAAAAATATGTACTATATGGGGTATGCTTTAGGGGTGTGTATAGCCATATGATTGCAAAATATGGCAATAACAGTATCTCTTTCTTTATTTAATTCTCTGATGTCTTTAATAGTAACAATAAAAAGTGTTTTAAAAAATGTACAGAAAAGTTAGTGTTAAAATATAACAAGATGATGGCCATATTGTAAATAATGAATATTCTTGTAAGTTGTGCTCTGTGGCAAAAGATAGCAACAAGAAACAAGAGTTTAACAAAATAACAAAAAAAGAAAAAGATTTTCCCAGCCTGTCCCAACTTTTGAACGGCACATACTAAAGTGGCAAATGTCACGGAATGTGGTTTGATCTTTTACTCTAACTACATTTCAGTGCAAAGGAGGCGTAACCAGAAGTGAAGAAATTATTTAAAAGTCAGGATCAGTCTCTCTCTAGCACATCTGATGAAGCCCCGGTCTCTAACCTGGTGTGGGAGGGGCGAAACACGTCATGCAGAGACACTGGTGACGTAGAGCCTGGAGCAGGTGAATCAAACGGACCGCCAAACTAACTCATGATCTCCTCCACGGTAATGCGAGCGAAGACGCCAGCTCACATCCTTCGATGAACTCTAGTGAAGTCGGGTATGTTCACGCATACTTACTAGCTGCACAGTGGTTAACGCAGACGGACTTGAAGGTGAGATTAGGCGAGGATAAGTCTTGCTTACCGTAGCGACGATTAAGTTGTTTAAGAGATCAAGCAATCAACACAACAGCATCTTTGTATATTGGTATCAGCTATCTGACACATTGCATGCAAACAGTGTTGAAAAAGTTACATTGTGAACAGATGAAAAAGCAAGCGGCAACACCTTATATATATTGAAGTGGGTTTACAAGTTTATAGCCTGTGCGTGTAGTTTACACTTATGTGCCAGGCGATTTCAGTAAAAGTTTTCATTGTTATCCACAAACTGCAATCATTAAAGAGACTGTGATGTTTTCAACAGTGTGCAACTAGCACTCAGTGTCTAGGACTGGACATTACTATTCACAGATTTCCAGCCACTATTGGCAGTTCTTTACTGGGGCCCCGCCTGCCACATTTCACAATAGTAACCGGTTACTTGAGTTTTTTGATACTATATGTGCCATGTAGTTTGTAATTGAGCCTGTCTGGGCAACCCTATATCGCACCTTAATAGCATACTGCAGTATCATAGTTAGGAGTTTGGTTTGGTTTCCTGCTCTCAGCTCTTTTGTTTTTAGTTGTGAGTTCTTTATTGTTGGGATTTGGGTGGAGCATAGACGTCCCTGTCTAGGGAGTGATTTAGTTTATTTTTAGTAATAAAGCATGTTGAACCCTGTGCAGCCTTGGTCCTTCTTTGATTGATACATCATTTCATTCAATCCTTCTCTTTTTGTAACTAAGGTTCATATTATTTTTTGGGACTGCTAGCACTGTTGTTCTATGCAATTGATCATTGGTGTAGCACCACATTTTTATTTTTATTTTTATTTTATTTTTTTATTTTTATTTTATTTTTTTTATTTTGGTATATATATATATATATATATGTATATAAACTTGCTTATATATAGGTCTAGATGTATACAGATATATAGGATTATCTATTTAAAAATACATAGAACATATTCCCCATTGTGCAAAAACATTGGAATGTGAAATTTATATAGTAAATACATAGTTAAACACTTATGAATATTGCATAAATATGTTTTGCATGTTTTCATCTACTTAACTGCAAAGGGCTCCAATGCACTTATATATATGTCTATATATGTATGCATATGTATTTAAGTGTTTATATTCTGTAAATACGTATATACAAATATAAATACATATATACACACATATACATACATATACATATTTAGCCATGTGTATGAATGTACAGTATCTCTATGTTAAAGCCCTTTGCAGTCTTTTTTTTATATATAACACCTGAGACCTCATATCTTTGAGCCCTCATAACTTTTTAATGCAATATTTTTATTAAATATTTTTGTATCAGATAGTGTTATTATGAGTGTAACTGTACTTTTAAATGTTGATGTGTTTTGTAAATTCAGCAACGTATATCAAGGGAATTAAGCACATTTGATAATAGGAGTAAATTGGAAAATCATTTAAAATTGCCTGTAAATCTGAATCTGGAAAGAACAGAAATGGGTTTTATATCCCTTTAGTAGGTCCCATACGATGTAACCTGTAGTGTACTGCAAATATTTAACAATAAATGCTCTCAAGAATTAGAACATTATATTTTTTATCAAGGCAAAGAATTTACTAGACATGTGCAAAAATGCATACTTTATTATTCAGTTTGTAAACAAATAATGTAGTTATCCTCTTTCTTTGGCAATTACTTTGATCTGACACAAGATAAAAGAGCAATTTAAAATATCTAAATAGCTGATTTCTAAGTTTTAATAGGGCTGTTTTTCAAGTTCTCAGTATACTGTAAATAAGCCTTCTTTACTAGGTGTGTTACAGTATGATGAGCTTGTAGGCAACTTGGCAAATGGAGGCCTGCACTGAATTAAGCATGGACATAACTGCTAGAGGTTTTCAGGTGATCCAGGGTGATCCAGTTGCTGCTGGGTGATTCGGGTGATCCAGTTGCTGCTATCATTAAGAGATATTCTTTGTGTCCTCATATTTAAATATACAAACATATTTATTTGCAGATATGTGCAGAACATCTGACCATTTAATAGTTTTAGGTAGGAACACTTTTACTATGTCAATGGCACTTGGCAATCCGGCAAAATTTTGAATCTTATGATATATGGAAGCCTTATTATTCTGTAATAGTTCTGCTTACATACAAGCCCAGTACAAAAGAGTGGTGTCTTGCAAGGGAATAATATATTGTAATACTACAAAGTGTTTTTTCACTATAGGCAGGTTGTTTCGCCCTCGTTGGGGCTCTTCAGTATGATGTAGGTGCTATGTTTTTGGACTCAAGCATTGATTTTAGGTTTACGGCTATATGCCAGTTTTGCTGATGATTACATTAATTTTCGTAACCACACTTACAAAGCGTGAAATTAACGCTTGAGCAGAACAGCAGCACCAACCATAGACAGCCTGTTTGGCCCATTTGGGGCTCATTCCTCCATTGTATTAATCCTAGCAAAAAATAAATGTACTTATCTGTGCAAAATTGCAACACTTACAATTCAAAATCCATTTAAAAATAATGGGCAGCCCTGTAGCAAAGGGTAGAATGCTCGAGGATATCAGCATCAACCATAATGACTTGAGTGAGAAAGAGTCCCAAAGTAGGGAAACAAGCTGCCTATGGTTGATGCTATGTTATTTAAGCCTCATGTATTTCACAGTTTGCTATACTACTGGTCTAAACTGACAGAAGCATAAGGGGTGCCATATTAAAATGCATTTTGAATTAGTAATACTCTGTGGGATAATTTGTATATTCTATGCATTGTATATTTATTCCTTGCAGAACTAATTAAATGGAGGGTTTATCTCGCTCTATTAACAACAATACATTTATTTGGTACAATGGGAGTCTCTGCTCTAAAGGATTTCCATGGGTGTAAGTGCAGACCCTGTTCCAATGAGCTTACAATCTAGTGTTTCAGTGCTTTGCTCAAAGAGCTTACATTCTTGTATTTAAGGAGAACTTACCTCTGGATACTTATAGTGTAGAGAAATAAAAAAAATCCCTGATGTAAGACTGCACTTAGCATGTGACATAACACTAGTCCCTCTAAAATCTTCAATCTTCCTGCCACTGCCATAGAGTATTCCAGTCTTCGTTATACTGCTTGCAAGATATGAATCAGTCTATGCACATCTTGTAAGGATTTTTCATCCAATGCAAGAACATAGGTGCATGACACACTGTACCTTATAATGCAGTTTTTTTTAATTTCTAATCTGAGGTATAAAATACAGGACCATCCCATGACCAATCAAATTGTGTGCTTCACTAGGGCTCTCTGCTTCAAATATACAACAGTAACAGCAACAGTAACAGCAACAGTAGTACTTGTCCCACAGTGACTGTAGACATTCAAGTTTAGTTTCACAGATATAATAGTCCTTGTTCCAGGTTGCTGCAGTTCTCAGATAAAATTGTAAACCAGCTGCAAGGTGCTTATTGGTGTCCCTACGTCAAGGCATTGCATTGAGGATATAAGTGCAAACATATTAATCATATCATTGTATTCTCTTCACCAAGATCCTTAACATTATTTCATTAGACAGATATGTGCAGTAAGAATGGATTTAAGCCATTCAATTTGATTTAATATCAGTTTATTAAAGTTATAGCAGTGTAAGTGTAATTATGCTTTATTGTTGGTGTTATGACTCAAGTTCTAGTGTCACAGAGATGGTTTGTATATTGTATATCAATAAGCCTTGAAAAGTACAGAAAGCTTTAAACATACAGAACCAAATTAAAGCTAAAGATTTCTATAAAATTGGAAAGTAAAGAAAAAGCGTGACAGAAATGTGAGAAATTATCTGACCTCACTGCACGTCTGTAGGCTCTTGGAGCAGGATCTGTGTTTACAATCTAATGTGGTAATGGGATGTCTTGCTCAAAGAGCTTATAAACTTGTTAATCTCAGAAAATTTTACCTTAGATACTTACAGTTTAGTAATATAAAAATCCTTGAAGGAAATCTGCCATCAGCACGTATACTGCTGGCCAGATGCGCATCAGTCTGATCTGAATTTATTTCAGATTGCCAGTTGTCTTTTCTTCATCTGGGTCAAGCAGAACAAACAGCTGCATCAGATGCTGCACCTTACAGTACAGTGTTTCATGATGTTCCCAGCACCAGTGAGTTTGCAGCGTGAGGACATCTGCCATCAGCGCGTATACTGCTGGCCAGATGCACATCTCTCTGATGTGAATTTATTTCGGGTCACCAGTTGCCTTTTCTTCATCCGGGTCAAGCAGAACAAACAGCTGCATCAGATGCTGCACCTTACAGTACAGTGTTTAATGAGGGTCCAAGCACCAGTGAGTTTGCAGCGTGAGGACATCTGCCATCAGGGTGAATACTGCTGGCCAGATGCACATCATTCTAATCTGAATTTATTTCAGATTGCCAGAAGTCTTTTCTTCATTGGGGTCAAGCAGAACAAACAGCTGCATCAGATGCTGCACCTTACAGTACAGTGTGTAATGAGGGTCCAGCACCAGTTGGTTTGCAGCGTGAGGACATCTGCCATCAGCACGTATACTGCTGGTCAGATGCACATCAGTCTGATCTGAAATGATTTCAGATCACCAGTTGCCTTTTCTTCATTCGGGTCAAGCATAAAAAAACAGCTGCATCAGACAGTGCAGTGTTTAATGAGGGTCCCAGCACCAGTGAGTGTGCAGCTTATAAATTGCAGACCCATACCGTGGGGTTTATATTCTAGGCCTTTACTAGAAGTCCTTGCTTTAGAGCATTTGCAGACTAATGATGCAGTAATTCTTACCATCATTAAAGCTGGTTTAAAGCCTTTACTGCCAGCTGCAAGTCTTATAAAAATATGTAGAGGAAGCACAGAAAGGCATTGGTGTGTCCTACAGTTTTGGCTATAATACTTATAATGCTATAATATGTTTAAAAAATATATATTTGTAAATATTATATTTAATAAATTATATTATATTTTTTAAATAAAGGTGTGAAGATAATATTGATCATTATTATGTAAGGTTTGTATGCTATGTTGAGTACTGGTGCCCATAGGAAGCTACAAAGTTTAAGCTATTACTTCTGTCATTTATCTGTATTATTTTACAATGTATATAAATGTGATTTAGTATTATTCAGTTACTGAGTTGGGGTGATCATGGTAACACTACCTGTAGTAATTGGTTTTCATACCTGCAGCTCCCACTGGATGCCATTTGCATTGTGTTGGAGGTAGTCACTGTTCTTCTCACCAGCACATATACAGAGTTGTAGTTGTAAAGTCTAGCCCAGTCAAAACTGAAGCTCAGCAGGATCAGTCTGGCAACTCTAGTAAAGTGAGCAGCAGTTATGAGGGTGGTTGCTTTGTGTTGTCAGTTGGTTTTGTGACATAACTGCTGCATCACATAAACCA
Organism: Bombina bombina; assembly: GCF_027579735.1. Lineage (NCBI taxonomy): Eukaryota > Metazoa > Chordata > Amphibia > Anura > Bombinatoridae > Bombina > Bombina bombina. The sequence goes on along the minus strand of NC_069501.1, from coordinate 853,493,141 downwards.
CTCCCCTAATAATGTTACCATGACAACCAGGCATCACATTATACCATGACTGTCAGTTTAGCTTGTTATTAGTGTAGTTAATTAAGCATAATAAAACAACTTTGGAATATACTCATTTTTTATTTTGCCCCTTTTCATGTAATTAGCTCTGAAAATTGTACATTGAGTTGGAAGTGCATCCTGCTGACTTTTCAGAGCTAACTCTGCAACAAATATTTTCCTAATTGGCTTTAATAGATAACAACTGCAAAACAATTCATTTTATGCTAACTTAATGGCAATGATTAGCCTTGTTGTCTGCCGACTCAAACTTATTTGGCTCCTCCAAATAAGGTGAGTATTGGGTGCAGTTTTTCTATTGAAAACCAATTGCAGTAAACAGGATTTTATTTTGATAAACAAATGTTTACACTTGGCTGATATGTTATTCTATAGGACAGTAACAGAAATGTCTCCTAATTACAATGTGTTTACTGTCCCTTTAAGTCCTAACAAAACTCCCATTATAAATCCTGAGCTTCCAGTGCTTATATGTTGAGAATAGATTATTAAAATGTCATGAACTGCTTTGGTCTGGTAATAGCTACAGAGTTATGACTGAGGCTCAGGATCATGTCATGTGATTACCTCTGGGGTTACCAACCATGCTAATTAGCATATGTAATTGTGCAGTGTAGCTAAGAAACTACAGGTGCTAGGTCTGTCATTACTTAATAGTAGAGTCCCCACATTTAGAAGCCTTTATGTCTGTATCAATTTTATATTAATTATAGCTGATCTGAACCATACAAATAGGGCGTCCGGTATTTTAGCAGGCTGTCCAGTACAATCTGTACTAAAATACTGGACACTTAAAGACCCCTCCAGCAAAAGAAATACACTGCGATCCTCCAAAGTGAGTATAAGTATTTTAATATCCATAGATTAAAACATCTTAATTGGCAACACGGTTATTAAGATCAAGAAAATAAGCAGAACATTTTCAGGAACTGGTCTGTCCACTTAAAGACCCCTGTCAGCTAAATGTAAAGGGCCTTCTAGGCCTTTATGCCTTAGAAATATGGCTCAAAAAGAAGTTACACTGTGCATTTTCTATTATATGTGTTTTAGGCAAACAGGGGTTTGTTCAATCACTGCTGGGTGTTTACTTCTTGTAGCCAAAGGGGTCACATCACTACTACGTACATGTGTTACTGGCAACCAAGGGGATAAAATGACTGCTTAGTTGTGAAAAATATATGTGGTGGGATCAAGGGTGGGGCCTAAGGTGAGCTTTTTGTGGGGGCATTGTGTGAACCCAGCTACAACCCGTGTCCAGTCACCTATAGGTTGTCCGGTATTTTTATAGCGCACAGCTGGCAACCCTATTAGTATCCCGTATGAGGATCTATGCATGGCTATTATATAAGTAGTATGTACAGTATGTATCAACATAGTAGCATATATACAATTGGTAACAGTCCCTTAGGGATGAGCAACACCTATGCCAGAGGATAACACCACAACTCCAAGCGGCTATCTGTTATCATGGAGCTTTATAAGATCTATGTTCATCCACTATTACATTTAATCTGATGCACTACAATAATGATAGTTTAGATGCCTGCAATATTTGTCATCTGTTTAGTGCATAGAGAAGAAAGTTCAGTTCTATGGGCATATTAAATTCTCAACCCTCAGTATTTTATTGCATAAGTATTAGGAGATATACAGTTTTCAGAGGCACACCACAACCTCCACCCACTGCAGATTTTTGTGCAGAGAACAAGCACTCATTCTCAAAATATGCAGAGTGGTACTTCCCTTAATATGCGTGCATTAGTATGTGCCCTCCGTATATAAACAGGGAGTTACGCAGTCAAAGTTCATCCATCGTGTAGTTTACATCCAATTAGAAGCCGACTGTATCCAAACCATGTAGCACGGTGCTGGCAAGAACGAACGTCTATCATTGCAGGCATCTAAACTATCATTATTGAAGTGTATCAGATTAAATATAATAGTGGATGAACATAGATCCTTATCTCCATGATAACAGATAGCCGATTGGATGTGTGGTGTTATCCTTATAGGTGTTGTTCTTCCCTATTGGTCTGTTACCAATTGTATATATGCTACGGTGTTGATATATACATAGGGGTAGATTTAACAAACGCTGTTGCATTTATCATTGCACAAGCATTTCTAGTGAGAGATTAACTCTTCATGTTTAACAGTTTGTAAACCAGTCATTTTATTAACATGTGACTTGAGCATCTTCTAAAACACTGATATTGAAAAAATATATGCAAACAGGTAAGATATGCAGTTTGAAACAAGTCACAATGAGTTTTCAAGTGGTCAAGGCTGCTGAATTAAATAAATGTTAAAATCAGCAAAAAAAATCAGCATTGTGCTCACAGAATGTTGCCTTGTAGCTCCAGATTTAGATATATCCATCAACTGTAGATTTTGTGCAGATGCTTGCTCCCCATTTGCAGGCTTTAAACATATACAGTATTAGAAGACGGAATTTGTTTAAAAATAAAAATTGTCTCGCTCATATAAGCAAGAAAGATAATTTGAAAATTCATATAAAACAGGGCCAAAATCTTTACATCTCAGAATTCACTAAGTTAAAGGGACATGATATCCAAATGTTAAAGCACTCGAAAGTGTGCATCTGTCATGTGCAGGCACAGTCATGTTATTTTCCTATTCAGTTTAAGGAAGTTCAGTGAAATCTCAGGTGATTTCAGTGAAATCTCATGAGATCACAGCAAAGGCAAAGAATTACTTCAGCACTGCTAATGCGGATTGGCTATTGTTTTTTTTTTTCTTCCAACTTGCAGCTGGACAGCCGCTGAAGTATATCTTTTTACACAGCACTTACTCTGAAGAGCTGAAGAAATTGTGAGGTAAAATATCTTCCTTTTTTACATAGAGATGCTCAGGTGATATTTCCTTGTCAGCTTTTTACAGTTATGCTGCATCACTTTCAAGTGGTTTAGCATATGGGCATAATGTCCCTTTAAAGCCAAATCTTATTTTTCTGAATTTTTTTTTTTTTTTGCATTTATTTTTACAGTATAATATCTACTTAATCTCAACACTGAAATTCAGATCATGATAAAAGAAAATTTTAAAAGTGTCAGACATCATCCTTATCTCTTATCTACTGGCCAAACGAGAAATTCACATGCAGACAAATAGAGAAGCGCTCTACCAAGAACGAACAACAGCTCAGTAGCTTACAACAACTAGTTAAACTAATTGTATCATAGGATACAATCCAGTTTAAGAAAAGAACCAGTTTCACAATAGTATAGTACCGGTAAGCTCTGCTAGAACAGAGATTATAACAATATTAAAAGTGTTCCATATCATTCATACATTTACACTTTATTGTTATCAACTAGGAACATACACACATACAGTAGCAAGGCTACGTGTTAAAAACACTTAAGCTCTGTGGATTGCACAATCGCAATATGTACTACAAAAAGTAAACTGTAACTATTAACAGTCCTCAGTCCATAAATTCTTAGAAGTAAACTAAGCCCTTACAATCCGAGGGCTGCTTTAATATTACTTATATTTCTAGTAAGGACCAGAGGCTGTGATATATATCATTAAGTTAATGGTACATTACTTTTACCCACAAGAGCAACAATAGGAGTAGTATATGCACTCTATTGTCCTTCCCAGATGACCTATGTTGGCATGACAACTAGAGAGGTCAAAATACGCATTCTGCAATATGCTTACAATATTAACAAAGCACAGAGAGATCTAAATAATGGCAAAAAATAACCTCAGTTGCCAAACATTTTCTATACATCATAAGAGTTCAACCAAAGATTTGAATACACATTAATTCAAAAAGCATCTCTGGGTATCAGGGGTGGTAATATTGAAAAAGTACTGTAAAAATGGAATGCAAGTGGATCTATTCACTTAATACAGGTCAAACCGAATGGGATGAATGATTACAACAATTACTTTGTATACGTATAGTACAATCACAATACCCCTGTCGTATCACGCTATAAGGCTGGCATACAAACATTTATGCCTAAGCAAATGTACCTACCCTTTGGAATATCTCATGGTACTTATTTCATAAAACAGCACTACAACACATATTTCTGGATAATTTATCTTTCTGGTTACGTGTGGGTGATTAGGTATAAAAAATTCAAATTATAAGCCTATAATCAGCATATACCACTAATAGCTAATGATTAAATTTTATTACTAAGCAATCTGTTGGCTCTCTTAAAATTGCCACGTCACTTATCTAATATTGCTCACGTCGACACTGTCACATAATGGCCAGCTGAACAAGCAGCTTACAGGTGCACCAATAGATATTTTCTTTTAATTTAACTAACATAAATATAACACTATTGTACTAACTTTGAGTACACACCTTATCACAATTGATCGTTTTATGAAGAATTTTTATGTTCACTCTTTGCATATTATGAACAAGGCACTTCAAATTCATTGTGTCTGTCACAGAAATGATTGTTTATTTATTTTACAACACTTGAAAACTGTTTAATTGTTTCCCACTCACTTCCAACACTTATGAGTATGTAATTCTCTTTTTCTTGCTTTTTTACTTTTATTATAGATATCAGTTATATAGATGTGTGATTATCAATTCACCTATTTTTCATACGAAAATATTATTTAATACACGTTTTATACCAACTTATACAGGTTACCATGTAGAGACCTAAATAGACCTACTAATATTTATTTGAATATTTGGGTGATATAACCCTCGGGGTATAGCTGTACACAGAGTAGGGTTTGCCTTAATTCTTACTTGATCCTATGATCCATTAAGTACTATAGAAGTGAGATCTAGTATGAATATCTTTGAAATATATAGAAACCTCTTATTGATACATGTTGCTTTCTAATATTGACCACAGATGGTTGTTATTAAATGCCCATATTGACATTGAGGTTCGTTAAGCTGGAATCTGAAAATTTGATCTTGTTTGATCCCATGATTCACTAAATACTATAGAAGCGAGATCAGTATTAATATCTTTGAAATATACAGAAATCTTTCATTGACACATGATGCTTTTTAACATTGACTACAGATGGCTGTTAAAAAATCCCTATATGGACATTAAGGTCCGTTATGCTGGAGTTGGAAAACATCGTAATAGATATTACACTTAGTGTAACAAAGACCCTGCAGCATATCATGTTTCTATCACTAAAACAATTTATTCGTATGTATAAATCGTGCAAACTATATTGTGGACGCTTTTACACTCTTGTATCAATATCGCAATTGCTTTTGCACCATGATCGATGTTGTGTTTACATGATCCTCCAATGACAACCGTCCATTATTACACACCATTCAAGATATGACTCATGAACTAGGGGATTGGTCGATATTAACTATGACACATTTGTTTGTATACACCCCACTTCATGACGATCAACAAGGGAGGCGTCTGAATTGCACTGATTGATTGACAGTCTATTCATCCAATCCTAGGCAGACAGCACCTACCGTAATGACCAATGATCCGTAGAGGTGGGCAAAATAGTCTCAATATACCACTTCTGAGTAGCAGCGGCCCGGATCCCCTCTGAGGAAGCGGTTTGTGAAAACACGCGTCAGAGGTCCGTCAGGAGTAGCTTGGTCTCTCCTGTCTGTTTTTTAATCAGCTTGCTCTTGTGGGTAAAAGTAATGTGACCATTAACTTAAAGATAATATCACAGCCTCTGGTCCTTACTAGCAATATAAGTAATATTAAAGTAGCCCTCGGATTGTAAGGGCTTAGTTTACTTCTAAGAATTTATGGAGCTGAGGACTGGTTAATAGTTACAGATTACTTTTTGTAGTACATATTGCGATTGTGCAATCCACAGAGCTTAAGTGTTTTTAACACGGTAGGCCTTGCTACTGTATGTGTGTATGTTCCTAGTTGATAACAATAAAGTGTAAATGTATGAATGATATGGAACACTTTAATATTGTTATAATCTCTGTTCTAGCAGAGCTTACCGGTACTATACTATTGTGGAACTGGTTCTTTTCTTAAACTGGATTGGTATCCTCTGTTACAATTAGTTTAACTAGTTGTGTATGTTCCTTAAACCAGACAACCACAACATGTATTCCTTTTAATAATTTAAGCATTTAGTTGCGATTATATAAAAGATAAATAAGAGATACCTGTCACTTTATGCTAAACTCTGCCACCCCCTAACCTATTTCTAAAGCTCAGTAACTTGTTCTATGTGAGTTACCACCTAGGAGCAGCCTCTTTTAGCCAGAGTTGTGCTTTTCACAGAAGAGAACTTTCTGAAGCCATATCAGTCTGATCCCACCAAGTAAGGTCAATCCAGCCCCGAAATACCAGGCAATCCTCCTCCGAAAAAGGAACATAACAACCCCAGACAATCGTTTCGGCCTTCTGTGGGCCTCATCAGAGAGGTGCAGCCATATTCCTCTAAGCCAGAGTTTCTCAACTTCAGTCCTCAGGACCCCTAACAAGCCAGATATTCATTATATCTTAACTAGAGCACAGGTTAAATAATCAGCTGATCAGTAACCATGGTTACTAATCTGCTCTCACCCTTCAGATGATTATTTCACCTGCGCTCTAGTTAAGATATAATGAAACTCTGGCCTGTTAAGGGTCCTGAGGAATGGGGTTAAGAAACACTGCTCTAAGCAAGCAATTTTTTCACTTTCCTGAGAATATTTGTGTTTTCTTTGCTATAGAGGTATAAGGATCCTCTTTTTTAATTTTACTGTTTTGCTTTTATTAACGCATCTACAGCGCAGGTATCATTTCTCTTTTTACTACTCTAAGCACATGGGCAAGGATGTCCAAGTCTGATTCCCCCACCACCCTTAGACTATTCATTTCAGTAGAAGTTATCCCAAATATCTTTTATTCTCGTCCAGTTTAATGTAATTAGTAATTACTGAGAACTGAAATGTGTACTTACTTGCTGAATTCTGAGAATTTGTGCAGATTATGTTTCTTTTTTTTTTATAGAAACAATAAATTATATACATTTTTCATATTGTTTTGTTATGTGTGTGAGAATTTAGAGGTCAGTGAATAATTTTTTGTAGAATCAGAAAAAGTATATTTTTGCTTAGAAAAAAAATAAGAATGATTTGTCTACAGCTTCTCGATAATATATGTAAATCCAGTAATCTACGGAAATATATTGAGCTTTGTGAAAATAAATTATGATTTTTATCTATGTTACTTATAGGCACTTTTCTAATAGTGCATTGCATTTTAATTCTGTGAAATTTAAATCCCATTCACTCTTCTGAAAAATGACAAATCATATAGAGTATTGACTTCTTTGTATGTCTGTATTATTTATAAACAGAATGGATTTTATCCATTTTTATTAACACAATGATTGACACCAAGTTAAAAGGAAACGACATATCTAAAAGGAAAGCAGGAGTTTGCACAGATTAATACATAACCAATTCATTACTTTCACTTTAAAGCTTAGGTAGGCAAGTGTAAAAGGTAATTATGTATTAAACGTTTTTATGACTTTGTGTGGCTTGTAAAAAAAAAAAAGAGGTTTAAAAGCAAGGCTCGAATGCTTACTCTTAAAAGCTTATTGACATGGAATAAACATGTAAAAATGAATTTGTCAGGGATATATGAGATACCATTGAGCCTATTAAGTGCAGTCCACAAAAGTTCTCAACAATGTTATTAACTGTGCATCCAAAACTAATCTGGTTATAGACAACCACGGGGCATATTACAATCTTTTAAAAAAAAAAAAAAAAAATCTGCTCAGCTAATTTCAGCATCCATAAAAACTATATTCCAGTCTCTGTGAATTGCATTTTAATACAATTGGCCACCCAACTGTACATACAAGTATAAACTGAATTGGGTAAACAGACAACTAACTATACGTAACAGGTGCTTTCACAGGCTTTTTGCAGCTCTAAAAAAAAGTAAAACACAAAAAACGAATGGTAAAACAGAATATTATCAATGGTTTATATATCGCCCCCCCATATATCAAGTTGCGTATGCAGCTCTGGGGTTCGATCACTGCAGGCTCGCTTCCTAACCAGTATGCCAACAATTAGCTGGTGGATTAAATCACCCTGGGTACGTTCGCCCTACGAGGAGATTGACAACCACTACTAGTGTGCATTGGCATTTAACAAGCAGACATTGTGCATTGTTAAATACGGGCAGTGTATTGCTGCAATATGCTGCTCACATTCCGCAATCCTGGGTGGACAGGTTTGCGTTATAGTTTCCAAATAAGCTCAGTTTATGACATGTTTGCAATTAACTCTTTCCTTATTATTTGTGTTAATAGATACTTAATAGTTTTACAACGTTCCATATAATATACAAGAACAAACAATTAGAAATTATTATTTTACATGTGAACATGTTTCATGGTATAAACTTGGAACCTATTCATATTTTACTGTTTTAATGATACCAAGTGATAATGGGGTTGATCACAATGTATCAGACAATCATTATTGATAGTTTTTTTGGTACTGATAAGCCCTTTTTTCAGTTTAAGCCAATCACAATTGCAAGTTTTTGATTGATTTTTTGTCCTGAATGCACATTATTGACTCACAACAATCCAACATAAACTTAACAACCAAAGCTGACAAAAAAAAAACCTTGATATCCGGGAGACAATATCGGGAAAAGATTGTGACCGAAGTCCATTTTTGTTAAAGTGGAAACTGAATATTCATGAGATTATCCCCCCCCCCCAATCAGTTCTTATGTTTAAAAAAAATTCACTAACACCCTAACACTACACCCCCCCCCCACCCCCCCAAATAAAAAAAAACCTAAGTAAAAAATTCTAAACAGGAGCGTGGTCCGGAAAACAGCGATCTTGAACGGTAGCACATTTATAGGAGCTTAAACTCTGAAAAATTTGCTGATATCGGAGCCATCCTACAGCGATACTTGTATTAACAACTTCTACCTTTGTGCTACTATAGCATACTATATATCACGATTTTGGCTGTGTTCTTAACACTGGATTGATGATGCGGGCATTAGGATTGTAACACTGCACATGCTCATATATAGACTGGCTGCAATAGGGCCCCCCCAAGCACTTTGGGCCCCGGTGCCACTTCACCTGCTGCACCAATGGAAGTTCCCCCTCTTCTGAGGCACTTCTTCTGCAGTCCACTTTAACCAGTATGTCTTGTTCGTTATTCAATGAGAAATTTAGACGTACATCACATTGCCATGTATATGTAATCACGTTTTATATACATGTTTGTTTTTCATTATTCATTCTTATAAGTAAACGTTATCATCTTATATACATGTGTTCTAGCATAGGGGACATATCACAGACAGTGTTTATATACTTGCAGGGATAGACTAAATAATACAACTAGCTATACCTCCACCTCACATAACCTTTTTGGTATTTTCTATACTCTTAATGGCAGAGATTCTGTGCCTAGTATTGACATGCTGTGTGAGGTCAGAGGCTTGGTGAGGCACTGGCTATGATACGCCTGAGAAGCCGCAATATATGAGCCCATTGAGCACACGTGGTAAATCTGAGTCTGCCACACTATAATTACACACTCTTCAGATTAACACTTTGCCTGATAATGTTTTTTTTTTTTTATTGAGGTTATTATGTTGTACAAAGATTAGATATACATGCAATATGTCTATTCAATGACATGTTCTCTATGATTAAGGCATTGAGACAAAGGATATGGACATTGCGCAAAGTAATACATTTGCCTAATTTCCTGTAGAATAATGAATAACACAGCAATTATAATAAGAAACAAACAAAATTGAAACCTCTTTTTTGAATAATATGATACAATATAATGTAATATAATTTAGAGAGAATATAATGAACAGTAGCATTGGATTTAAGAGCGTTAACTCAATTTGTAGGTAGTATTGAAAGTTGTGAAGGTGCGGCATAGGCTAGATAAGCCGCATATTTAACCCTCCTAGTCTAGAAGGTATATTATGAAGGGGGGGAGGTGGTTATAGAAGTGTGGTATATAATCTATGGGGTATGTATTGTGCTATTAACTACATAGCACCCCATTAGACTGCCAGTCTGAAGATGTAATCTTATAGGCACTGCCTCTATCGAATGAAACACTCAAGTCTCCTCTACCAGTATTTAATTGCTAGAGGCTGTTATGACAGATAGTAATGAAGGCTAAAAATTGCTCAGTGGTTGCTGTCGATAAGTTATACCAATTAGACACATAGATCCCATGACGGTTCAAGCTAACATCAATATCATTAGTTACAATATTCTATAGCCCCTTTAATTAAACCAGCGGAGATAGGGAGTCTATATTCCTAGAACTTCCGTAATTTGTTAAAAGCTAATTTAGTAAAGAACCAGAATGCAACCATAAGGGCACTGCAATAAATCTAAGTTTGTAACCCACTATTCATAGATAACTAGACCCCATCACTCGGGCATGGGCCCCATACCCTGTGACCAGTGGACCAGCTATGTTAAAGAGTAGATAGGTTCTTAAGGGGAAATGTGTTTTAACTTTAGTCCGCAGACCCTGCATGTCCAGGCTCTCAGCAATATTATAGAGTAAACCCATAGCTATATATAGATGTTTAGATGTTCTCTCATATATGTGTCAAAGGGAAAAAAATTTGGTGTATAAGTAGTAAGGGGCTGCACCCACACAGCTCCTAATGCTTGGTAGGAACATCACTTAGAAGTATTAGAACCGGTTATATAAAGTGCCAATAAATTTAAAAAAAGTACATGGATCTAATGTTATTGCCATATCCTCATTCAAAAAGTAAATACACTCATGGTTCTCCTGAAAGTTAAAGGACATTCTGCTAAATATTATTTTAAAAGAGCTTCTAAGATGTGTTGTCCCAACATGTGGAGAGCTCGTTCAAAATATGCATGGGCAAGGTGGTTTGCAGTAATAAAACAAAATAGCAGATTGCCCAAGAGAGGCGATAATATATTCAGCATAGAAATCAGCGGCATCTAATAGCAAATAAAAAAGGTGTATCCAGGTATGAAGATGTACTGTGATGTCTAGGCTTATGTGCTATTAATCGTGTAAAAAAAGTTGGTCAAATATTAATACAATGGAAGTGTCCAATTAGCGTGCTAATGTATAAGTTAAAAAATTGGTCTGTATGATGAAGTGTTGAACATCTGGTGAGAGTGCTATTGATTGTGGCCTCAATACCCTGTAAACCCACGCAAAATATAAATTGTAAAACACAAACATATAAGCATAATCTGGTGGGAAGGTGAACCATTTTAAACAAGATTTACCACCAGGTAAGTTATGCTATGTTTTACCTTCCTGCATTTAGGAATACAATCATCTAGTATATAATATGACTAACAAATATAATGAACATACTTTACATGCATCTGTACCAAAACTTAAAACCAGAAACCTAATAAACACACCTGGCAACATAAGTTATCTAAGCAGATTAACTGTTTATTATCATACAAAATATGAATGCAAGGATATGTCCCCACAGAGGATTAACCAATTCCGCATCTGAAGCGCTTGTGTCTGTCAGCTGTAGGGTCATAATGGTTCCTATTAGAAGAGAACTAACCTATTTAGCAGATTATGGGGATATGATTCTAACCACATTACTAAGTATCCTCTGATATAGCAGACACCACAATCATCATATATTAATAATTCCTGTGGAGAAATAATAGTTAACAGGCACAACAAATAAGCTTGCAGATAACCTGTAAGAAAACAGATATAGCTAACGCATCTCTATAGTTAAAATTACAGCAAATAACAAAAAATACTCGACCAACTTAGAAACTAAAGTTCCAAGGAAGAGCTGGTTTAGACCCCAGGGTAGCCTATAGTTATGCAACGGTCTGCTAAAGGATACAAGCAGTGTATAATATTAATGTATAGCGACATAGTTATCAGGGTAATACTAAAATCTAGACAGCATGTTGTTAAACTGTAATAGAACTCTGAGTCAATTTTGCACATCTGTGGTAGTATGTCCAGTGTCACACAAAGGCCTCTAGTTATCAACGTGTCTACTTACCTGCCTTCGCTGGCCCAATATGCCCGCCTAAGCTTGCCTACCATCGCCACCGCGGACCTGAAAAATCTCGCCAAAGTTATAAATAAAGCTGTCAAAAAGCCGCGCTCCAAGTACGGGGTGATGAGCAGCGGACTGTGATAGTTATCACTTATCCGATCTAGCTGCTCTTCGGCTTTTTTACAGCTTTATTGACAAGCTGTCACTAAGCACCCACACTAAACTACACTGTTCTACCCCCTATACTGGCGCCCCCGGAGCCCCCCGCAACTAAATAAAGTTATTAACCCCTGAACCGCCGCTCCTAGACCCCGCCGCAACTCTTATAAATGTATTAACCCCTAAACCGCCGCTCCCGGAACCCACCGCCACTCTAATAAACTGATTAACCCCTAAGTCGCCACTCCCGGAACCGCCACCACCTACATAATACCTATTAACCCCTATCCTGCCCCCCTATACCGCCGCCACCTATAATAAATGTATTAACCCCTATCCTGCCGATCCCGTACCCCGCCGCAACTAAATAAATTGTTTAACCCCTAAACCGCTGATTGGATCAGCCAATCCGATTGAACTTCAATCTGATTTTTCCTACCTTAATTCCGATTGGCTGATAGAATCCTATCAGCCAATCGGAATTCGAGGGACGCCGTCTTGGATGACATCACTTAAAGGAACCGTCATTCGTCGTTCAGTCATCAGTGGAAGAAGATGGCTCCGCGTCGGCTCGTCTGAAGATGGCTCCGCTCCGGATGGATGAAGATTGAAGACGCCGCCTGGATGATGACTTCAATCGGATCGAAGACTTCTTCAGTGCCCCTTGGATGAAGACTTCGGCCACTGCGGATCTCCTCTTCTGTTCCATCGGTGGTCGGCTGGCTGAAGACGGCTAAAGGTAGGATGATCTTCAGGGGGGTAGTGTTAGGTTTATTTAAGGGGGGTTTGGGTTAGATTAGGGGTATGTGGGTGGTGGGTTTTAATGTTGGGGGGGTTGTATTTTTTTTTTTACAGGCAAAAGAGCTGAATTCTTTGGGGCATGCCCCGCAAAAGGCCATTTTAAGGGCTGGCAAGGTAATAGAGCTGTTAACTATTTAATGTAGAATAGGGTAGGGCATTTTTTTTATTTTGGGGGGCTTTGTTATTTTATTAGGGGGCTTAGATTAGGTGTAAGTAGCTAAAAAATTGTTGTATTATTTTTGAAATGTTTGTAACTTATTTTTTTATTTTTTGTACTTTAGTTAGTTTATTTAATTGTATTTAATTGTAGTTATTTGTAGGTAATTTATTTAATTAATTTAATGATAGTGTAGTGTCAGGTTTAATTGTAACTTAGGTTAGGATTTATTTTACAGGTAATTTTGTATTTCTTTTAGCTAGGTAGTTATTAAATAGTTAATAACTATTTAATAACTATTCTAACTAGCTAAAATAAATACAAAGTTACCTGTAAAATAAATATAAATCCTAAAATAGCTACAATGTAATTATTAATTACATTGTAGCTTTCTTAGGGTTTATTTTATGTTTAAATATTTTTTATTGGTAACTTAATTCTTGTTTACTTACAATACATAAGATGATCAACCATTTCTCCAGAAACACAAACATCAAGATAATAGGAGATAACAATCCCGATACATCCAAATAATATCCTCCTCCATCCTCCCCCACATCCCAATACATTTCATTTTTCCAAAGAGACATATCTTTGTATGTAGAGGACTCTGGAACAGGACATCAGTTTTCAGAATTTTTCAAGTTGATCCTCTGTATTTTGGAGATTGTTCCAGATAGTTTGTTACAGAATTATCATCATGTGAGCTTGTTACTCAATAATAGAACAGTAAAAACAAGACAAGAAATAAAAAAATAAGGTAGGGTGATAAGTTCTTAATTCTAGTAATGATCAAATAAACATTTAGATTAAAGTAAGTAATTTTCCTTAAAACTCCTTTCAAGTTAAACGGCTTTAGAAAAGGTAGGGGGGGGGAGGAAGAGAGGGAGGAAATAGTATCCCCACTCCCAGCGATCTTCCGAGGCCTACGGGAGATGCTCAGACCCAGTTTCTAGGGATCAGGTCGGCCAGCATGTTCTCTTCTGGGAAGTGTCGAATTACTAAAACAGTAGTACCATATCTTCTGAAAAGAGGCCCTATTATTTAACATATCTGTTGCATATTCATACATAGTATAGGTGACAGATTTTATTATATATTTCCGACCATGGGGGTGGTGATCCTATCTTCCAGTATTTTGCAATGCAAACCCTTGTCACTGTGCACAGAATTCTGATGAGTGTATTGATATATCTATGGAATCTATCTATGTGTTCGTGTAGCAATGCTTGTTGGATAGTGAGTGTGACCTCTTCCTCCAGTATTTGGCTAATAAGGGCAGAGATTTTTTGCCACGTCCCCTGTATCTCCCTACATTCCCACCACATGTGTTTATAGGATCCCAATTCCCCGCACCCTCTATAACATAAGTTGCTGCCATTTGGCTGCATATGAGCCATCTTCATTGGGGTTAGATATCATCTAAATAGAGTCTTCGTGACATTTTCCTTTAGATCCATACTAATTAATCCCCTATCAGCTACCTGGAATAGTTCCTCCCATTCCTGTACTTCTTTACTTATATTCAAGTCCTTCTCCCATTTTACCATTATCGTGGATTTAGTTCTATTTGGAGGTGTCTGTAGTGTTATGTATATTTTAGAGATATTGTGTTTGGTCCTTGTAAGACTTGCGCCGTAGGTCTCTAACACCGTAGGTTGTCCCCTTTTTGAGTTTTTCAGGATTAAATGCAAGGAGGAGCGAAATTGAAGATATAGGTACCAGTGGAGCTTTATAGGAATCAGTTTTGTCTGTAACTGGGTAAAAGGAAGCAACTGTCCCCCCTGTATCACATCCGCTACTCTATAGAGCCCTTTGTTTTCCCATTTGGCCACTAGTCTGCGAGAGTCCCCTGATAAAAGGCATCTAATTGGTGTCAGTAAAGAGAATTCAGGAAACAAGTCTGCTCTTTTAAGTGTCTGTGTCCAAGTCTTTATGGTCAAGTCCGTGGTATATGTCTTAGGATGTGCCTTAGTTGGGTGAGTAGTTTGTGCGTCCCATAGAATTGAGTCCCTTTCCTCCCATCCCCCCAGTTCCATCTCCAAGAACACCCAGGTGGCCTCCTCCGACCTTCTCAGGAGGCAGGGGTCCTGGGCTAGTCTGGCGGCTTTATAGTATTCCAAGAGATCTGGGGCTCCCACTCCCCCCACTGCTCTACTCCTACAGACCACCTGTTTCGCTATTCTGGCTGACTTCGGCCCTCTTATAAAAGCTAATATTTCAGCCTGTATTTTACTAAAATCTGTTTTGACCAATTTAATGGGGAGAGCCCGAAAAAGATATAATATGCGTGGGAGCATGTTCATTTTGACCAGCGCTACTCTTCCCATCCAGGAAAAGCCACACATCCGCCACTTCAAAATGTCTTTTCTAAATTGGTTAAGGAGTGGAGTATAGTTGTATTTATACAAAAATTGCATCTGTACCGGGAGATTGATACCTAGATATCTGATTGTTTTGGGAACCCACCGAAACTCGAAGTTAAGTTCTATTATTTTCCGTGTGTGTGGGGGGATAGCCACCGGGAGGAGCTCGCTTTTTTCCACATTTATTTTGTATCCCGAAATATTTGAGAATTCACTCAGTAACAAATGTAAATTAGGAAGCAACATGAGTGGCTTGGTAATGGTGAGCAAAATATCGTCCGCAAATAAAGATATTTTGTATTCGGATTGGGCTGCCTGAACTCATTATGGTTTATTTTAAAGGTAAGTATTTATTTTTAAATAGGATTAATTTAGTTAATAAGAGTTATAATATTTAGATGTATTTAATTAATATTTAAGTTAGGGGAGTGTTAGGGTTAGGGTTAGACTTAGGTTTAGGGGTTAATAATTTTATTATAGTTGAGGCGGTGTAGGGGGGGCAGGATAGGGGTTAATAAATTTATTATAGGTGGCGACGGTGTAGGGGGGCAGATTAGGGGTTAACACGTTTAATATAGGTGGCGGCGGTGTCCGGGAGCGGCGGTTTAGGGGTTAATACGTTTATTAGGGTGGCGGTGGGCTCCAGGAGTGGCAGTTTAGAGGTTAACATATTTATTATAGTTGCGGCAGGGTCTAGGAGCGGCGGTTTAGGCGTTAATAAGTTTATTACAGTGGCGGTGGGCTCCGGGAGTGGCGGTTTAGGGGGTAATAAATGTATTTAGTTGCGGCGGTGTAGGGGGGGGACAGATTAGGGGTGTTTAGACTAGGGGTACATGTTAGGGTGTTAGGTGCAGACATTTCCCATAGAAATCAATGGGATGTCGGGCAGCAGCGAACATGAACTTTCGCTATGGTCAGACTCCCATTGATTCCTATGGGATCCGCCGCCTCTAGGGCGGCGGATTGAAAACCAGGTACGCTGGGCCGGAAAAGTGCCGAGCGTACCTGCTAGTTTTTTGATAACTAGCAAAAGTAGTCAGATTGTGCCGAACTTGTGTGCGGAACATCTGGAGTGACGTTAGAATCAATCTGTGTCGGACTGAGTCCGGCAGATCGAAGCTTACGTCACTAAATTCTACTTTTGCCGGTGTGTAGGGCTTGATAACTAAGGCGAATCAGCCTCGCCACAACTACGCTGCGGAATTCCAGCGTATTTGAGGTTGACGGCTTGATAACTAGGGGCCAAAGTCTCTCAGGGAAATCCGCCATCTGAGTGAGAGTCAGTGCAGCAACGCGGTATAAGAAAAGGCAGAGTCCTTCATCCCACTCCAGATCGCAAGGCTGAAGATGATCTCCAAGCTAACTGCCAGAGCTCTCCCCACATATCGCTGATCACCATACGAGCCTCCATAGGCAGATATAATTGTGCGGGCAGGTAAAAAAACAGATTGCTGCTACTAGAGCCCTAGGGTTCTCCCAACATCTCCCATACGAGTGGGACAGCTGTACGTCATTCTTTAAGCTAGATTTCAATGCCGCTCTAGGGCTGCTGCTAAAACTAAGCACGCAGGGAGTTCCAAAAGCATAAGAAAGACAGAGTCCCTGCTGACCTACCATCCTCCATCTCTGGGTCGGAATCCACACGGTCTGCTGTACAATGCGAGGTGTAGCTTCCACTGCTGCTTGGTGCGTGTTAGTGGCTGCATTTAGGCAATTTTCTGCTGCTTTGAGAGTATCGTTTCCTCGTATTGCCTGGACTGCAGGTATGAATCTATGGATTGGCTTGGTAGAAATCCTAGGCAGAAGCGCTTTTAGGAGCCGGTGGGAGGCCTCAATAAAGCTCAAAGCTAATGACAGTCCACCTCGATCGCCATTTTCCTTAACAGAGTGTCTGAGACCGCAGCCGTTATCACCACTGCGGCTGCTTCAACAACCCAGTTTAGCTAGCTAAGAGCAAGTTGGAAGTCACTGCGTGGGTATTGTGAGTTGTAAGTCTTGGTATGGCTGTCACAAGTCTGCCATTAACTGCGCCAGCGATCTACTTCTGAATGGCTGTGTTACAGGGCTTAGATTGGGAGTAAATGAGATAAATAGGGTCCCAAACTCACTGGACCAGATACTTTATGATTAAAACTGGCAGGGGTCTTCGGTAAAGCTGTGAAGTAGGGTGCTAGCCTATATTTTCACCCCTAATATCTGAATCTAGAGCGAGAGCTCTTGCTGTATGCGTCCGGTCTTCGCCCCCCCCCCCCCCATTTTTCATTTTTAATATTTTAAAAATAAATAAACATTTCATCATCATTACTGTTTTTTGCTCTTACACTTATTGTTGGATTTTCAAATTAAACAAGCCAAGTGTCATTCTGTAATAGTTTACATTACAGTATAGATTGCTATTATATTGATCTTTTGCTTTAATCTGTATTGAGTAAGAGAAGTGTTTATAGTTTTATAAGGGGGGGTTTGAGCTTGAGGATCCTGAGAGCCACATGTGTACAAAAAAGCATTCAGCATTCTAGAAGGATTTCCCAGATTTGAAATACAAAATTGGGGGTGTAAATCCCTTTAAAATTATACTAAGTATGGTACCTGACACCGGTTAAGACCGCACATATGTCCACACAAGGCAGAAAACTATGCTATCGAGGGTGCGGGAGGTAGGCACATATCGCCATATGTGGTGGGACTGCGCTGGGGTCAATGCGATCTGGATGAGATTGGTTTCTTTTATGGGTCGTCTGATAGGTGAGGAGATCAATTTCACTATACAACAAGCTCTCTTACACGATCACATACCTCCCAACATTTCAAAATTCAAAAGAGGGACCCCCCCCGTGGCAAAAAAATTGAAATGTGGTGGGGGGGGGGCTTACAAATCATAAGACCAAAGTAATATAAATACAATTCTAAATAAAGTCATATATTATAATATTCTTAGGCAGCAAATCAAACACAAGCTCAAACCACTGGTATGGCTATGTGAGCTATGTATTTAATTAGCCTTTGCAAAGACATTGCTAAATATTTTTATCTTAATTGGACATTTAATAATTCATTAATTATACATGCAGATACACACACACTACATAGCATACACTTATACATGCAGATACACACTACATAGCATACACTTACACATGCAGATACACACACACTACATAGCATACACTTACACATGCAGATACACACACACTACATAGCATACACTTACTTATACAGGCAGATACACAGACACTACATAGTATACACTTATACATGCAGATACACACATTACATAGCATATACTTATACATGCAGCATACACTTATACATGCAGATACACAGACACTACATAGTATACACTTATACATGCAGACACACACACACTACATAGCATACACTTATACATGCAGATACATACTTATACATGCAGATACACATACACACACTACATAGCTTACATTTATACATGCAGACACACACACACTACATAGCATAAACTTATACATACAGATACACACACACACAGTTATGGATACAGATAGACACACACACTACACTACTGGGGTCCTGGGGTTGGCAAGCACATTAGCTGGCAGTCTGCGGCTGCCACTGTTCATTACCCTGGTATTAGCACTGCTCATTGTATAAAACTGAAGGCATGCTACTATTATCATCAGGGGTTAGACATCATCACTACCAGAGGTAGGTTAGAGAGGTCACCATTACCCGTGGTCTATGTATACAGCCTTCTTACTCCTGCTTAACCCACACACCATTCTTTTTCCACAGGGAATCTAACAGGTATCTAACCCCGTGAGAGCAAAGCCAGCTGCTTCTGAGTATGGGCCCAATAGAATTTAAAACATTTTTTTTTTTTTTAATGCCTACGGCAAATCGGGACAGATGGCTAGCAACCCGGGACAGGGGGATAGACCCCTAAAATCGGGACTGTCCCGCGAAAATCGGGACAGTTGGGGGGTATGCGATCACAACACCTTATATAACAAACACTTAAATACCTTTTTCAATATTCTATGTACGGTCACCAGAACATGCATTGCTAAATATTGGAAGACAGGGGTCGTGCACGATTTCCCCATAGGAATCAATGGGGAGAACCGGCTGAGAAAAAGTCTAACAACTGCAAAAAAGCAGCGTAAAACACACTAACGCAGCCCCATTGATTCCTTCGGGGAAATAAAAGTTATGTTTACACCTAACACCCTAACATGAACCCCCAAGTCTAAACACCCCTAATCTTACACTTATTAACCACTAATCTGCTGCCCCCGACATTGCCGCCACCTACATTATACTTATTAACCCCTAATCTGCCGCTCCGGACACCGCCGCCACCTACATTATACTTATGAACCCCTAATCTGCTGCCCCCAACATCGCCGCCACCTACATTATATTTATTAATCCTTAATCTGTCACCCCCAATGTCGCAGCCACTATAATAAACATATTAACCCCTAAACCGCCGCACTCCCACCTCGCAAACATTAGTTAAATATTATTAACCCCAAATCTGCCCTCCCTAACATCGACGCCACCTACCTACATTTATTAACCCCTAATCTGCCACCCCCCATGTCGCTGCCACTATACTAAATGTATTAACCCCTAAACCTAGGTCTAACACTAACACCCCCTAACTTAAATATAATTTAAATAAATCTAAAGAAAATTACTATCATTAACTACATTATTCCTATTTAAAACTAAATACTTACCTATAAAATAAACCCTAAGCTAACTATAATATAACTAATAACGTTGTAGCTATCTTAGGATTTATTTTTATTTTACAGGCAAGTTTGTATTTATTTTAACTAGGTAGAATAGTTACTAAATAGTTATAAACTATTTAATAACTACCTAGCTAAAATAAATAAAAACTTACCTGTAAAATAAAACCTAACCTAAGTTACACTAACACCTAACACTACACTATAATTAAATAAATTAACTAAATAAACAACAATTAAATCAATTAAATTAAATTAGCAAAAGTACAAACCCCCCCACTAAATTACAGAAAATAATAAACAAATTACAAGATATTTAAACTAATTACACCTAATCTAATAGCCCTATCAAAATAAAAAAGCCCCCCCAAAATTAAAAAAAAGCCTAAACTACCAATAGTCCTTTAAAGGGCCTTTGCGGGGCATTGCCCCAAAGTAATCAGCTCTTTTACCTGTAAAAAAAAATACAATCAACCCCCCCAACAGTAAAACCCACCACCCACACAACCAACCCCTCAAATAAAATACTATCTAAAAAACCTAAGCTCCCCATTGCCCTGAAAAGGGCATTTGGATGGGAATTGCCCTCAAAAGGGCAGTTAGCTCTTTTGCAAGCCCAAACCCTAACTTAAAAATAAAACCCACCCAATACACCCTTAAAAAAACCTAACACTAACCCCCAGAAGTCTTTATTCAGACGGCATCTTCTATCTTCATCCATCCGGCGCGGAGCGGGTCCATCTTCAAGACATCC